>NW_019525450.1:2748853-2797154 GCF_002814215.2 Seriola lalandi dorsalis
ACCACCACCACCACCACCACCCCCAACCTCTATTCATCCCTCGCTGTGTCTGCATCTCTCCAGAGTGGCTTTAACACAGTGCAATGCCATGCAGCTTCACACAAGTTAAAACATGATGGAGAGCTGTCATTGTTCTCCTCTGTGGTCAAAACATGTGCTTCCCAACATGCAGCTGGTTTGTTATCTCATCCAGAGAGCATACAGACCACTCTAAATCACTCTCTCTCTCTCTCTCTCTCTGTCACTACGCTGGCGCTGCTTTTTTATCATTTCACATGTGTGCCGCCTGCAAAAATAGAATACAAGCAGGAAGGATCAGAGTCGCCTATAAGCCTGTAGTCTTGGCTTGGTCATTGACATTGAGATTCAGGTCCTGTCCCCCAACCAACAGTTGGTTGTTCCCCCATAAAATGGAAGAAGTATTTATTTGTGTTTTTTAGCCCTCCTCCCCGTGTTTTCTTTTTTTTTTTCTCATTCACTCCCCTCCCCGTCACTTCAGCCGCCTGGCTTTCTCTGTGATGAATCTCAATTATGCCAAGGTCACCTTTCATTGCGATGATCTCTCTGCTGCTTTATTGGAACTGGCAGTACTTCTACACTATCATGGCCATGCTTATTGACAGCCACTTCCTCCTTCAAAACAAAACCAGCAGAAAAAAATAGAGGAAAAAGAAAAGTTACATCGCCTCTAATTTTGGCGGGCAGAACTGGCATATCTACTTCAGGCTCTGCCTGTCTCTAATCATTCTCTCTTTGTGCTGTCCAGAAAGTGGGTGGTGGTGTTTGGGGGGTGGGCAGCTTATTCATATGTTGGTTTTACCACTGTAATTGTTTTCACATAAATATGATGCTAAATGGTGCTCTTGAATGCACACTGTGAAGAGACCCTACTCAGTCAACTCTGTTCTGAAATAAACAAGCATGTTTATTCACAATTTACAGCCAGGAAGTGATATACTGTATCCAAAGCCCATCTCCTCATCAGCCTTCATTTTGGAGCTAGTGAGCTCTTATCAAAATTATTGCGATTTATTGTTTCCTGCTGTAACCATGACGACTGTGTGACGGCACTTGTGTGGTCACGTTTTCATCTTGAATGGGGAAATGAGTGACACAGAGAGGCACAGGCTAATTTGTTTGTGCATAAACAAGACTTGAAATGCATCTGTGTGTTTGTTTGTGTGTGTGTGTGTGTGTGTGTGTGTGTGTGTGTGTGTGTGTGTGTGTGAGTGTAGATGGCACTGAGTTGACATCCACCATTCACATTTGATGAGGATGCTCGTACATGTAATTGTTGTTTCAATGCAGCATCTGTTGCTTAGGGGAAGCAGGATGGGTGGGGGTGGGGGTGGGTGCTTGCATGGAGATAGTTAGCCTTGCAATTGACAGTGACACGTTGATAAGCAAGAGCGCGGAGTGTGTTAGCTGAACCAATAGGCCTTTGATGGCTTTCTGATATAACTCGTTAAACAAGCGTTGGACCGTTTACCTCTGTGATGTATCTTATTTGTCCGTTCTCTGCCGGCCACACATCCTCGCTAAGCTGTCTTCCTTCAAAGGTGTCAGATCTTAATGGGGCTACAGACTTAAAGCTGTGTAGTTGTATTCCCTTCATAACTTGGCCATTTTTGGCACGCTTGGATCTTTTAAGATACGTCAGGTGATTTGTCTTAAGCAAACATGACAGTTCTAATGCGCCATGTGCTGCTCTTAATTTGTTGGGAGATCTGTGATCGCTCTTTCTTCTTGCACAAAACTAAACTCAACTCATTCTCAGCAATAGAACGTGAACGCTGTGAAACCTGGTAGCCATTGAAGGTGTTTTGGACACTGATGCCATCTCTGACCATTCTGCTTTAATATGTCTTAAAGTTACATAGAACTAATGGAGGCTGGGGAATAGCAGCTTCTACTGGGCCAATATAATAGCCTGGAATTGAACTTCATACTGGCCAGCTGGGGCTGAGAAACGATTAAGGTGTCTGTATTTTCTTCCATCCAGTTGTGTTTCAAGATTTAAAATAAAAAGCCCAATGTGGATTGATATGAGTACTGTGATAGGGAAGAACTGCAAATGTTTCATATTATCACCAATAAGTTAAAGTTCCTCTTCAGACACATAAAATATTCTGCTATGATTAATATTTTGTTTAACATGGTTTTCATACACTAAAAGTGAGAAAATGGAAGACTGGGTCTGGGAGCTCATCTACTGTTACTTCCTCAGAATCAGAGACTATCAGACGGATCAGAACGGTTAGCATAGTTACCATCTTGTATTTTGATTATGTTGTTTGTTAGCTTGTAACTGGCAGTGTCCGACACAGTGTTGGTGGTTGTGCTAATGCTAATTCTCACTGTGTGTACTGACCAGGTTTTGGGTTTATTTAGCGCCCCCCCGCCCCGGTCCAACAGGATTGGTTCCTTAGTTATATGACGTGTGAATCCCTGGCTGTCTGCATCTGTAGCTCAAAGGTGGAAAGACGCAGTTATGGTGATGATCAATCATATGTCTTGTATTATATAAAACACACAATATGGACATTTTGCCAAGGTTTAAAACTTGATTTTCATCAACTTTATTTTCAGGTTTCTTGTCTTTATTATTTTTGCTGAGCTGTTTAAGTAGAAAAAGCAATTGTAACAATTGTAACCACCCTTAACCGATTGTATTATGCTAAGGCAAATGGCCACTGTTGCATGTGTGAACCTTACATCACAGTAAATGGCACAATGAACACATGGAATTGCCATTTATTGTCAAACAACTGATTTCTGGTTTCATTATACAGTGCAAACCCTCCCAGGGAGAAAAAGAGAATGAATGGACTCACCTTCAGACATGCAGTGACTCTCTTAAAGGCCAAATACGCCCAAACCTCTCATGTCTAGATGAATGGCAAGCTCTAGGCAGAGTGAGTTTGCATCTCCTGCCCCCCCCCTCCATAAAAAAGTCAGATACCCCATGAGAGACGGAGACTGCCAGACTGATCACAGAGCTGCTTCTTTATCCAGAGAAAAACTGGGCTCTAAGAAGTTTGTGACAAAGTAGTTGTGGTATTTTATGATGTGGGTTCAGCCTGACACTGTGCAAAGAACTGCTCGCTTCCCTGAGGATTAGCTACTCTTAAGAGCGGTATATGGCTCCATATGCCAAACTTCCCATATGCAAGGATTCTTTGTCTGTATTTTTTCCTATTTTTGGAAGGGGTAGAGTGAGGTAAGTTTAGATTTAAAGACACATGTCAGAGTCTGTTTCTCTGGGTTTTTCTTTTAAGCAGTTTTTATCAAGTGGTTAGAAAAGTCCATCCTTCCGCATTTTAAATATGCATAGTGTTGATATTGTTGTGTTTCACACTAGAACAGAGGCACTCGAGATAGATAGTAGATGTTTAGTATGATACTACTTCTTGAGAGGATGTAGTTTTTCTGGCATAATCTTTAATCATGCCATCTTGACAGACAAGCTAGTAACTGTAATCAAATGCAGGTGATCCTAATCAAAGGATTACAGTGTTTATGGCAGCCTGCCATCCATGTTGGTGGTAAACACACACACACACACGCACAACATCCCATGAACACGAACAAGCAGGACACGGCTTGCTGGCGAACACTTTGATCGCCTTTCATTCAGTCCCGCGTCTCATCTCTTTGGGCTTTTGGGGAAATTCAGTGTCTAATCCGCCGTATGTCGCAGAAGTTTATACAAGGTACTCCATGGAGTTTGGGGGCTCACATTAGGCGGGGGAGGCGAGGAAAAAAAAAAAAGCATACATTTACACGGTTGAGTGGTGTAATCTTCATGAAATACCGGTAAATAGGGAGAGGAAGCCTAGTGGAGCCGTAGATTAATGTTGCTATCAAATGGCCTGGGACAAAGAAGGGGATGGCTAATGAGCTGGAAAAGGCAGGGCTGTTCACCGCGTTAAATGATACCGTAGCACCATCTCCCCACTGGCCGTCGCACTGCCATGTTCACACATTCTGATGTTGCTAACAGCAATGTAGGACAAATATTGGAAAATGTCATTTAAGCGAGAACCAGGACGACGTGTTTGATATTTTAAAGATGGCTTCATCAAAGGCAGATTTCAGAAACACAAATACAGCTCTCTAATTTGACTCTCTCCCATATGCCTGATATCCCTCCCTGCCCAATTTCTGAGAGGTCATTTGCTGGCAACTTCTTTTTCATCCCCAAAAATTGCTTTCACATTTGGTCTGTCTCTCTCTCTCTCTCTTTCGCTCTCTCTGTCCCTTTATCTCTCTCTCTTCTTCCCTTTAAGTCCATTTCACTTCTGATCACTCTGTCTCGGTGCCTCTCTCTCTCTGTATTTGCCTCTCTCTCATAGCCATGATATAATGAAAAATAGGGTTCTCTCCCTTGTCTATCTCCTTCCTGTGGTATCATCTCAGGCATGCTTGTAACCTCCCATGACTGTCGCCTAGGTGACAGGAAGAGCGAGATGAACTCTTGGGCTTAGATAAATTTCTTGGTCTGGCCTGCGGAGGCTGTATCAATTTTTGATGTTCTACTGCCTCACAGACACTTTTGCAGGCATTGTTTCATGTTTTATTTAGGCCTGTGTTAGAGCTAGGTTAAAGTTTCAGCAGACTGCCAGCCTGAAAGAGTCTGGCGGCATGGAGGAAATATCACATTGGGGGCAATAGTGGCCTTTTATCAAGGGTCAGAGAAAGAGAGGGAGAGAGAAGTGGAAAATTATGGCTTGCGTGCTTTCAAATTCATCCACAGGCTCACAGTGATGGCGTTGTTTGCCGAAAGGCCCCGTGCACAACTGCCATCACCAAGCAGCCTCAATTCTGCCTCACAATAAGACGAATGGTGAGAAAGCAGGAATAGTTTTCCTCATAGAGGCAACAAGGAGAATGCTGGAAAAAAAAAAAAAAATCTCTCTCTATTCTGAGTGCAGTCAAACACGTGAGCGTGCTCTCACAGCTTCAGGCATCGACATATTTATCTTACTTGAGCCAAGTGACAGTTGTCTCCACAACCATTTCATTTTAAATGCAGCCACGAAGAAGAAGAAGAAGAAGAAGAAGAAGAAGAAGAAGACAAAGAAAAAAAAAACTGAATTAATCAAGTGGGGAGGGGTACACGAAGGAATGGGGGGATGAGGGTGCACGTTGGGTGTGGGGTGGAGGTCTATATCCCCCAGTGATGCTGTGAATCAGAAGGGATGGGTAAATAAATGTGTTATGTATGACCAAGCGCACAGACAGGGCTCTGGGGCTACTAGCTGGTCCAGTCACGATGCACTCAGACAAGAGAATAAATCAGCACACAATTAGGGCTTGTGATTTCATTTATGGTACCTACGAGCGCTCCAGTGGCAGATTCTGGCAGATGTCATTTCTAGCCAATTGATTTTGCTGCTGTCCCGAGGCCCGAGCAGTCATGGCCCCTCTGTCCGGATTACAAATGGATGGCAAATACGAGCCAAATGGCTGTCCAGGCAATTTCTGCAAGATAGGAGCAGAATAATGTAAGAGACTACAGTGGCACTGAAGGAACAAAGACAGAGACAGACACACACACACAAACACACACACACACGTATGGAGGCGCTGCCTGAGCTGTTATCATACTGTAAATATGGCATGGAAGAACACAGGCACATATTTGTGAAATGTATTTATAACAATTTACCCCATGAAGATGCATTTTCAGTCAAACATTGGTCGCGAATTCTTTGAAGGTGCATCCTGTGTGCTTTTGTTACGGTAAATCAGATTCTGTGTAGTATCCAGTCTTCAATGCTGAACGCACTTTAACATTCAGCAAGAGCAGTAAAATTGTTTCTAAGCTACCGTGAAATCCATGAATGTCTTTAGGTTTATGCATCGGTAATGTTTTCACTTACAGTCACGTAACGTAATAAAAATGCTGCGACACAATCAGGACATGCTGAACATTTTTCATCTCAGTCATCGTGCTTGACCACTTGCGGCGCAAATCGACAATGTCATTTCAAAGCTGTAGTGAATGAAGACCACGTCCCTGGTCTGAAGCAGTTCATCAATCTGCCAACTGCATCACTTCTCCGCTTGCTGGTTCCATTTGGTGTTTTCCCCTTTAGTTTCAATTTACCACTTCCTTTGCATGGAGAGGACCGCCTGCCAGTGTTCACACTGTACTGTACTTGACTTGAAAAAATATTTGCCAGCAGTTGAGATGTGATGGTTATCTCTGTTGCAGTTCTATGTTGTGGGTAAGGGCTGTAGTTTGGATTATGGTTTCATCTTTTAGGATCTATTCAATGCAGACAGTTTTAAATTCCCAAATCAGTTTGGTTGCTGCCTTTGCCATAAAAGAAAAACTGCCGTGGTTAAATATGAAGGCAGATTTCCCCTGAATCTCTTGTCTTATATTGTAGTGACTATGTCCTTTACTTTAGCCGCCACTGGCTGCTCACTGAAACTCTGTTTAGACGAGACCTCTGAATAATGATATCCAGTATAATATCATATAATATCATGATGCCTTTACTTTCTGGTGTCTGCAATCTGAAAAATCCACAATGTCCAATGAGATTTGTATACAAAGTTAAACAACCACAGCCAGGAGTTGTGGCGGAACAGTCAAAAACTGTTTGCTTCTTTGCAATAAGCAACACCTGTGATTACTGCCTTGTGGCTTCAATTTTGTGCGGACAGCCTCGGCCTTACATCACATCCCCAAGTGCTGGGAGGAATATCACACAACTCAAATACATGGCTCCTACAAAAATTGTGTGCAGTATTAAATGACCTGGGAAGGGATATAGCAGATAGAAAAAACACATACACACACAACTGTCATAAGATTGTATAGGATGAATAGACTAGGTTCACCAAAACTGGACAGGTGATGACTGGAAAAACCTGGTCTGATGAATCTGGATTTCTGTTGAGGCAGCAGATGGTAGTGCCAGAATTTGACATCATGACAACAGCATGAATCCATGGACACAACCTGCTTTGTGTCAACAGTCCAGGCTGGTGGTAGTGGTTTAATGGTGTGAGGAATGTTTTCTTGTCACACTTTAGGCTCCTTAATAAAAAGCTATCCTTGTCTAAATGCAACGGTCTATCTGAGTGTTGATGTTCATCACTTTATGGCCACACTTTACCATCTTCTAATGGTTACTCGCACCATGATAATGCTCCATGTTACAATGCAAAAGTCGTCTCAAACTGACAGTGACTTCAGTGAACTTCAGTGACCTCCACAGTCCCCAGACCTGAATCCAAACACCTTTGGGACGTAGTAGAACAGGAGATCTGCAACATGAATGTGCATCTGCAGAAATGATGTGATGCGGTCACGTCAACATGGAGCAGGATCTTAATGGAACATTTCAAACATCTGGTGGAATCCATGCTACAAGATTTTCATTGGTTAGACTGTAGGTCTATGGATTATTGGTGTTGTAGGCTGTGCTGATCGGAAAGCTATTTGAGGCAATTTTGCATTTTGTGATTTTAGATTGTAAAAATTATGTGACTTGACTTGGACCTCAACAATGTCTTTGGTCATCAAGCTTGATCTGTTGGTTTGCAACATGGTCTAGGAAGCTAACCAAAAGGACCAAAAGGACAGAGATGGAGGAGGGAAGGAGGCAGACCCAGACACAACCGATCCTGTCTGGCATGGATCAGACAGGTTGTTTTGTGGGTAGCGATCAAAGAAGGTGGCAGCTTTCTGGTAAATTTGACCATCATCTTTCATAGTCACCTAAGTTGCTCTCTCAAAAGCTGGCTGCACTTCCCTTCCTGGAAAGGGGCTGGGTGTGGAGGGTGGCAGGCATCTGCTGCTCATGTCCCCCCCACCCCCAAATAAAGTGAAAGTCAGGTGTGGCAAGAGTCAGCTGTGGGTGATGCCAACTGAGGAAGCAGAAGCAAGTGAGGTGGCTGCCCTAAACCAATGCATACAGGAGCGGAGCAGATGGAACAGGTCTTGTCCATGTCTTGTCTTGTCTTGCACTGTGTTGCAGTGACACTGGAAGGTGACTGTCATTCTCACCGAAGAGTGCTTGACGCTGAAGGTCAGCTGCGTGTAAGTGAAAGGGACAGATGAGTGGTGGGCTGGCTGCTCATTTATAGGACAGCAAGGGGTGAAGGCAGACAGAGCATCAGACGAGATATATCACTGATATTTCTGTTTTTTTTTTGTGATTTTATCCACTAACAAATGCACAATCCAATCACAGTTCAATCTATTTTCATCCCTTTTCCCTACAGTCAAAAATAATTAGTGTAATTAGTTCTTTGACAGTGGAGCCATTTGACCAAATCAATAACACAAAAGATTTACTCTGAAGTTCCGCTATATTGTAGATCCACTTTTCAATTCAATTGATGGAGTTAATAATATATATCCTCATTATTGTTTTGAGTACATTTAAACATGGGGTACTGGAAAATTCTCAGTGTTGGATGTGTTCATCATAAACATCAAATGCTTTTTCTTTCTTAATTTTAAAGTCATACCATACAATGTTTTTTTTTTTTCTGATAATGCTCCAGGCAAAGTGGTTGAAACAGCATTTCCTAATGTACTGTATCTATCGGAAGCTGTGGATGAAAGAAGCTGGGATCTCCGGATACAGAGAAGAAGGCTCATCATGGGCAGTTTATATTAAAATCTTCATATTAGCACAAACCCAAATATATCTTTTAAATTTACAAGATATTCTACATATTGTCATTTTCCCATAAATATTTTCTTTCAGCCTCGGGCAGATCGATGCCTTCATCAAGCCCCAATCACAAAAGGCCCTGTATACGAATAGAATAATGTGACTTGGAGTTGTGGCCCTGCTGAGTAGAAATGGAATGGAAATTTTTACCCACAAGGGATTTTCCTTTTGCACAGGGAAGGGCCAACTGGTGTGCTTGTCCCATGGGTGCACACCGAGAAAACCCAATTCGCAAGCTTGATCTTACAGTTTTATGTACATATGTCCAGAGTTGCCCTTTCACACATGTAGCATACAACAGGAGATTGTCAGTGTCAGGTGTCAGGAGCTGACTCACTGTAGAACCTGTAGAATAAACATCTTCTAGAATATGCTACAAAGCCTGTAGAAATGACCACAGACATACGATTTAAAAAAATATAAAAAAAAAAAAAAAAAAAAAAAAAAAAAAAAAAAAAAGAATCTTTCTTCATTTCTAAAATTTCAAACATTGACTTAAGATAAGGCCGTGGTTCTCTGGTGAACAATCTTCTGCCTGATCTTTATCTAATGCAGCCATCGTTAGGACACTGTTGAGTTAAAACTGAGCGGTTCAAAATGCAGTAAACACAACATGACTAACAGTGTAGGGGTTTACTGTGATCTGGTTTTCTCCTGTGATGAACACAGTGTTTTGTCTATCGCATTTTTGCAAATAAAAGAAAATTCATCCCTCTGACTACAAGCTGCTTTAAAGTAATGAGTTCTTCATAGAAATGTAGTGGAGTCAAAAGTACAATATTTGTCTTTTAAGTGTTGTGGAGTAAAAGTCAGAAGTTTCCACAAAAAATGATAGTAAAGTATTAATACTGGAAAAATATACTTAAGTACAGTACTCACATCAAGTAAATGTACTTTGTTACAACACACATCATAAACAACCGAGTCTCTTACTGTCCCTTGCATTTGTCTGACGGTTTCAGCGTCGGCCATTAGCAACAGAAGTTTCGGAATCACGCACGGGTGATTTCTATGTAAGTTCAGGGTTGCACTGCATGTGTGAAAGCAACTAAAAGCTTAAATGATCTACATTAAATTGAAGAAAATTGAATGCAAAAAAGAGTTTTGAAAACGTTTGAACTTAAATTGCACTTAAGAGCAAAAACACAATTTCACACTGGCTGCACTAAATCATGCTGTCACCACATGAATGGAAGGCAATCCACAATTGTTCTGCTATTTGAGCAAAAGTCCACTATGTGAAGATCTCTCTCTGTCTCTTTTTTATCTCGCACAAACACAAAAAGGCCAACGAGGAAAAGTATTTATAGTTTATTGACTCTCTTCACCTGACACTGCTGCTTCTCTCTATTTTCAACTGAAATCCAGAAAAAAGGCAACTGAACTGGTGTTTTTCAAAACCAGACAGGCTTTGGTTAGCTCTGCAACAACTTCCAGCAAGACTCTTTTAAAGCCATATGTTTTGTTTTTTTTTCCACAAAGCACTTTTAAACACCACACTTGTGAAGACTGATACTCAGGAAGAAAAAGCTAAACAGAAATGATAACAACGGGCCCCTAGAAATGGTATGCCTCAAATGCAAGAGAGAAATAACTGCATAAAGCATTAAGATTGATAATGCAGAGGTGTCCTGCTGAGTATGGATCTGCCAGAGACAGAGAGAGAGAGAGAGAAGGAGGGATACAAAGAGAAAGCATGGGAGAGTGGGAGGGGGGAGGGGGTATTAAAAATGTGGTTCTGGGTTTAATAATGTAAACAGGGCAGCCCTGGTCAGTCGCAATGGGGAGTGACATTTGGAGTTGGGGGGAGAGAGTAGATGAGGTTAACAACTCACAGGGGCTCTGTCCACAGCAGGGAGATGAAGGTTTCCTGGTGCCTGGGTCTAGAACACATACTGAAACACCTGAGGTGGGTGCAGAGCAATCCATCAGTGCAGGGATATTGTATCCATGTGTCTGGTATCCTGTCTGTTTCCTATATAACAAAGGCTTTGTGGTTTTACACCAACTTCCTTAAAGGTCCCATATGTTCCTTTTCTCCTGTGTTTTATTTGAAGTGTCGATCCATAAGAAGATATATTTGTTGGTTTTAAGAACCAAAAACTATCTCACTCCTTTCTCAGGCTTCTCTCTGGAGCTCTGGCAACAAAAGGTCGGTGAGCCGATCAGAAGAAAGACTCTGAGCCTCTCTTCTGATTGGCTGTAAGATCACTTTTCTGAGTGATCCAATAAAAATGAAGCAATAAAAAAAATTTCAGGTAAACACTCAGAGAAACCAAATCCTGCAAGGTTGGATGGTGGGTCCAGGTGGGCGGGGCTGGGAGTGCGGCTGAGAGGGGTGACTGATTTGTTGTGACATCACAAAGTTACAGAAGTCCTGACGGCTGGTTTTAAGGCTCAGTTTCTGAATACAGGCTGTGTGCATTTCTCTGTGGACTGAGGCTTTGATACTTTCACAGTGTTAATATAGAACCTAGACCTGCTTTATAATCAAAAAAGACATGGAAATCCACCTTTATACAATAAAGGACCATTAACATCTACATTTAGGACCATCATGAAGGTTCACTGGAATATTGGTATGAAAGAGAGAATAAAACAAAAACGAGTTCCATTGTACTATTGTAATTAATACATTTACAAATACACTTATTTTTTTACCCTGATAAGTAAATACATTATTTTTAATAAGTAAAAATTAAATGAAGAGTGAATTAGGTAATGCAAATGTTACTGTAATGCTTCACACCACTGTCCTTTATTCATCCCTTGGCAATGCTTCTTGTGACAAAACCGACTGCTGTGTAAATGATGAGGACGAGGCAGCGTGTACAGCTGTGTCATTGTCATTGTAACAGAAGGACTTGAAATTGACAGATTTATTAAGTAATTACATTGTAGTGATTTCCATTCCCATGTGTCAGTGGCTGGTTTAATGTGCGCGCTTGTCTATGTGAGAAAAAAAACGACAAATAAAGTGGGTCATCTGGGTTACCGTAATTTGAACATTTGCTGGCTAACAAACAGACAGTAACCAAACATCAAATCAGTCAAGTGCATCAATGTTTAAATGACCAGGCTGTCAAAAATCAGACCATGTCAGCATCACATGCTGTGTTCATGTTCCCACCGGAGGGAAGTTGGATACGTTTAGAGATGCAATCCAGTGGCTAGAAGCCACTGTTGCTGAGGCCCACTGTGTGTTACATCACCTGAAAGCTCTCTGTGTGTCTCCTGTTTTAAAGGCTTCAACAAAAACTATGATGATGCATTTCCTACGGGGCATGGCTGTGCCCCGTTTCAAGTTGCTGAGGCTACAAAATACATGGTTATATTGAATATGTGACCAGAAAACAGATGGAGTCTTTGACCTTCAAAGCAAATCAACTCCGCAGTGATGAACTGTATATCTGGGTGTTCAGCATCGACCCGCAGAATGTTCGCATTGTCCTTCCTGAAATAGTCTCAACAAATATGTGAGGACAAGGGCATGTTGTTTCAGCTCTACTGCAAGGTCTACTCAACTGCTCACAGCAAACCTCCGACATTGATTGTACAAGCTGTGTTGGTCAAACCCCTGTTGAATCATGGCGGGAGGCTCAAAGCTCACCCATTAGACTCACACTATGATGGTGTGCCATCTCCTAAGCAAGCTCAAGCCGATCTGTTAAGACAGAATTAGATTTCAAACAGAGTGGGAATAAATATTATTTTGTTCCCAGCAAGGCCCTGAGTGGTGCCTATGTGATACTACAAGCGTCTAATGGAGGCTTATCAGCTATAGTCAATGCCCTGCAAGGATTCTGTGTAATACCGCTGTTTGCTCACAATCAGCATTGTGTTTAATAAATGTGGCTGAATATTAAGTAATCTTTTGATCTCACTTTCATTAGGCCACCCCAAGTGAAGTGGATTCTTCTCTACAAATTAAGCTCTGTTTCGTCCCCGCCCACAAACCCTGCATCTTATACTCATGAGGGAAATGAGCAAGGACACAAATGCTCTTATTTAAAGATAACTGGTAAACTGCTTTAATTAGGCCTTGTTTTCAAAGTACCCAACTTTCTTTGGGAGGGATGTTATTATGTTCTCTCTCAGTACTGGGTGCCAGGCGGCACATTCAACTCCATTTACACAAATGCAGTGCCACACACCACATACACAACAGCACAGAGCAATTTTTATTTATTTATTTATTTTTTTTACACTGTGCCAGATTTACTCCTGTAGTATTTTAGAACATGTCATGTAGGACAGCATTGCTCCTGCCGTTGGGAGTACTATTTCATTCAGTGATGACATGTGCCCAATTATTAGGTCCTCCACACAAGCTCAAATGCTTCCCAGCCCACCTATGTCTCATCATAAACAAGCCACTGCGCCAATACTTACAGCATGATCAATGATTTTTCCCTAAAGGCCAATAATGCAGCACGTTGTTAGTTATATCTTGATTATTGAGGCACTGTACTGTAACGTGTGTGTTGCCTCAGTGTCACGTACATCTTCAAGCACACAGTATATACTATATACTCACGGGTCCAGCTGGATGTATGTGTACTGTATGAGGCTGTCAGTTCTGATCTTGTCATATCAACAGCTCTCTCAGCACATACCTGAAACATGTAGATTTTGATTAGTCAATAACACAGCAGTGATCCCATTGCCGCAGCCAGACCACATTATTTTCTCTATCAAAGCAATTTAAGGACACATTTAGGTCATAACTAATCAACTTTTATTCTCCTGCCTCATTATAGTATACCCTTAGCTCATAAACAAAGGACTGAATACATGTTCACCTGTTCACTCCCCCCATTGGGTCCGCATAATGCCTACTAATTATGTTTGCTCATCTATAAGCCTTAATTATGTTGGGAGCTGATAATTAGCTGGGCTAGAATATGTGCATATGTTTCTTCGCTATCAACCTGGCAGTAATAATGGCTATTCTCATCTCTAAGGAGACTCAGATTTTCTGTGGAAGAACATTTTTAAGTGCATTAGCACTTAGAATAACCATATTGCTGTTATTTTATTTTTTATAAGTGATGACTTGTGTATTATAGGACAATAGCAGGATATAATAGTATACCCATGCCATTTACTATGCTGCTATGCTGCTACTTGCTTAATTATATAGCCAGGGTTAGGGTCCTTATAGAAATCTTATCTTGCATATATCAATGGATCTCTGTGAAAAGTTATGAGCTCAGGTTTGGCGAGGTAGGTTTTACAGTAGGTGAAGAATAGTTGGCTAATGTATATACTGTAGTATACAGACTAAACCAAATCTGTACATTTCAAAGGATAAAATATGAACATGCTACAGAGAGTTATGCTGTATGTAATTGATCTAAGAAATCTGTTTGAGATCTGGTTTGTGACAACTCTGTAAAGTCATATAGAGGAAGAAAAGCAGAGTTGTCTGATGTGACGCCACCTTGTTTCAGTTTGTTTCTATCTGGCTTCTTTTTACTGGGCACCACACAATAGTTCGTTTAGATTCTTCAAAGACTGGGCAGATTTTCACACACAAATATTAAGGACAGCCAGTTACTTGGTGATGAGGAAAAACAGAGGAATTTCAGGCTTGCAGCACTTGTCTTTCCTCTGTTAGTGAGTGTAAATTTCATTTGAAATTGAGCACATAAATATGTTATCTGAAATCAATGACTCAATACACACACAAAAAGATTGCAAAAATGACAAAACAATGGCTGGTAAACAGACATCTTTACGACATTAAAGGAATACTAACGCATAGTGCAGCAAGGCCAGACAGATGTCTGAAGACCCAAACTAAGCACCAGATGAAAACTTCAATACGGGATAATTAGTATATTTAGTGGCAACATTTTTCCAGTTCTCACTTTCCACAATAACTGTGCATGGCCCTGTTATATCAGACATTTTTATACGCTAATCAAAGTATTCAAAATCTGTGTGATCAGCTCAGCTCTACATAATTTTATTACAGGAAGATAGCAGTGTTGTACTTACAGCTGTACTGTCCAGTCTGAATGCTGATCTCACACTCTCTATAGCTACTAACTTATACAGAGTGAAAAAAAAACTACAGTTTAATGTGCTGGTTGGTCTGTTTCTTGTATTGTTCTACAAATCATCATCGTTTTTATCTTGTTTTGTTTTGTTTGATTATTATCATTGTTATTATTATTATACATCCATGACAAAAACAAGGCAAAAAAGGAGACAAGAACAGATAGAAATAGGGATGGGGGGATGGAGGGTGGGGAGTGGGGGGTGGGGGTATGATAAAGGGACAAGGACACTGGCCAGAGTCCAGAACCATCATCCCTAAAACAACCCAGGGCAGAGTGTGCAGAGCAAACCTAGGTACTGCTAACATTTTGAGTCATTACCAGCCAACAAACAGCTGTACCAACATAAATCCATATCGTTTCAGCATAAACATTTCTGTGTCGTTACATCTCAACCTCGAATTTAAGCTAAGCTAAAATGAGCTGAACACTGAATGAACAAAATCCCTCCAGAATGTGCGACTAAATGAGATGTGGTGTGTTCAGCAGTGATCTAAGTCCAGGTTTTCCTTCAGCCAAATCATCAAAGTTAAATTAACCTCTGTGTCCTACATGATTCTTTTGGAGTGGGACATTTTAAAACTGTATGTGACATTGAGTCTCCAGATGGGTTTTGGTGGGCAAGTCCAAGTCAAGAGTCTCAGGCTGATTTTTATTCACACTCCATCCCTGGATATGGGCTCATATCTGTAATTTTGGAAGGCACTTAGAAAAACATATATTCTATGTTCTGTGCTGTACATTACTTCCCTGTGGTCTTTTATTTTTTCTCACCCAAAAGGAGCTCCCATCTCCTCTGAGGGTCCGTGGATAATGAGAAACACTCCATGAGTTGAATGAATGGCTGCAATAAGTGTAGTTTCTTGATTGCGTGTAAGACGGCATGTCGGGGGAGAGCTGAATGTTCAGGTATGTGCTCTGTGAGCTTCCTGTTCTTCCTCTGGGAAGCCACAGCTGAGTGAAATGACGCAGATTCTTGAGCGGCTGCACATTCTGGCACTTTTTCAGGCCATCTATAATGCATCTGCGGATGAAATTGAAGGCACACTTCAGGACCTACTAGATTGTGTGTGGATGATTTGCACTCACTCACTCACAAACACACACACACACACACACACACACACATACACACACACACACAAGCACATCTCCACACACATATACAAAGAAACACACCTCGTCTGCACCACCTGGCCCCATGACAAACACTCAAATGTCTCCCCCTCAATCGGACGAACGTTGACACCATCATATATGCAGTACACCGTCTACAGAGTGGCATTTCCTCTGGTCCCCCTGCTGCAAAGGGCTCCCTGGCAAAAAAGGAGGCTCCTCTAGGGTCAGCACCCCTGGGACAGGCATTGTTGCTGGCCAAAGCTCTGCGGCTGAGATGGAGGTCATTATGGAGGGATAAGGGGTGAAGTTGAGGGGAGGTGGGGGGATGGGGGATGCGGCTGGGTCTGGGAGGGACGGACATGGTTAAAGGAAAAGGGTACACAGCAGAAATGCCAGCAGACAACACTGGCAAATGAAATGACAACAAATGTCATCCAGTGGTGGCCGTCAGTCTCTTTTGGTGAACTGCTAATACAGTGGAACTACTGTAAAAAATACTGTGGTGCACTGTGTTCAAGCGCACAGAACAGAGTCACAACAAACAAGTAAAGGTCACATAAACTAACTAAATAACCCAAAATAAGTCAGTAAGTCTTGATTATATTTTAGTGCAAGGCGTCCCCTGTTGGCTTCTCCTCTTTTTCTCTCACTCTTTCCTTTTTTCACAGGGCTAATGCAAAGTTACTAAACCAGAAAACTCTGGTCTTTTGGCTCTGCCCGGAGAGATTTAAGTCAAACTCTGAGATTATTGCCTCCAGTGCAGCTCTGCCTGTGAGAAATATTGTTGAACTAAAACCCAAATTTGTTTCATATTGTCCCTCACATTGTAGCTACATGTGATGATGATGATGCTGTTGTACATTGTGTTACTTGGGGTAAAATGTGTCTACTAATTATCTAAGATGTAGAAATGTACATCCTATTTTGTCTTGAGTGGCACACTGAAGACCCCTGGGCTGAAAAGATGGAAGGAGGTGTCATATTTGTTTTTCTTTTTTTTTTTGCTAATGTGTTCTGCCAGCTGTCCAGGTGGCTATTTTGTTTTTTTTACTCCTCTTCTACACAGTGACATGTGCACATTTAGCATACATTAGACATCATGTTTTGCTTTGCTTCTATTTTAAATGGCCTAAAGGGAAAGCACTTGCCATAAATTGTGAAAACCTCCTTACCAGATTGCACCTACAAAAGTGCTCATCCTCATTTGCACCTTGTTTGTACACTGCCAAGCAAAAGTGGGAGATTTTCTCTTTTTTTTTTGCCTGTATGTGTGTGTGTGTGTGTGTAGGAGGTGAAAAGGGACATGCAGGACGATACACAACTGCACACGCTCATATGATTATTTACTAAGAGTCCCACATGTGTCTATGTATGGGCGTATGTGTGTGATTACTATGACTAAGCCATGCAGACGTATGTGGGTGCACACATGTGACTCCTAACACACAAGCGAGTATGTATGCTAAGGCATGTCTACACACATGTGCATTTGCACATGTGAGTCTTACTGGTCAGTCTTCATGTAAATGCTCCAGTCAAGAAGAACCAATTACAGGAGCTGTTTATCTAAAAGTGAATACATTCACAGCCTTGTATGATTCATTATTGTTGTTTGATATTTTTTTGTTATTTATTTAGCTTTATTTTAATTTAATTTAATTTTTATGTGTGATTTTTTTATCACGCAGTATCATAATAATTATTTGATTAAGTCATTGTTATTATTAGTATATGAAAATCACATGATTTCAAACTAAATATTTGCTGCAACAACAGATCAATACTTAATAATAATATATTTTTTTTTCAATTAAACACTGTCCAACCAAAGTCAACAAAGAAAATCTCCCTCAGTTCATTAAGTCCCTGCAGTATCTAAAGTAGTGATGTGTAAATTTATGCTAGAAAATATCAGTTTTGGGTATGTTGGGTCACAAAGTGACACAGCGGTGTTAGTTATAGGTTAAATTATAAAATAACTTACCAAAGCATTGCATGTAATAGGCTAGACTGTGATTACTAGTCCACCTTCTCTTCCTCTTTCACGGAGATGCAGGTCCTCTTGCCATATCGTACCATACTGTGATGTTTGTCAAAACCAAACATCACAGTATGTTTGGAGGTTTGATGTGGTCATGATCTGATTTTTAGTATATGAGATCTGCTGACACAGGCCTACATGCTTGCAGCCATGAATGTTTCTTTGCAACAAGCATCACAGTCAGTCCTCTCTTGGTTTTCCTTCCCGGCTTTGTAAAACCGAAAATAGGACAGTTAATTAATGTTTGAATCGTAGCACTCAGGAATATGAAGATGTACTTATTCCACACAGGAAAGTGGATTAGTAAAATGCTCTCTCTCTCTCTGACAGCAAAAAAGTGTACTTTTATCACTGTTATTACTGAAATAAACAGCATCACTCTCCTTGCCGCTCTCCATGACTCTGTAGTGCTGAAAGACCCACAGCAGCAGCAGCAGCAGCGGCTACTTTTCATCTGTTTTCTTATTGTTATTATCCATCGATCCATCGATCCATTTTCTGCCACTTATCCAAGGTCGGGTCATGGTGGCAGCAGGTCAAGCAAAGTAGTCCAAAAGTCCCTCTCATGAGCAACATTTTCCAGCACCTCCCGGGGGATCCTGAGGCGTTCCCTGGCCAGATGAGATATATAATCTCTCCCGTGTGTTCTGGGTCTACCCCGGGGGCCTCCTCCCAGTTGGATGTGCTCGGAAGACCTCCAATGGAAGGCACCCAGGAGGCGTCCTAACCAGATGCCCGGACCACCGCAGCTGGCTCCTCTTAACGCAAAGGGGCAATCTTTTCATTATTTAGATGCTTGTTATTAGGAATAATGAAATAATAATAAATAAAACCTAAATCAAAAGTTTTATAAATGTTGTATCTGCTGCTGTTTCTAACCATGAAAAAATTGAAATAGAGAGAGAGAGTGAGTGAGATGAAAGTTGGTGGGTGTGCAGGTCGGGCAGAGACGGTTGGCGCTCATATTGGGTGGGCGCACGTATTAAAAAACCTTGACTGGCACATCACTAATGTGAAGGCAGCAGGACTGATATGTTGTGTGTGTGTGCAACTTAACAAACAATTACATTAGTTTAAGAGGTTTAGAGCCACTTAGCGTCAACATTCAACTAAAGTTCAAGTGTAAAATTTTTAGGTCCAATTTATTATTTTAATCTGATTTTCACAATGTGTTGGGAGATCCAAAGAACCATGATGTAAATCAATTATACCATACAGGGTGAACTGAAGCATTTTTGTCCTTGTGTCTGTTTTGTTAATTGTCAGATCAGTACAGGTGTGAATCATAAAATTAGGGATTGTTGAATTCCATTTAGCTGCTTCAGGTTCAGGGTCCTGCTATTGTTCATGCTGGCTCACCATCCCACTGTGGCTTAATGAGACACTTGAACAGAGCAATTGTTAATGTTGTCAATAACACCTGTGCTTTGTCAAATAAAACAGCTGTAAAAAAGTCCCACTGCAGTGGTGCATTGGCCGGTAAGACATTAGTTGTGAAATGATTTTCTACATATAGCAAAAGCCTAAAATGTATATTTATCAACATTTACTGAATTTCTACTATTTATTTAGCTTAGTGCACAATTAATTTGGTGTGATTGATGTGAATATTTATGTCGATATTAAGTCCAGTTAAATTTTATTTATATAGCCCAAAATCAGAAATCACTAATTTTCCTCAAGGATATTAACAATTTGTAAAGTATTTTGGCACCCTCTACCCTTAGACCCACAAATTGGACAAGGAAAAACTCCCTGTAAGAAGCAGTGAAATGTTATTAACAAAATATATTTGTTGACGACCCATTTTCCATGATGCTATAACAAAACTAAATAGTAAAAAAGTACCTTGAAAACAAAACTATGATAAAATGTATTTTAGTTTGTCAGAAATAAAAACTTAACTAATGTCAAAGATGGACAAACGGACTTACTTTTTAATTGCATCCATCATCAGAATTACATATCATATACTCCTGACTAGTAAACAACGCTGCCTTAACGGTCTCTCTTCCAGATGTTGACTAATAGAGAATTCAGTAATGTTATGTCTCTGCCAGGAATGCTAATGTTAGCTTACACTGTCTAATGTCACCAGTGCTGAAAGGTAAAAGTAAAAGATTTATGGACTAAATTCATCTACAATCCAGCTCAAAATGAAACAAGACGCAACAAAACACACCTGCTGGGACAAAACATGAGAGGAGGCGGGTCTTTTCTGTTTACAGGCTGTTAGCTATCTAAACATCCCTCTAATCTCAGCTAACTTTCACTGTATTCATGCACAACACACAATAAAACTATAAAGTTAAACTAAACTGAAACTGATTACTGACAGCAATAGACTGTCCTCTGCCCACACAACTACATAGAGGCTCCCCCGACACCCCATACACATACACACACACACACACACACTTATCCAGCATACCCCCTTAAGCCACCACCTGCTACCAAGCCTCAACCCTTCCACAACCAACACAACAAACAATAAACCAATGTCATCATTCCCCTCCATTTCAGAACATGTGGCCCATGTGCCAAGAATACGCAACCCCCGTCTTTGTTGACATGTTATCTTAAAGTCAGAGCGTCTTTGATCAGCGGGATCAGATCTCAGAGGGGAACGTGATTAAAAGTGACATTCTGAATGCCGAAGAACTCTGGCAGCAGGGCGGATTTTTCACGCAGTGTGAAGTCGTAAGCTCATAAAAGACATACACCAGTGATTCAAAGCATGTAGCCCAAGCCCACTATTATAATACAGAACTCTCTCTCTCTTTCTCCTTCTCTTTTTCTCTCCTCCTCTCACACTCCATGCCCTCACTTCTTTTCTCTCTTACACATGCTTTTTTTTATTCTCCCTTTTTTCTCTACTGGGTGAATATGCGCTTTGCTGGATGACTTTCAAAGCTACTTGTTCCACTTTCTTACATTTATGCTAATTGGAATGCAAATATTGAGGTTCCCATTTTAAGCCGCTAGTTTTAGGAGAGGGTGTGAGGATGAATGACAGTGTATTGACAACCATGGCTCACCACTCGGAAACCATCAGAGTTGGGAGGGATTTCCAGGGATGAGGAGTTGACAGTGGTTGCAAAGGACAACCAATATGTTTCTCATCTTGACTGAATAACATTTCACACTGCCCTATTTCTTGCTTCAATTGCACACTGTAAGCTCAAGTAGAGAGCCTTTGAAAGGGCTATATGTGCTGAGCCTGAACAGTGGGCTCTTTTACAGTAGGTGTGGTGTTCAATGTGTGCACACCAGTCTAATCTCTCGACACAAAGGAGCACAGAGTAGGGGCTGCAATGAACTGAATAAGCCTTAAAGCCGGCGTTGATCAAATGACTTGCCCAGCTAAGACCTCTTAATGCACACTTACCTGGGAGACAAGGCTACTTCTTTATAGTTACAGTATGTGAAATGAATACTGAGGCATATTCAGATTGATTTCAGCATAGGTAAGGACATGCCAGATCATGGCACTGAATAACTAAAGAGGAAGGAAACAGAATTCAGAATTCACAGGTCAGCAATATTACATTTACATTAGATTTACTCATTTGGCAAAGCTTGTATGCAAAGCGATTTACAAATGAGGAGCAACACTCAAGCTTCAGTACTGTAGGAGTCATTGGAGTAAGCACTAAGAACTGAATCTGCTCAACAAGAAAAAGTGCAAAGGCGCACCATGGTTAGTGAAGAACAGTTTCTCATTTCTCGCAACTTTGGTTAGGATGAGAGATGAAGAGCTGACTTTTATGTTGATATACTTTTATGGTGATGGATATATTGTTTGACTGGGCTGACCGAGAATTTAGTCATAGAGAGTTGAAGGTGGAGTTCTTTCATCCATGTAGATATGTCTGAGAGATAAGCCGAGATCCGTGCGAAGACCATGGGGTCTTCTGGTGGGAGTGACAGGCATAGTTGGGTATCATCTGCGTAGCGGTGATATGAGAAGTCATGCAAGCAGATAATCTCAAGGAGGTGGTGGATACTGCAAAAAGAAGGGGTCCCGGCACAGAGCTTTGCGTTACCCCTGTGGGATAAAGACGTTTGTCCTGGCATGATATATTGAAAGGACACCGAGTGAGAATGAGTATGGATAGCAGAATGTGATGGTTTAACATGTCAGAGCCTGCTGATAGGTCAGCAAGATAAGAACTCAAGAATGACCTACAGCTCTTGCTGACCCTGGTGCATCTGTCACACACAACAGACACATTTCAGTAGAGTGGTTGCTGTTAAAGCCCAACTGATCTGGACAAGGAGGTCATTCTGTGAGAGGAATTCTCAGGCCTCCTTGAAAACCACCTTTCCCATATGTTTTGAAAAGAATGTAAGTAAAGACAATGGTTGATAGTTCTCAACTGAGCAGGGCCAAGTGAAGGCTTATGAATGTGGTTGGAAACATTCCTGAAGCCAGTGAAACTTTTATCACATATCTGATTATTGGCACAGATGTGGGAGATATGGTTTGGAGGAGGCTGGTAAGAATGTGGTCCAGTGTACATGTAGTAGGGCGGCTACATGTCAGGAGTTTTGATACCTTGCCCTGAGTGAGAGGGGTGAATGAAGGAAATGCTGTGCCATTGAGCAGGGGAGACACAGAAGGATATGTAGTAGGACTACTAGGCTTTTTGGTGCCTTGACCCCAGCTAAAGGGCTGAGTGAGGAAGGTGGTGAGTCACCAAGGTTAACCGAAAGAGACAGAGACAGGCATATAGTAGGATTGTTACATGTTTGGCTTGCAGGTGCCCTGCCCTCAGTGAGGGGGCTGACCATGGAGAGTGATGTGCCCTTAACCAAGGGAGACTGGTTGTCTATGAGTGGTTTAAAGAATTGGCAACTGATGGCCACCACCTTTGCAGTAGAGAAAGAGGCAAAAATATGAGCTAAGAGGTTACTGGTGGAAGTGGTCAAGGTCTGAATAATGTCTTGAAGGTGGAAAATAATATCGGAGTATCTGTGATACTGCTGATCTTATCATTGTAAAAAGCAGTTTTGGCAGCACTGATGCTAGATGAGAAGGAAGACAGGAGTGACTGATAACCCTTGAGATCAGTGAGGTCACTGGATTTAGGCCATTTTCTCTCAGCAGCTCTGATATCGGTACACATCTCTCAGATGGTATTGGTCAACCAAGAGTGAAGCTGGTTAGAGCGAGCAGGGAGACTTTGTGGCATCATTGACCTTTAGAGCGGAAGTGACCACAGAAAAAAGTGGGTGGGAGACAGGTTGTGGAGGTTGCGGCAAAACAAAACCAGAGGTGGTGGAGCACAGGGCGGTTTTTTGTTTCACTTATAGCATATATGTTTGACAGAAAATGCTGTTACCCTCTCATACTGAGTGAAAAGGGGTTAAATTAACCCTCTTGTATCAGGCTGCTGTTTGTTTGTTTTTCTAAAGTTCTAAAAACCCACCGTATACATTATAAATAATGAACTCTGTGAGCAACTACTTGGTGAACATAGTATTCAGCAGCTAAAGAGCAGATATTTCACTCAAAAGCTGGTACATACCAAAAACTGAGCGAAAGGATGTGAGTGTTTATTTTAAGTTTTCATTATAGATCAACTTAGATTGAAGCTCTGTTTAAGTAACTGTTTAAAAATGTACTGGAATTAGCAGTGATAACCTCATCAGATTACTTCTCTACACATCATATAGCACCCAGTCAAAGATGAAGTGAATTGTAAATTAGTTTACTTATTTGAATTGTATATTAGTTTAACGTTTAATTAGTTCTACTTTAGTTTAGTTTATTTCGGCTGTTTCACTGTGCTTTTAGTATAACATCATGCCTGTCGTCTTTTTTTTCCATTAACTACTTCTATTATGTTTTTTTTAAAGGGAACGAACCACAAATGCATGCAGAAAATGTAGATGTTGAAAAGAATTGGCTACTTCAGTATTCAGCATCTACATTTACACTTGAAATACTGACACAAAACCATATTGAGAGCCAAAGAAAAACAAAGTACAGAAAATTGCACACACGAATGATGATTTCAAGACTTCTTAAGAATCACTCATCTTACAGCCTGTGATCATGCAAGACATGATAAACAGCTCCAGGTAACTGGCAAGTGTTGGAAAATGCTTGAAAACCAAATTAGCAATAATGAGGGAAATGTATTTTCTGAACTAGGCTCTTAAGTTGTAGGTCTTAACATTCACTCGATCTCTTTAAAAGGTGGAGGGCCAGCTCCATTACAAGTCCTTTGCTTGAATGATCTTTTCAAGTGGTTTCATCAAGGCCTGAAACCCACAGTAAGTGACAAGCAAATATTTTTACTGAGACAGTCTGACAACGAAATGTTTCTCCCTTGTTTTACTGGATATTTTTTTTTTTATATATATATTTTTTTGGGCTTTTTATGCCTTTATTTGATAGTATAGTGGAGAGAGACAGGAAACAGAGAGGGGGAATGACATGCAGCGAAAGGCCGTCCGATGCGGGATTCGAACCGGGGCAAACTGCAGCGAGGACTGTAGCCTCTACACATGGGGCGCCTGCTTAGACCACTACGCTATTTTATGTCAGTGAATGATGAAGTATCCGGATTTGAAGTGCAAAACACAATTACAAAACAAAAAACACAACAGCAAATAACAAAAACCTAACAACAACTCACAAACCATAATCAAAAAGCAGAAAACACAACATTAACTTCTACAAAAAGATAGGTTCCTGCTATCAACGAGGATCATAGGTGATTGGGTAGATACCAAGGACACTATCCACGCCCACCTTCACCGGCAACCTGACGAACTGCATTCGCTAACAAAGTCTGTAATAGATGAAAAAGCTATTGCAGTAGTCCATAAGGAATAAAGGTAAGGTGCAAAAAGTTCAGGAGCAATTATTCATCATGACCTCTCGTGTGTGAGAGAGTTTGTATGTAGCAGGCTCACAGCTTTAAAGAAGCTGTTGACAGTTTCTTGGTTTACTTTGTTCACTGCTAAAGGGACAAAAAGACAAACTGACTGAGTATTTGAATGTAAGTTCACCCCATAACAACCTCTGTCTAAATAAGTGATGCTCTTGTAACACTACGCTGACTATAATGACTGAGAGCTGTGAACTATATGTGCTATGAACTCCAACGTTTTAAAATATTTACAATGTGTTACAGCTTCGTCCAAAATGGAAGGAGAGAGTATCAAAGACCATGGGGTGAGAATAGGTAAGGGTGTAGGGAACAAGGAAGAGCACAGCTGATAAGACTGAACAGTGTCATTGCCACAAGTGGTAAATAAAAAGAAAAACAAAATCAGTACTAACAAAAATAACACTTATCACATAAGACACTGTGGGTTATGTTATGCTAAAAAAAAAACATAGACAAAGACTCAATAGAAACAAAGACTCAATGTCAACAGCAAACAAACTGTCACACATGAACATTTCTCCACTGCTGAATTTGGGCTTTAATGGACTCAGCAATGTTGTTTAAAAAATATATTTCCCTAAGTGGTAAAATGAACCCCATCATGCAAAAATAGTTCAGGAGTGTGAAAATTATTTGGATTTTTTCCCATATTCAATATGCTGATATTTTCCAACTCATTTCGGCCAATTGCCAATGCCAGTACTGATATATACATATCTTTTTTTATTTCATTGAAAGGAACACCAAGTCTCTCCTGCTCTGGAGTTAACCTATTACTCTTATTGTGATGTACATAAAACAAGAGAAACGACATTTGATTCAAGCCTAAATGTATCCTTAATGTAGAAATTGACTTGTGAAAAATAAATCCTTTCAACTTGGATGAGATGTAAATTATGTTCAACTGTAACAGTAAAACTAAAGACCACTAACTAAAAACACCAGTTTTTCTTTGTGAGTCACAAAGTGTAACAGCCTGGTGACGGACAGGACTTTAGTGCACAAAATAATATATATCTATATTTTTTTTTAAGAAACATGCATTATCAAATAAAAATGGGAATCTTCCTCTGCTTGAAGAGGTTTGCATGATCCTTCCCCTGAGAAAAACAAAGACACATTGCTCTATAAAGTGCACAAAATAAACGCAGCTGTAGTCAATACTTAAAACTTCTGTAATTGGGACCCACTTTAAAGTATCATGAACAAGGTTGAAAAACAAACGTCAGCGGAACAGTAGTTCTCCTGCCTCTACTTATAACTGTACCAAGCTCAATTTTCTGTGAGCCACAACCAGCATTGTAACGTTGTGTAACAACCTAGTGACAGACAAACAGTTAGCTCTCTAGTGAACAAAATATCAGATTTAATCTTTAAATTGAACTTTAGTTCTTGCCGTCCTTGTGAGCCCAAATAATGAGGTTGACAACTTCAGCTGACTGAAAGGGTGGTCTTTGTGGTTAAAAAAAGTGCCTGTGGTTGTTTTGTTGTTGTGTTTCATGAGTTGTTGTTGTGTTTTGTCAGTTGTTCTGTTTTCCTTTTTTTTAATTTGCACTTCAGGGCCACTGTACTACAATAAATGTTAAAATAATGAATTTATTCTAGTTTTTTGTCGTTTGTATGTACTTTGGTGCAGTTTGTTTTGCACTCAGTATACAGAACACGCAGTATGGAGGAGGAACATTTCTGCCTATCCACACTTTAAAGGTGCTATATGCAAGTAGTTTTTTGTATTTCTGGTCTCTTTACTTATATATGAAAATCACCACCTTGTCTTCAATAATGACTGTTGTTCAATAGAGCTTGAGTGAAGTCATGGGAAAAAGGAAAAGTAGCAGAAATGTTCAAATTCAAGGCTATTAGAACTATTAATACAGTAAAAACAAAAGGATACGTAATGTGTCCTCACTTCCTTCTACACGTTTCCCCGCTGTGTCCTGCACACTCTGTGCCTTCCTGGAATAAAGGATTCAAAATGGGAGCCATAATAGACTATTAAAAATACATTTGCTAAACCAAGGAATATAGTAGTAAAGTGACTTATCTCAATTATACACAAACAGTGGTATAAACCAGGCATGAGGCCATTTCAAGGGAAAGCGCATAAAAAAGAGACAAGACATACGTAGTTTCATTTCACGTCATCCATGCGTTTTACTGCCTCTACTATGACCACACATTTCAGTTTCCACATATTTGTCTAAATAATGTCTACAATGTCTAATTAGTCTGTTATACCATTTAGTTATTTCTTCACTTTAAGTTTTGCTATGTTCTTAATCAGCTCTGTGAATCTATTTAAGAAAAATCAGATCAGTGTTTTTCTAATAATTTGCTGATAAAATGTTTCTCCAGATATTTTCTTTCCTGCTCTTTAGAAGGAAAGACAAGATTCTGCCCCATCTGTCATGTTTTTCTGCAGCCATTTCTCTCTCTGGGCTCAGCACTGAACTCAGCGCAGCCTCAAAGGCCTCATAAGTGTGCTTTCTGCCTGATGAAAGAAGCCACAACATTGGTCCTGACACACCATATCTCTGTCTGTATTGACCTGTGGGATGGTGGATCGGGGAAAGATGTGTTCATTCAGATGTAGGAGCTGTTGAAAACCTGCAGGTATTACTGGCTATGAAGGTTGTGAAAGGATACCATGGAGAAATGATAGAGCTTGTGACATGTAAGTATAAACACAGCATTAAACAGCAGCTTGTAGAGATGTATATATAAATTGCAAAGACGTTTGTTTACATCAATTTCAGCACATTTTTGTGGATTGGAATCTGTGTAGAGCACTTGTGGAAGCCAGCAGAGGGTCACCTCTTCACCATGCAGTCAACAGTCAGTTTCTAGTTGTAAAATTATTTTTTTTAGCCTGTCGAGTGCTTCAAAACTCATTTTGTGTGTCAAGACCTAATTTCTGGAAATTAGAGTTAAGGGACATTATGAAGCATAATGAAATCACACCTCACTAGTAGTTCTGTGACGTTGTACTACACATCGAATGCTAACCTCAGCATGCTAACATGTTCACTATGAAAATACTAAAAATGCTGATGTTTAGCAAGTATAATGTTTATTATGATCACGTTCTTAGTTTAATATCTGCTATGTATAATAATATGCAGTATATACAACAGCACTAAACACAAAGTACAGCTGATGCTGATGGGAATGTAATTTATTCCACAGGTAATATATAATGTAACTTTGTGTAATTCTTGCAGAATGTTGTTTTATTGTTGCTTTTGTCTACATTTTTTGGATATATTTGGGCAGTTTATTGAAGTCAGGATTTGGAGATTAATTTCCAAAGTCATGCTTCACACTTCATTAATGCATACATTCTGTATTTACCGTCTCTGTAATGTCAAGATGGCTTTCTCTACAAATGAAAAAGTATGATCATTATATTTTGGAATAAATGGTTTTTATAGCAGTGTACTTCCAGGCTTGCTGCTCTGCAGGAGATATTAGATACTATTGTATGTATATACATACAAAATATACTTATTTGATATTTTATGTACCTTAGACCACATTTAACCTGCGCATTGCTGATCTATTTCATTGCTTATGATGCACAGAGTAGGTAATATATTATCAGATCAAGAGAGACTAATGATAAACAAAATGATTCCCAAATCGTTTCTATAGTTAGTTCTTATACTTTCAAAAATAAGTTATTGTCTCATTTGTTGTGTTATGGGTCAAAATTGACCACATATACTTTTGTATGAGAAAGATCAGTTTAATATCACTTCATTGTGGTTAATCTATGTTCTCACAATGTGAGAACAAGAGTGAGAAAGCCTATATACTGCTATACAGCTGGAGGACAGGAGATGCGTGTGTGTGGTGTGACTGAAAGACACAGTAAGGGGTCATATTTGCTGCCACTACAATCGAATTCAAGTCAATACGCTTTCTTGGCATGAGACATAAGCTTCATATTAATGCACAATATCATACTATGATAGGATTTTATTACTATCATTTTTGTTTTGTACTAATTTGTGTTATTCATGATGGTTTGGTAACATTTACTATGTATTTCTCTGCATGAACAACCCCTAATTTATAATTATTCAAATTATAAATTACTTATTTAGAAAAAAAAAAAAAGAAAGAAAATCAAATGTACTTTACTGTATTCAGTCAGTATTGTTGAGGATTTAATGAAGCTTTGTTTTGATCAGATAAAATTAAAGGTATGTTTCACACGTCTAAAAACAGGTCAAGTTTGTAAACAATACTGCTTTCCAACACTGCTGAACCATTAGAACCATGAAGTGCTGACAGGCACATGTGCAGATGTTCATTCACACTTGCCAATCACTGAAAACACTATCATTTATAAAAGATATGGTAAGACCAGTCTCCAATCCTACGTGTAGAGATGGAATTTCCAGTTCAGTACCAGGCGGTCTCGGCGGTCTAAGCCTTAACAACCGGGTTATCAATTCAGTCACCAATGGCAACAGAGGGCTGGGGGCTGTGTGGGGGGGGGTGAACTATATTACTATATTCATCTGCTCGTCAAGTCATAGTCTTATTTCTCACTTTATGTAGCCGACAGTAGCCTAGTCCCTCCAACTCCATGCCTCAAGCACTATGGTACGCTGTTTTACATAAAGTAGAGTTGACTTAAGTTGACTTACATTTTACATCACAATTGAATAGCCCATCTAGGGTCGCATCACTAAGTTGACCTGTGTATAAAATGCTGTTATTGCTAGTTTGTAGCTCTATGCTATCGCTGTGTGCACTGCACTCATAAAACAACGCAATGGCTTATGGGATCAGTTGATGACTCAAACCTGCTGAGGACCATGAGAACCGATCCAGCAAGTGAGTAGCGTACAAGTCACTCACTCAATAGCCAACGGTGCACTCATCACAATGGCTTATAGATTCGGTTGGTTTCACGGTTCGTGTCGCAGCATTACACTCGGCAAGAGAGTGACCGACACACACTGGCCAATAGTCGCTCTTCACATTACATTTATATATATAATGTGCATCACATTCTTAAATAACAGTTTACTTACACAAAAGTGGTGACAGAATCTTCTCTATGCACTAAGGAAGTCATCGAGTGTCACTGTCGGTCTCGACTCTGATGGGTAGCTCTTGCGGTCTCATGAGTCTCAGAATTGACTGTGTTGTCAAATGGATAGAGAAGCACACAGATTCGTTACCGAGGAGGCAGAGACATGTTTTCAAAAAAAAAAACCAGAAATTGGTAATATTTGTAAGACTCTAAATAATTAACGTAATCAAACAGGCAGGGACTGGAGCTGCTGAAAGAAAAAGAAATGTTAATGGACAAATGTAAATTTCGTAAAATCAGTTAAGTGGATAAAATTACTACTTTATTACAATTAACATTAAAAAGGCCTCAATATCAATTCTAAAAAATGACAGTCTATTTTAAGTATAAAATGCAGTCCAAAGTAAACTAAGCAAAAGAACTAAGCTGAGGCCACTTGTGGAGAGACAGACTACACTGAGGAGTGTCCAGGGGTGAAACCACTACTCACCTAAGGTGCAACACAGCAAATCTCACAGCAATCCTCACAGCAAAATGGTGAGGTCTATATTGTGTTCCCATGCAATTAATCACATGCAAATACGTGAAGGGACCTCCCAACAAGATGGCACTCTGCTTCTAAAAGAAAAGAAGACAAAAAGAATCAGAAACAAATGAATATAACGTAACATAACCCAGTTGGCTTAACAAATACAAAATATCTCAAAATAACTCAAGGAAAATATGTCAGAATCAAACAACTTAAACAAAACAAGCCAGGTAACTAAAGTAATACAGGACAGGCAAAATAAATCACAAAAGCCACCAAAATAGGGCAAAATAATAGACTTTGGCAAATCAAACCATAACTAAATTAACACTAAGCTAAGGGCAAAACAGCAGTAGATATAAAACTACAATCATCCAGGTTCCCCATACTGTGTATTAAAAATGCATTTTAAAAACCACGAACCAACTCACCACCTCTGGTATGGGGCATTAACACAAACCAATGGTCATTCTGGGCAGGGGGCAAAAACCGATTTCTCCACACGCTGAACCAATTGTGGGACACCGAACACCACCAGCCACAGCAGGGACAGATCAGGAGGCAGCGAGAGAACGAAGGGAACACAGGTGCGTTATATAGCCTAGCCCTGATTAGGGGAGTAGCCCGGGGAGGAGTCAGGCCAAGGCTGCATTCACTCACCCTACACATCCACCAACACTACACATTTACCTGCACTTAGGGGAGTATTCCCCACCACACTACCATAGACAGTGGAGGTGCTAGAGGACAAAGTGTAAAAAATGTAAAAACCATAGAAGAAATGGTCTTCCTGCCAAGAGTGTCCAGAACTGAGGCTATGGTTTTGGAGATGCACCATAGACTATGAAAGGGAACATTATACACAATTGATTAATTTGCTGTTACCACCTGATTCCACTGGCTCAGGGAAATAAACTGGTTCAATGAACGCGATCTTCCATCAGTCCACCAACACTACCACTGACCACATTTCCAGTTCAGGAATATTTGTCTCTGTCAGGTTCTGTGAGCCTCTGAGTCTGTCAGTTAGTCTGACTGTTTTGAGTCTCTGTAAAAATGCTCTTTATTTCATAAGAGGAGATTCTGGTTAGACTTTCAGCAAAGTCATTCCAGCAGATAGCTGCTGTTGGGTCCTATCCTGATTGTTTTGGGCTGTGCAGAGAATCATAATGTGTGATAATCCCTTGACAGTAAAAAAATATATATATAGATATAAATATATAAATATATATATATATTCAATTCAATTATTCCCAGTGAAGCACTGACTCACCTGTGGTCTCAGAAAAACATCTTTCTGCAAAACGGAGTAGTCATAATAGACTGGACTCCAAATATGCCTCAATGCAGATGAGAACACAATGAGCAGCAGGGGTGCGTCACTGACTCATCCCATCATGTTTGCCTGTGATGTCTTAATCTTGAGGCTGTAAGTCATTTATTGAGATACTTTGTTCCTAAAGTTTCTTCTCCTTAGTACATAAGATACTGCAACTTCTCTTTTGGTAAAGTCTTTAGCCACCCTGGTGGCATATGGATGGTAATGTTGGTCTGTTGGTCCTGACTGAACTATCTCAACTATTTAGTGGGTAGGCACACAAAGACTTTTTATATATTTTCCCCAGATGTTGAATTCAGCTGACTCTGAACTGTGATCTGTTGACTTTCCCACCATGAGGTTGACATTTGGGGTTCAAAGGAAAATATCTCAACTAGCAATTGGATGGGTTACCGTGACATCTGGTCTAGGCATCAGAGGATGAATCGTAATAACTTTGGTGATCATGTGACTTTTCAGTTTGACCCAAAAAGCTACTGACATTCCCATCAGCCTCAGATTTAGTTTGTTTTTAGTGCCAGTTAGCAAGTATTAGCATGCTAACACGCTAAACTAGGACAGTGAACAAACTAATCTTAATCATACCTGCTAAACAGCAGCCTGTTATCATTCAGGTTCCGTGATCAGCCACATCCAAAAGCTCACCTCACCTGAATCCTAACAATGAATTTTGTGGAAAGAGCCCTGTCAAACTGTCTGTCAGTTACACCTGCACCTGCAAGCAGCACAAAAACAAGACATGTCAACAGAAGTGGTGACATAAAACTCTGTAATGAATTTGTATAAAGAATAAAGATACTTTCCTCCTCTGTTCTAATGACTCAACCAGTTTTTTTGTAGCTGAAGCTTTGAAACTGTAGCGGCTAATCTTTTACAACACAGTAATTAATAGTTTTATGCTTGCAAACATACCAGCCAGACTGAGCAAACAGAACTGTCCATCCATGCCCTGTTATATTAAACTGGTGGTAACAAATAGAGTTGTACTGTAAGGAAAATGTTTAATTTATTGTTTGCCAACATGTTTTTTAGTGCAGCTCAAATTTCTCTTGAATATAGAGAAATAACCACACAGCTTTGAATAATCTGGTCATTGTATTTCTCCAACAGTAACTTGAGGCTTTGAGTCACACACAAATGTTCCCTGTCTTATGGATAGCATCATTCAGTGGCACAGAATTTGTACTGGCCTTCAAATAAACTTCACTAATAACGGTTGCTTATAAAATAGTTTGTCTAGCTGTCCCAGTATGATGAGAGTTATTTTACAACAATCTTAGTTCTCTGTGTCTGCAAAGGGCAGGCCGACATGAACTGAACAGAAAAATACCTTTTTCAGTCATACTCTTTTAAACATGTACAGTTTACAGAAAGTTCACTGGATCTTTGCTTCTTTATGTACGTCACAATAAGTCTGCAATTTACTCCAATCACCCCTGCTCCTGACCCAAAATATACAACCACATCAGTGCCTTTTCCTCTGCTTACCTGGGTCTGTTAGAATTGATTTTACCATTTTATTGAGTACCTCTGGCTGTATCACAGAACTTTTAATCCTCAACTAAGCAAAGTCCTGAGCTCAGATCTTTATGTGCAGCCATTTTTGCATCTCTTAAGTCTAGACTTAAATCAAAAGGTCATTCGGGTTTTCCCTGAGGGTTCCTTAATGGCAGTCTAGCCATTACAGAACAAGAAGGAGATCAGTGAGGAAGGAGATCAACCAACTCAGATCAGTACCTTTTTAGAGGGTCAATAGGTACAATCACTACTGCCCCGTACACAAACAACCTTATAGTACATCTCTAGGATTTTTTGATCGATATGACTCAGCAGTTACTTGACCAGGTGCTGGTATTTCTGGCTTTCAGCAAATCAACAATGACACATTTCAGCAACGAAAAAGCATCATTGCAGCATTCATCATGGTAATACATATCCTCTGTGCAGCAACCCATTAATGCATTTTATACATTTGACAGTTTGTATTAATGTATGGGCTGATATACTGCATGAGCCCGAATGTTATACAATATGTGTATAAAAGAGAGGAGTGGATGATGGACTATTATGGATATATGGATATATTATACAAATACATTGATTTATTGCTGAATTAATTATTGAATTACCCTCAACACATTTGGAAAACATCATCATTAAATGAATAAATAAACTGAAAACCAAATGAAGGAACATACTCTCTATAATAATGTGTATTGAGAAAAGATTATGATGGCTCTAATTCAGCATTAATGGGAATGTGGTGAATATAATGATCGCTAGCTGACACTTGGTCGAGGGAGGCAGGGCCTGATATGCCCATGTGTGCAAATGGATTGCAAATATTAATTTGATAATATAAAGTGCTTGCCTTTCATTTTTATGTATAAACAGAAACTGCAAATACAAAATTAGCTTAATTACAGTGATCCTTCATTATTTTATTTTATTGACTTGATTTTTTAAATTAAAACTTTCCTGTTATATCTAAAAAAAAAAATTACTTTTAGGTTGACATTTGATTGCACTTGAACTTCATACATATAAATTATTAATTTTTTTCATTTTTTAGCTATTAAAAGTCCTACTGAGTCAATTTCATGATGAAACACATTATTTTATACTGAGACATAGTCTTTCTTCAACTTTGTGGAAAGAATTAGCCACTGTATATGGCAGTTTAAATTAACACAGGTTGTAGCTGAGGAAGTAATTGCAGTAGCAGAAGTCACAGCGGTATGGAAACAGTAAGTGGTAGGATTAGTAATTACTGAAGTAGCAAGACTAATTGAAAGAAGTCCCAGTCCAACCTGCCTGAATCAATGTCACTGTGATCCTAGTGACAGCAGTTTAGCTGTTACAACTAAATGCACTCAACTTTTCAAACTTTGAATATTAATGCAAAAGAAAATGAAGGGGAACAAGTCTATAGCTACGTTAGCATCTCTATAGAGCTGTAGACACAAAACTTCCTTGACGCTATCGTCAGCATGCTAACGTGCTCGTAATAACATTACTAACAGCTGGCATAAATAATGTTAACTCTATTTATTTTATATCTATTTATTCTGCTTATCTTCTTAACTCTTTTTGGCAGTTTTGATGCTAAACTAAACACTTGACCACCTCCGAATGTGGTCTGAGTGATCGGATCTCAAATTCACCCTCATTTTGTCTTGAGTGCGTTCACACCTGTACCTACAGCTGTCCACCTGTGATCTGATCACCCGAGAGCGATATTAATACCAGGACTGAACAGGGCCTTTGACATGGAGACCACTGTCTGTTTCCTGTTTGAAACCAACAGTCATCATTGTTTCTTTTATCCATAAGCGTTCCACAACCTTAACCACGTTTATTATTGTAACCGTGACAACAAAGGTCCTTTAATCTTGACAAAGAAGTTACCTAAACCAAAAACCTGGATCTTTTCCTAAACCTAACCAAACCCTGACTGTTTCAGATGCTTAACTAGATGTTTATTATCGTAACCATGACAGCAAAGGTTGGGAGACGCTCCTATGGGGCGCATCAGTGGGTGGGGACCAACAATCTATATGGTTGTTCAAAAATAAGATGAACGAATCAATTCAAAAAAGAAGAAAATACAAGAAAGTGAGTTGCTGACAAATTTGATAAATATTTTATGATACTGTTTTTAGCATACTGAATCAGTGTTTAGTTCTACATTCAGGTTAACAAGATATATTGTTAGTTAGTCACTGATCAGGGAAAAAGCATAGCTTATCTCACTTACAGTCCCTTCAGGTGACTTCTTGCGATTCATTTTCATCACTATAATTATAAATACTTTTCAGGGAGTTTTAGTCAGCACACACTTTAGTCATTGTTTTTGAGTGCCAAATGAACGTGGTTTGTCGTAGGTCATTAGCACTTGTTTGTATTACAGAATGACATTTTTCGACAGAGGGTAGAGAGCCGTGAAGACAGCGTTTCCTGTCAGCCCGCAGCACGTCTTATACTGACTCAAGGCTATGATGAAAGGTCAGTTGTGGGCTAACAAAGGCAAAGGTGAGAGGAAGAAAAACACGAATTAAGCATTACACACCGTAGGCTGTGTGACCGCACACACATTTAATAACAGTCCACCAGGCACAAAGGCAGTGTGGCCATGGGGGAGAGGAAGAAGGAAAAATAAATAAACACACTCACACACGTTCATGGTTATTTTTTCAGACCCTCAACATCCAAAATCGTGTTATTTCAGTTCCCAAAAAGCTTAGCACTTGGTCTGCTGCAGGGCTATGAAGTTGATGTGAACAAATTAAAGAAGCAATCTGTGACCTCCTTAACGCATCTATTTATTCTTCATTTTTGTGCTCATTGTTGTGATGGCCCTGAACAGATCATCTGTCCATCAAAATTATTTCAGGACTTTGCAATTTGTTTTATTTCAAGCGTATTAGAAATTTAAAACATGTAACTTCCTGCTCAGCAGAGCATTTTTCCAATATGTCTGCATGGGTGTTTACAACTGCAAATGAAAAGCTTTCATGAACTGGAAACAGACTGCTTTGAATCATTGAGAGATTTTGAAAATGTTGCAGATCATTACTTAAAGCTACAACAAACACTGACACATCTATCTGCTCCATCTATTTCAGTTTTTTAGAAAATGACATCAGCCATTGCTCTGCTTGCAAAAACACACTGATCTGAAGTCATTTAATCTTGCTTTACACCTACAAGGTATTCATGTCAGATATCAACATTACCCTGAATATTTATTAGAAGTGGATTTAGCATCTTCATTCATTCTCAGACTTCACAGGAGTTCTCTCACCATCCAATGAATTTTAATTTTTCATTCACTGTTTTACACTGATAAGTTGCTCTGTCAGGCGTACTCCTTTCTGCCCTCCCTCCTTCTTTATTTTATTTCTTTTGCAATTGATCTTTCTTGCTGTTCTTCACACTAATTTTTCAGACACTTCACACACACAACAGAAAGTCTCACGGCATTGTTTATGAATCCACTGTCATGAGTGCATGCTGATGTCAAGGAAGCTACTTCTTTGAATATTGTAAATGTTATAATTAAAAGGGGGATGTATTTCATCAAATTGCTAAATGACTGGGAATTGTCAGGAACCAATGACAGATTGGAATAAGGCAGATAGTGTGGTAGCACAGAAGCCTAAATGTATGACAAACGCTGCTGTTATTGTGTTTGACAGGTTCTAATAAGACTCATATCTTCCTGTTGTTTTCAGACACAGAGAAGAAAAAAATCTTTTTACCTACGATTGGAATGAAAGCTTTGAGGCGTGCCGTGCATTTCCTCTTTCATTTGCTTTCTTCTTCTGAGCAGCTGAATGCTTATGACACACTCCAATGAGAGCTTCACATTCACAAAACTTCTTGCCACTGACACTTTCATGCCATTGCCTCGCATTGCTGAGACATCAGCAGCAGAGCTGCGTCAATCCTGGCTTCAGCACTACTCTGAAAACCTCCTCTGTTTCTTGGTCACTCCATCTCAACCTCTCTTTTCCCTTTCACATCATGAAAAGGAAATAAAGCATTAGGCTATAATGTAAGCTTCAAGTGGTAGAAAGCACAGTTAGGAGGTAATTGTACTTTACCTGAGTATTTCCATTTTATGCTGCTTTATACTTGTATTCCTGTAGGGTTCAGCGGGAAATATCATATTTTTATACATAGAAAATATATGAAATTAATATAATGCATTTTAAATTGTAAAGCAGTGGTTCTAAACCAACAATATTTCCAGCAGGGACTTCACCATTAAGGCAACTGCCTTGTCCCCAACTACCAAAGTCCTTTAAGGTCCTCTATTGTATAAGGTGAGATTTCTTTCTTTTTTTTTATTATAAAGCAGGTCTAGATGCTATATTTGCACTGTGGGAGAATAAAAGTGATGAACACAGCCTGTGTTCAGTAACTGTGCCTTAAAGACAAATATACAAATATATCTTCTTATGGATATCAAAAAGCCAGAAAAGTGTCAAATATGGGACCTTTAATGGCTATAAAAAATCATATAAATAGGCCTATACAATGATACATATAAAATTATGTTCCTATTTTAATCTGTATATGGGTATATATTATGCATTATGTTACAAAGTACCCTTAAAATACTCCTTTCAACGTGTGTTGATAGTTATTGTTAATTCATTAACATGTCAGCAGCTTTTTATTATAGCTGCTTATGGTGCAGCCAGTTATAACAACTATATATGAGAGAATAATACTAAAATACTAGATGACCTCAAATTACTTACAGTACTTGAGGAAACTGTCCACTACTGGCTGCCAATAACGTTCCCAGTTAGGGAAAGGTTCACAATGGACAGTTTTAAAGAAGGGATCAAAGTCAATACAGCAGAACCGGGGATATCATCGTCCGTGCTTTCTCCTTCCTGGCACCTATATTACCCACAATGCAAGTTGAGCGCCGACAATTTGGTTGCAGATTCAAGTGTGTTATATTAGTAAAAGCTAATTTAGCCTGTAGCTTCGAGCGGAGATGAGGACATAACTTGAGGCAGTTATCAGATTTGGTGCATCTCCCTCTTTATCCACAAAAGGCTTTGTCCATGTTTTCATGCCTTCTCCTCATGAACTGTGAACACACTCTGATGAGATCAGTAGGGTTTTGAATGCAGGTCTCTTACTGGAGTATTTTTACAATGAAGAAAAGGATCTGAATACTTCTACCACCACTGATACATCTAAGTTTTATTTCATTAGTTGTCTCAGCGAGTGGAGCCTCTCAACCGCAAATACATGCGCTTCCTTTTAACAGTGCCACACATTAATGAACAGCTCTGTCCATCAAGCTATATATGGACTGAGCTGCTTTTTAAGCCTCAGTCTCTGAAGCATTGGGCAATTACGGACACCTGTTATTGAGTTAATTGCTCAATTAACTCGTCCATCATTAAAACAAAATAGGTCACCTAAATTAGTGCATATTTACACCAACCTATGGGACGAGAATACCGTGCACAGGTGTTTTTATATTATGGATGGTTATCAGCGAAGTGCGTGTAAAGACATGTTCCATCTGTTCTGACTTTTTAAAAAAGAAAATGTATTTAGATAGCAATTTAAGAGATCAATTATTTAAATGAGAATTAGCTCTCTAATGGAACTCACGTCCTATGCAGCGTCAGCCAGCTTCAAAGACTGTTCACACTTTCACCAGTGTAACCTTGATACAGAATAAAAGGAATTAGGAGTGCTACTGTCTCTCTCATGCTCTGCCAGGCAACACAGCGCTCTGTCAAGGAGTAAAAAGGAGAGGACAGGGAGGCAGACAGCGAGCCTATGAGGACGTGAAGCTCATCCGTGCTCCTTGTCCCGGGCTAATTGCCTGTAGAAATTTACCCTGTCAGTGAAATTACATCTTTTGTGAAGAAAGGACACATATAGATCTGTCGCAGAAGGACCCCATCTGCACATGTATGGCTCTCTGTCTGTGACACACACACAAACAATCAGTTGTGACACACCAAAGGCAACAACTGCACTGTGAGAGAAAAAGAAAGAAGAAAGAAGAAGAAAAAACAAAACAATGCGGACTAAATTGTGATTGTAATAATCTGCATTTCTTCTTCAGAAAACATGATGTGATTAAAAGGAGCTGCTATCACTTTTTCATTTCCCCAGTGTTCAACAAGCAGAAAATGTCTTTTCCTTTATCTTACGTTAATGTGACAAACAGTGTGCTTTGTGATTTCTGCCAAAAGAAATCCAATGTCTCTTTTGATATGAACTGGGTGGTGAGGATTGCTGGGAAAATGAGAGAAAGAGAGAGAGAGAGAGAGAGAGAGAGAGAGAGAGAGAGAGAGAGAGAGAGAGCAAGAGGAGGATGTCAAGGGAGGAGAGATGAACATTCATGAGGAGTGTTTATCAGAGCAAGTTGTTTACACTTGACAAACTCTAATCATAATCATAATAATCACAATCAGTAAAGAGCATCCCAAGCAGTCGGGGTATTTGTCTGCAGCAGCTGATCCATGCTTCAGTTTGGACTCATCTATTTCTGACAAAAATAGGCAGGACAGTGAGGTTTTGTAGGTGCTTGGTGGGTGGATGCAAACACAAAGAGTAGAAAGTAAAGCAAGCAAAACATTTGAACTGCATGCACAAACCGAAATCATATGTTTCAGTTTAGAGCCAAACTATTGTTCGTCAAGAACCAACTGTCTCACTTCACTTCCACTGTGTGTTTCCATCCTTGTCCCTTCTCTGTGGTAATAACATAACAGCTCCCCCCAGTGTTAGGAGGAGGAAATGCCAAGTCTTGCAAAGAGCTTTAATGTAAGAGATAAAAATGAAATTGAGGACAGAGAATTCGATGCTTTGCCCCATATATTCATTTTTAATTTGAGGGATTTTTCAAGTCAAAATAACACAAATTTGGATTAAGTTGTCAGGAGGAAAACACACACCCTAGAAAAAAACATGTTTGTGTCTGAAGGTTTGTGAATGAATTATGTCTTTCTTTAATAGTATGATGAGTAAAATCCTGCTTTAAAATGCACACTGTTGCTTTTCATTCCAGTAGTTAATTTCTCCCACATGTCTGACGGCCACAGGGTGTGGCATCTGCGTAAATAAAACAGCACGAGTGGCTTGTAAATACAGAAAAAGACTGAGCGCTGCTTGTCTAATTTTACAATTCCACCGCTCTGTTCTTCTCCCAGGAGTTTTTTGGGAGCCCCTTTTGGGATGAGGGCTGTTCTACATTTTCAGATGGGCTATGTATCATGGTGCCGAACCCCCCCCCCCCAATGATGTATCATCGCTCGAATTATCATTGTTGTCCTGACAGGGCCTTGTGTTGCCAAAAATGGGAGTTTTATAATGGAACTCACCACAAAAATCCCATGGGATTAATACCTGTCTTGATATAAACATAATATAACTTTCCGTAGGAGGAACTATTGTATTCTGGGGGCTGGTTATATTTAAAATCAAAGAATATTTTAAAACAGGGTCTTTGCAGGATTTTATAGTCCTGTAATTGAGCACAAGTTTTCCTATTTAATGTCTGCAATGGGAGGTTCTTGAGAGGGGAGCTTAAGAGATTCGAAATTATATATATTAAATAAAAAAAAAAAAAACATTAATATAGGTTAGATGTCCAAGCCATGTGGAAATGACTTCCTCTTTTCTTTTGCCCCCAGTATCACTCTTATGCCTTAAAATAAAATTCTCGATCACGCTCTAGAATCAAAATTTCCTTGACTTCCCGTGCCCTACCGAAAAATTAATTCACAATTTTACCATTTTAATCTGGCTTCATGAAGCCATAAAAGAAAAGAGAGAGAAAAAAATCTCAGGTGTAATATAAAACCAAATGCATTAGTTGACAGGGCACTGATGAATGTCAAATCCATCCCGCCGTGCGAAGTAGGGGGGAATTGATCTCTCTCCATTTGGAGCAATTCTTTTTTCTTCTGCAGAGCTGGTCAGCATTAGACTCTGCCGCCTGCCCCGATTACAAATGCATCAGTATGCTCTGTAATACCATGTCCGCTATTCCCAAATGCAGCCCCCAAAGTCAACTGAAGGTTGTCGGCGGCTCATGTAAATGAAGCTTGATTGTAATAGTTCTAAGTGGATTCCGCCCACACAATCCTGTCACATTCGCTCATTGTTATCCTCGGTCCCCCCTCCCATCAGGGTTTACGGCGTAAATAATAAAAGTTGTGTCACTTCGCAAATTACCCAAACAGCTTATCACTTATTCATTGTGGTGTATCACAACAACTCCTCGGTGCGTACAAAAGCCACAACAAGTCAGACACAGGCTTTTGTTAATGAACTTGGAAGATTACCAGATCTGAAAATTAACTGACAGTGTTGCTGGTTTCTTTCCCCTTGCGTGTGTCTGTTTTTTTTTTTGTTTTTTTTCTGTTTACCCACCAGAGACAAAAAAAAAGAGATAGATGGTTATGAGAAAGTAAAGAAAATAGGGTGTTTCGTTTCTGTTCAACTTCAGGATATAGTTGTTAGCCTTATTTCTCAGGAAGAGACAGCTGATTGAAGGAAACGACTCCACAATGGACAGGTGTCCTTCCCATGCAGAGCCGCTGAGCTCAACACTAAGTATCTAAGACAAAAAGCGAAAAAGTGAAAAAACAAATCTTTCAAGGACAGAATGCACATAGAAGAGAGCACGACGTATGGCACCCATAAGAAGCTTTACGCTAACATGCCATTTTTTGAAAAGGAAGGAAAAGGGGAGTCTGCCAGACCATATCCACAGAGCTTTTTCCTTGTATTATCTGCTCTACATTCTCCCCAGTCTCAGCTTCTGAATGAAAAAGCTCCAGGACAGTAATTGAAGATGTGTCACGTACATATGGCTCGCAACATAATTGGATGCTTGAACTCTCAAACAACAGCTGAGGTACAATTTGGAGTCTATCAAAACAAAAAAAAACAAAAAAAAAACCCAATGCTCATCAAACACCAACTGGACCGCAGTGCAATGCCGATGCTGGAACTTAACCATGCAGCAGTTAGGTGATTGAGTTAGTGGCACGGCGCAGTTAATTTTTAGGGCCCCTTTGAAAATGATCTTCTGCTGTTCATTCGCCACAGCCTCATGGCCCCTGTAGCCATTTTCTGCCTGGCTGCCCTTAATTCTGATCTGCAGCCACCTAGCTCATGGAGTACAGTGAGGTACAGAGGTAGAATATTCCCAGGGTGGTCACTGAGACGCCAGAGATGGAGACGGATTGATATCTCAGATAATAGAAATTGCAAAACTTTTATGTAGAGAGCATGGTGACTGTCAGAGAAACTGAATCCAACCCAAAGCTTTACTACTTTGGTGGCTGGCTTTTTCTATTACTGCCCCCACACCATCATAAATGTATTGATTACAAAAAAAAGTCCTGTTTTCATGTTGGGCCGTCTCTTTTAAAATTTTGCCTTCAAGCTTATACTTGCTACTGTTAAAATGAAGTAACACACATCATTGCGGGTGAGTTAGGAACTGACTCAGGATGCATTCTGTTATACAGTGTTGGACAAGAATGACTTTGTTTCAAACAAAAACAACAAAAAACAGCAGTGACAATTTGTTCGTGCTTTCAATCAGGGGTTTGCAAAGACTGAGACAATGGTCCTCCCCTGAGACGAACCTTGGAAAAACGTTCCCCCTCCCCCAACCTTAAGTTTACTTGCTTTGTTTAGCTCAATTCTTGCCTATGGGATCATAATTATGTTATCTGATCCCATACACACTCAACAATTTAGCCAAGATAACCTAATACTGCTGTTTAACATAACTTGAGACTAAACCAAATACATAATAAAGGTCTGTCCTGAGGCTTTTAGGGTTTTATTCGTTTCTGACTCTGAGAAAGTGGGAAAAAAAATTCCCAAAACTACTGTATCTCTGAACTATCTCTTTAACCAAATCACACACATTTATACTCTTTTCCATGATCTAACTAACATTAAATAACTAATGTAATAACTTGTGATATGTTTTCCCTTCCATTCACTGAGCCTCCCCTGAAAGTGTCAGATGCCCCCCTGGTGAAAACCTCTATGAAAACCTCTGCTTTAAATGACCTATGTTTATGTTTTCCTGAGTCTCACACACAAAGGCAGCAATCACTTGAAGTTGATGAGAATAATCCTCCATTTCCTTTTGCTTGACTGCTGTTGAACTCCTAGACTGGTTCAGACTTGTTAGCTTGGGTTAGGGTGCAGAGGTAGCTAGTTTCCAACTCATGAGCAGGAATTTGCTTTCTGACAACTCCAATGTTACCACCAGTAATTCTACATCCAGAGATCGACTTGGTTCCGTTCAGAGGTAGAGGGTGTGTGAACCCTGCAGCTTCACTGTGAGGACAAGACTTGTGCTTTATAACATCAGGACTCCGTTTACTACTCTGTTATTATGTAGCATAGCATCCCCTACACCAGAGGTCACTAACAGGTGGACCATGGCCGGACCTGCATGTATAACCTATAAATTAGCATTTACGGCGCTGGTCATGTGATGCTACTCAACCAGTCATTGCGTCTCGACTCAGTCAGTGAGATAGCCATGTAAAGTGAGAGACAACATTGAAGGAATAAGTGGGGAAAGTGGGATGGAAGAGGGAAAGAAAAGGACGTATTAAAGCTGTTCAGTTTGTGACAACCGTGATGTCACCACAGTATACACCCCCCAGAAACGTTTTACTAAGGACACTCACCTATTCGCCCGCGTTACGCGCCACAATGAAACCCTTCTGTATCTCCTCATTCCGTTTGAGGAGAGGGGGAGAGCAAGAGCAGCATGGAGCAATGCGCTCATTTTCGGTAAAGGTCATTAAATCCCTTGTCGATCGTTGTTATTCACTCGCCATTGACAGCCCCTGAACAGAAGTCAACTGCTATCAGTGTACACAATGAATGGGAGGTTGAAGTCAGCATGACCCAGGATTGGTGGAGAAAGCAGACATTGTTTCAGGGCCTCAAAGGCTGACACAGAGAAGTCCGAATGAACTTGCCTTCTCAAAAGTTGTTGAGATGCGTTGAGATTTTTAATTATAAAAAATGGCTGACACTGTTGGTTCACTGTTGGAGTGAAGAAAAATGGAGAGGAGCTACACTTATTATATAATTTTGTAAAATTAAGCTTTTTATTATAATTGTGAAAAGTATATACATACTTTCCAGACCTTGGCTTGAGGAAATGTTGTCTAACTCGACCTCTAAAAATATAAATGTGTGCGTATAAAACATATTACTGAGTGTGGGGCAAAGGCTAAGCTAGCTGTTGATGGTCAGAACCAAACCATAAGCTAGCTGCTTGCTAGACTACAGCATCTTGGTTATTCTTTATGGCTAGTGCCCCCAAAAAACCATACAGTTATGTTTCTGTATGTCTCTGCAAGAAAACCCCCCGTAGTAATTGTATCGCGACCAAATGAGGGAGCCAGTGCAATTTCATGGCAATCATTCAGCCAGTTAAGACATTTCAGTCTGGGTCAAAGTGGTGAACCTATGGACCAACTGGCTGGCTTGATATTGTCATCCACAGAGCCAAGCTTTTAGTATGGCCAAAAGAGACTGTCCTCCTGTAAGAAAATAGGCTGTCTGTGCAAGCAGAAGCAGCACATCAGAAAATGTCTCTATGTGTCCTTTTAGGGGGCATCTGGAGGACTAATGAGTAATTTAAGTACTTTTATTGTTGATTAATTAGCAAAGTAATATCAGTATTTTTTAGGTAAGAGAGTGATATATTCTTCATGTAATTGTCCCAGTAATGATTAAAACAATTGCAAAGACACCCAATGTTTCCCATTTCTTGAATGTACTGCACACATCAACATTCGTTTTGGGTTATTCTACCAATAAACTGTATAAATAAGTAATACTTTTTTCAAATGATTACATACAGACCAAAACTGCTTTTCCTCCCTTTCTCTTTCTTCTTCTCCTCTCCCCACAGATGCTCAGAAGTCTCATAACCCTTGGGGAAGGCCAGGGCTTTGCCGTCAAGGGATTACTCAAGTTTGAGGAATAATGACCCCCCTTATCTCTCTCAGGCTCTTTGCAGAAGCTCCTCTTGGGCCCTGTCAGTTCCAGGCCCTCCAGTTTGGATGGATATATCAATGGAGATCCCTCCCTCACTATTACATGCTCTTCCTCATCTCGCTTTCCCTGCCTTATGCCCTTTTCTAGCTGATAATACCTCATTGTGAAAACCATAAAAAGGGGGGAAAGTTATCTCATTTTCACCTGGGGTTATTTTTTGGAGTGGGAGTGGTGGACTTTTTTTTTTCTTTTTTTTTTTTTTACTAATGGCTTTCAACTTTGCTTCACTCCATCTGTGGTCTTGTCTTCTTTCTCTTCCTCTCTTGGTCTCTCTCTCTCTCTCAGGCACACACACTCAGTATATCTCACCCTCTTTCTTTCTCTGTGGTGCATTGGGATAATGGGCTTCAGCTGTGAACAGTGGTCTAATTTTAATTCCTTTTATTCCAGCTCGTCCAGGCACCGTACATCTGTAAATGCATTTTGAGATATTGTCCATTCAATGTCAATTGAAGTTAATTGTCCATTGACTTCCTCACCTCCTCCATACACTTATTATTGCCTCTATGAGGGGATTATCTCATTCTGAATGACCGCTATGGCAAAAAGGGCCCAAATGTCAATTGGACAAGTAGGTGGGACAAAAAAAGCTTTTAGGTTTGGTTACATCATTGCAATATTTAAATGTATTAAAATTTTGGATTTCTTAATTAATATATTCCTGGTTGTGATAGACTCTTATAGTTGAAAAAATGCTTGTTACCATTACATTCAGTTTGGTCATCTGTCTTGTGGTTTCGACATGTAATTACCACATCTACTACAATCCCATTCGGTCTGGTGGTTTAGCAGTGCTTTAAAATCAACAGAGAGCAGAGGTAGTGCTGAGATAAAGTTTAACAAACAGTCTCCTTCATCTCCGCACAACTGTGAGCGAGAGCCTTCTTCAACTTATACAACCTTTCCAGGAACACAGAAACCTCTTTAGGAGCTCATGAACCTGTGTTTTGCTTCTAGTCTTCAACTGGATCTGGATTATAAATAACTTTTCTTATAGTAATTATATGTTATTTTTTCATGTCAGGGAAACCAAGAAAATAAGGGCTGCAATAAGTGTGCATATTTAAGTAAAGTGCTCAATTTTACAAAAATGGAATAGATCTAAAAAGTGTAGCTCCAGTTTCTGGAGAAACTGCAGTGAAAAGTCAGATAACATCATGTGACCAGTGCCATGAAGCTGAGAAAAGCTGTGCCAGTTAAAATATAAGAGCTCTGTCAAAACTTGATAATAGATAATATTATTTAATATAAATAATATTACAGAAAGCAAGATTTAACAAAATTTCCAGAAAACTGGCAAAATAATGGTCAACAAATGCACATTTCACACATCTACTACTATTAAGCAAATATTAGGAGTTGGCTGAATCAAGGTAAATAACGGCTGATGCTAATTCTCTAATCAGGTGGCTACTTGTACATTTTCTCTGCCGCCACACATGGTTTTGCCATGGTCATTGTTGTGTTTAGAAGACATGAGGTTATAATACGCACTCTGAGCAGCGCTACGTCTTCAGGGCACGTTGGAGGCTACAGTGAGACACTATTGGAAAGTGACGAGACGGGCCCAGGCTAGCTAGTTAACATGCTAACTTCAGTATAAGAAAAGACATGTTAGAGACTGAGTTAACATTGCCATTGCTCTTGGTGAGTGAATGAATGACGTTTGATGCTGAACTTGCAACGTTCCTACTTGACATGTAAGTAAACAGCTGTTAATGCTTATGTTAGCTATATGGCAATAGCAAGAGAATTGCTCATTTAAAGCATTGCAGAGGAGTTACAAGTTGGTGTAATTAAAAGAAAGCCAGTTGAATTTCAAACAACAGAAAACTGTGGAAAATGTAATGAAAAATATTGTATTTATGTTTTTTTCATGTATTAATTTGAGGAACTTCACACTCCACACAGATCTTAAGTCTGCAATGTTCAATGTTTCAGTGATAACTGATGTTTAAGTCACATGCTTCATGTATTCTCCATTTCCATTGCACTTAAACACAATTTGCTCCTGTCAACACGTTATTGGTTATTCTATTAAGTGTTTGTTATGTGCAAATTTAAAATGTGAATACAAATAGGTGGATGGAAATGCACTTATTAAAGTTAATCTAGGGTTTTGCAAAACTGTAGTCGTCTGGCAATAATGTCAATCGGAACAAAGCCTCGAGGCTGCTCATGTGTACAGCATTTATTCACACAAACAGATACTGACTGGTTGGAGTAGAAATTGGACATTTTTGGCAAAATGCTTATTGACTAAGTGATGTGTTGGGCTTTCCAAAGTGAGTAAGAAAGTGTGTGAAGCAGAGTGCAATTAAGACAGGGAGCAAAATAAAAAGAAAGGACCTTTGTTTGGTAATTGGCTGCTAAAGCATAAAATAACCACAAAGTACACAGCAGTTCATCACTATTTCAGCTTTTAGTCTAACTAACAATAATTCAAATATCACAGGAAGGAAACAATGTGTTGTTCTCTTGTTGCATGAAAAGAAAAAAAAAAAAAAAGGTCTCACTGTTTCTGGGACAATTTGGTGGAAAAGGGCCTGTGTGGAAACATGTCGGGTGCAATGTTTCAACTCCCGTACACATAAAATTTATTTTGCTAAGAGGCAGCGTGAAAGTAATGTAAGGGCTGACTTTACTGGGTAGGAGCACACACAGACAAGTGGCAGAGTGCAATGAGTGATCAAGAGTCATAATCAAAGACAAATCCGCATCGGATCCCTTCCCCTCTCCTTCTCCCTGTCTCAGTAAACTCTACAACCCTTTCCATTCAACTCTACACCTCCTCATAAAACAGTGTTTCTGTTCACTTAACTCCCCGATGTTTAAAACATTTATATTTCATACATTCCACTGCAAAAACCAACCGCTGTGGCAGGACTGAAGAGGGAAACATCTCAGGAATAATGTAAGTCTGAGAGCATTTTCACGGGGGGTGGGGTG
>NW_019525450.1:2797174-2874051 GCF_002814215.2 Seriola lalandi dorsalis
GGATGTTCTCCGGTGAGGAGAAAACAGTGAGTGTACAGGACAGCGCACATAAAAACTTGCCCTGCTCACATGTTAACAGGAGGTCCTGAACTACGTGTAAAAGTGTTTTTGGCTGCTGTGAGGGATGAACCCCCCCCCCCACCTCTGCAGGAAAACAGGACATGACCCTAACACAGCCATCAATAAATGTATGTGTGGTCATATTGTATTATATATATTCATATTGTATTGTTGAATTAAATTAAGTAAACTCAGAGACCATTTTACATGCTTTTATCTCCTCGCGCCTCGACTACTGCAACAGCCTCTTCACCTGCTTCAACCAAAACTCTATAATCGTAGCTTTATTGCAGACCTTTTCCTGATTTTACTTAATTCTATTGACTTCTTTGCTTCTATTGACAACTTTTTATATTTTGGTTTTATTGATTTTTACTGATCGCCCAAGTGCTGTTGACTTTGCGTTTGGTCTATTTTGCACTAATACTAAAACACTTTAATTGTGTTTCTGATTGCCTGTTTTAATTGTTGCCTTATTTGACCTGCATGTTTCTTTCACTGCCTAATGTAAAGCAGTTTGTAACATGGGTTTAAAAAAGTGGTCTATAAATAAATATTATTATCATTATAATTATTATAATGATTTTGTGTTATACATTCCATCAACAATCAGAGATGTTCAGAATAAAAAAAACATGGGCATAAAAGATGAACATGGGCAAAAAAGAAAATTCTACTTTTTTTTTCTTTTTGTAGAAGTCACAAAGCGCTGCGTTCAGTTTCACAGTCCAATACTTCAAGATAAATCTTCACATCACCTTATTGCCTGAGAGAGAATCAGATGTCAAAAAACAAACAAAAAGAAATAGAGATAAGTTTCCCGTGTACAAAACCCATGCACTCCTCCACTGCTGGCAATGTGAGCACTGACACCTATCACCTAACCTAATAACACCCTGCTCCACATACATCATCCCTGGATTTGATTAGAGATCTGATTTATTTATTTGTTTAGCGCAGAGACCCCACTGTCATTATTTTCCCTTGTAAATAATTCAATAAAAATGTCATCCGCCGCCCTGCTCTACATTAATATTATGTGTAATAAAGATAGTGGGAGGGAGCAGGTGTATACAGGTACAATGGGGAGAAGCAGACATATAAACACACTCAGCAGCATCAGAATAGATAGTAATATGACAAGCTAAAACAACAGCGCCAGATTTGTAGAATAAATACAGGAATCATACTTTACTGTCAAATTACAGCTGATATATTATAAATGACAAACTGAACATGCAAATGTCATCTTGGTGCGATGTACTGACACAGAGAACAGCTTACAGTGAGATCGTTCAGTTTCAAGAACGAAGTTAAAGGTTTATTCAGTGTAAACTTGATACAACTTCCAGAAAATTAAACTTCATTGGACCTTCACTGGACTTTTTTATTATCAATGGGTCAAATGACAATGTCATACAAAAGAGAGCTTGCAGTGTGAATTATTACCCAACACTGCAGCTCTAGCCTTGTTATGGATTTCACCCCTGCAATGTGCCCCAGCAGGGATCAGAGGAGCTTGGGTCTATTTTTTTTTTTTTTAGTTTTGGGGGAGTGATATAAGCTCTGTGTAAGACATTCAGTTGTATAACTCTCAGTCTCACTGACTTAGATTACTGAGGAGTCCTTCCATATTCTTTCCCACTCTGCAGAGGAGAGTGAAACCCCTGTAAGTCTTGTTCCCACTGGGACGGAGTCTAAAAGTTGAAATTAGTGCAGGAATGAATCAGCAACCTGTCACAGTAACTCTGTCTGAGGCTAAAGACCTAAGAAAATCAGTCGTGATTGGTCATACTGTAAAAAAAAGCAATACTGCGCTGCTACCAAACAAAGGATTTTCAGCAGCTTTTTTAATTTTTATTTATTTATTTATTTTTATATGAACTTCTCAGGTGGGACAGGATGATGCTGCTGTGAGGATAATGAAACTGATTTGTTCTTGTCCTTTACAAGGCACTCCTCCATTAATGCTGTCAAACCAAGATTGTGGAATTTACAGAGAAGTGGGAAAATAAAAAAGGTTAATCTTGGTAGAATGGTTATCCATCCCGTAATGACAAAGGCGAGTTAGATCACCTCCTAAAATCTTCCTTAATAGAATGTAAAAGATAATATTATACTAATAGGTGTTGTGATCATTATACCCAAATATCTCATCCCTGTAGTTTCCAGACAATGGGGAGCTGGTCCAAGGTCAGTAATGTACAGTGCATTCTTCGGACCCCTCCAGTTTTTTCACATGTTGCATCAACCTACACTCAATACCAAATAATGACAAAGTGAAAATGGAATTTTCAACTGCGTGCCTCACTCCATCACTAAGTATCTACAGATGAACAATAAAGCTAACTAGTTTGTCATTTTTTCCTCACAGTTACAGTTTAACTTAGCTAGACAGGTAGTGTGCCCTGTCACCTCCAGTGTTGGCTTTGCATTTCATTAACAATATTAAACGTCTAATATATGATCTAATTTTAGCAAACACTGACGAGTGTCAGTCATGAGCAGTGAGACAATGGAGGGTTAGTTATTGTAGAGGTACGTTTTGACATCAATATAGAGTTTATAATTTCATTTTAATAGTCTTCTGTGTGGCTGTGGTGGTTTAGTTAGTCTTTTATTATTTATAACAAACACCTCCTTGTTTTCAGGAATTCAGGAGTCAACAATATTAAAATCTGTGCTGAAGGCTCAGTAATTGTATTAGCAGTGGTGGAAAGTAATAAAAGGACATTTACTGTAAGTACTGTACTTAAGTACAATTTTGAGGTACTTTTTGGAGTATTTCCATTCAAAGCTACTTCATATTCCACCCAACTACATTTCAGAGGGAAATACTGTACTTTCTACTCCAATACATTTATCTGACAGCTTTAGTTAAACAAGCAAGATACTGTAAAGACTGTAACACTTGAGTTCACTGAAGCGCACGCCTGCACTGTACTGGGTTCCCTTTTGCCCTGGAGAAGAAGTTGACTCCCCCGAATGTCATTGTATAATTCGCACTCTGCCCTAAAGGACTCTGAGACTGTGAGAAACAAGATTCTCTGGTCTGATGAAACCAAGATTGAACTGTTTGGCCTCAATTCTAAGCATCATGTTTGGAGGGAACCAGACACGACGCAAGAGACACAACCCTGTCTTTGAGCTCTGCAGGTAGCTCCTTCTTCCTCATGTCTTAGTTTTTTCTCTGATATGCATTGTCAGCTGTGAGACCTCGTATATAGACAGGTGTACACCTTTTTCCAATTCATGTCCAATCAGGTGAATTTACCACAAGTGGACTCCAATCAAGGTGTAGAGACATCACAGAGATGATTAAGAGAAACAGGAGGAACCTGAGCTAAATTTAAAATGTCATAGCAAAGAGTCTGAAAACTTATGTTAATGTATTATTTCAGTTTTTCCTTTTAAATTTGAAAATATTGTCACTGTTTCATTTTGTCATTATTAGGAATTGAGTGTAAATTGATAAGGAATTTTGTTTGCGTAAGGCTGCAGAATAAGAAAATGAAAAATTGGAGTCTGAACACTTTCTGGATGCACTGGATGTGCAATTTGCAACTGCTAAATGATTTATTCATTTCTAAGATTTTCAGTATAGCGTGTGATGGATTGGTCAACCTTCAATATCCCTGTGTCTCCGCATGGCACCAAAGGCTCTAAAGTTAAGATGAACAACAACAACAGTGACCAGAGCCAGAGTAGTAAAGGAAGCTGAGATTATAGGCCATTGCTCCAAAACAGGGTCTGGACAGAGAGTGAAACAGGTCATCTGCATCCAGTTATGTTACAACTACTGGCTGCTGGAGAAACCTGGTCACATCCAGATGTGCCAGAGTGGATACAACATTTTCGAAGCACTAAACAAATCTACTACGAAGCATTCTGTTACAAATATTGAATCTACATTTAAAAAACTAATGAGGAAGTAGTGGAAATACCTGTCACAGGTGTATCTTTTTCTGTACCTCTTCACAGTGTCCGTACTGTGATTTGACAGTATTTCCCAGCCATCTGTCCAGGTCACCGAGGGCCCATATGTGTGTGAATGTCTGTTTGGTTGTCATGGGCTAATGCAGTGCTGCTGCACATGAGACCTGAGATAATCAATACTCTGTCAGACATACTTAGAGCCCCCCTGTGTTAAAGCAACTGTAGGGAGGGTCTCCTCTGTCTTGGACAGAGATGAAGCCACCAACCTCATGTCCCCAAGACCTCCCCTCTAAAGACAAGGGTCACTGCTATCCAGGTCTAATTTTCTCTGGTTCAGAGCCGTGTGCTGACATCACATACAAAGAAAAAAAAAAATGGCATTTGCACCCAGGGGAGCCTCATATTTGTCAAAATGTCTCCTGCACAATAATTGCAGACAGGTAAAGAGGAATATAACAATCTGAAATGGCAAATTGATTTTCGATTAGTATGGAGCACATGTTTTTACATTACACGTTTTAAGCAAAATGGGTATCAGTGGGGATAGGCGCCCTCACAATTTGTCTTCTGACAATGCGAATTTGCATCCATCTCTTATGCAGCAAATCCTGTAATTTGACACTCAAATTGGCAAAAGCAGTGTAATGCAACACAGTATATGCTCAAAAAAAAAAAAAACATCTCCAAATCAGATTTTCCTCTTAAATGATCAGATGCATGCATGTGTCTTGCTGTGAATGCTAAATTATGGCTCTCTCATCTCAGATACTCCAGAAATGTGAGTAAATCCCAAACACAGAGCATTCTCATTTCAATCTATAAACCAGCATCAGGATTTTTCATCTCTTTAGCATGGATAGGGCCTGTTTCACTCGAGCCTCCCCATCTCAGGGTTTCTATAAGAGCACGTGCCTCATTATTGGGTTTCATCTCCCGCCATATTTTCTCCAATGGGAAATCCATTGTTTCAGTATAAAAAGCATCTCATTTCACTCTCTGATTTGTTTACTTGGCTAATGGGACTGCAGTGTCCTTTGTTGAGCCTTTGCAGAGCGTGACAGAGCTCGGCTGTATTGTGGGAGAGAGAGTTTGGCTGGAAGAGAAGCTGAATCTCACCATTTGATATCAGGGAGGCTTTCATGCTAGATTTAATGACTCTTCGCCAGCTGACATAATTGCACTTTCAGATTTTTAATAAGAATTTTAACATAATAAGGAAATAATGTGCAGTGTCGTGAACACCACTTTTTACAAATGCTTTCCTTTTTAACTGTGATAATAATAGTAATTACAAAGATAATATGCACTAATTGCTAGGAGGGGATAAATTACTTTTTTCCCCCTAATCCCATATCTGCTAGCAGCCGTCTCCTGCTCTCATTGTCTGCTCTTGCAACAGGTTGCATCAGACATTAAAGGAATATTTGAACATACAAACAAGCTGTTGGTCTTACACAGAACCAGCAATGCTGACACTCATAAAAAATATTCATGATTTAAAGTCAACCGGTGAGAAACTACACTGCCAAGATAATTGTCTGTCACCGGGACATCACTGCTCCTTCATACTTTACATCCCGCACAGGTGATAATCCACATAAATTGTGTTCATCATTTTCTACCATTTCCAGCTGCCATCACAGTATATAGCCTTGAGGTGTTTTTTGTTTGCTCACATACTTTACGTGATAAAGTGTGGAGGGAAAGAGGGCTCTACCGTATTTTTTTGCTGTCAGATGAAATCCATGTAAGTCACGTTATGTCTTTACTGAAGTTGAGGTGTTTATCTTTCATCAGGAGGCTGGGGAAATCCTGGAGCCCGTTTATAGTTGAAACCCTTTCAAAGCCAACTAAACTCAAACCAAGACTGAGAATGTGCAGCCATGCCAGCAGCTCTGTGAGGCTGTACTCAGGCATAGCAGAGCTTTGAGCTAAATGTCAACATGCTAACATGCTCATAATGGCAATGCTAAAAGGCTGATGCTAAGCAGCTATAATGTTCCTACCATGATCACATCTAAGGTTAGTGTGCATGCTAATATAGCACTAAACAAAAAGCAGTTTGAGAGGGTTAGGGTTAGTGATGGTGGAGCAACAGTGAAGGAAAAGTAAAGGAATCGTAAAACTCTTTCCAATTGTTCTCAAGACATTTCACGCCCATAGCACAACTGAACTTCATGATGGTGCTAACAGAAAGGTCGGGGAATCACCACAGGAGACCACAAATGTCTGTGCGAAAAAAATTCACAGCAATCCATCTGACAGTAGTTGAGATAAAGTCTGGACCAAAGTAATGGACTGGCCAGGAAACCGATGGACTAACCATCCAACGAAATTGCTATCCAGAAAGCCATGTCATTAGCGTGGCTAAAACCGAAGCCAAACAAGATTAGTTTGCAGAGTTCCTCCAAACTAAACATCACAAAATTGTCATCTGAATGAGTTTTTCCACTTGCCAACAGTGATACAACAAAAACTTGCCAAATGTACTATCATGACATCACAACAGTATACTTTGTGCTTTAGTTCAGTGAATGATGATGCCAGCTTGGCTGAGGCGCAGCTCTCCTTGGCCGGCTTTATCAGAAAACAGCATTGCTTGAGCTGTTGTCAGAGTAGAAAATGCCTTTCCCTGCATCTCTCGCTGAGTCCTTGGGCCATCACAGGGTGGGATGCCCATTGTTTTGTTTATACAATATCAGAGGTGCTAGCGCCTTAATCTCAATAAAGAGGGCCACTGGACTGAATTATCTGTATGATTGCCCTTTAGAAATGCTGTCAATGCTATTCTCCTTATCCAGCTTCTAAAAGCCTCTCTCTCCACAAGAAGTCTATGTGAGGGGAATACAATGCAGGCAGTTCAGACACCACAAAAGGGCATTGCATTAGAAAGCCATACCTCTGCTGTGTGACCTTTGCTATGCTGGGGAGGTCGGTTGAATCCCTGTGGACACCCAGTCAGCTCCAGTCAAGGCAACAGAATAGATTCTAAATCTGTGATTCGAGGTGCGCATGTCAGCGAGCTCAGGCAAATGGCAGCTTATTGTTTTCCCTATTTACACTTTAGAATGTTCGATGTGGGTGGTAGAGACACCGAACAGTGCAAAATGCATGAACCTGTGTCTCACACCTGGATGTGACTCAGATATAAATCCATGTAAGCATGTGGTAGCAAACGTTTCACCTTTGTCACTGTATGTACACATGAATGTATTCAGATTGTTCTGGGAATACTGTTGTGATATAATAATTTAATATAATTTCTTGCTACTCACAGGATGTCTCACTAATTTTTGTGCAATTGCATCCATTTTATGTTGCAGTAATATATAAAATGCATATCAGTTATCTGTTTAAGGCTGTCAAAACACAGATACAATCGTTTATAAGCATTCTTTTCTTGATGAATGGTGCATCAATCCTTTTCTGAGGTGGAGCTGATACTGGATCTTTGTCTCTAGGTGTGTCAAAATGGAGGCTGAAAGAAAAGAGCTGCACTTAATTGCATGAAAAAAGATTTTAGTTTCTAAACCAATGAGTCACCGTGGGCTGAGATGATGCGCCGAAGCCCCCAGAGAGATGAAGTGAGGGGATTGTAAAAGCCTAAAATGGGATCATCTTGGCTGAGCTTTTTTTTTTTTTCCCAAGCAGAATGGGATAACATTTCAAACACTCAAGTACAGAATGCTGTCTGCTGTAATATGGTCATTGCTCGATCTCTTTTGACAGCACTAAAATATGTGGCATTTCAAAATGCACCTGTTATGCTGTTATGCCCCACTTTAGTTATACTGTACTTTTTTGACCTTCCTGGACACAGTGATGCTGCTTTGTGTGCGCACTTTAAACTCATGTCATTATTTATATTTCATGGTTTATTGTGACTTATAAAATATTAGCTAAATATTACAAAGATGCTGCTGTCAAGAAAATATCTTCAGTGTCAGAACTGAAGCCACAGATGTCTTGCTCAGAGCTGTTGCTGGCAGCATTATCTCCATTAACACCATCATTATCATTAACACATTTCTTTTTCAACTTTTTTGTGCAAATCAACAAATTACAAAACACAGCACAGTTCATTAAACAAGTTAACAAATCACGACTAAGTATCTAACAAGTATGAGCTGTTAATCTGCTTCTAAATTTGGTTTTCAGTCTCCTTTTTCTTCCCCATTTCCCATTCCTCAGTGTGGATGTCCACGCTGTGCTGGTATACACCATCATGCAGCAGTCAAGTCTTATATCAATTCTGTTGGTATACATATTTTTTCAGTTTAGAAAAGTAACAGTTCTCCATTGATAACACATTACAGCATCATCATCTAGGCTCAGTGAGATGTTTTTTGTCTGGGAGCACAACTGTACTTCAAATGCTACCAGTCATCTCTAGCTATTGGCTCCCAGAAGCAATATAGCTCCGGCTAGTAAAGCTAGCCAGCCACAAGGAAGGCAGCGACGCCGGCAGCAACGCCGGCTGAGCTTCTGCCTTTCTTTGTTGTGGTTCCTCAGCGATGACAAATCTGCTTTGACTGTGACAAAATGTTATGAATTGTAATATAATCTGTGCTGTTCATTGTGCAAACCGTTAAGTTGTTTGGCTGTCCGAAGTGCAGTTCTCCACTCCCGATAGCAGAGTGAGCAGTGATGCCTCCGGGCAGTGAAGAAGAGGGAGGCTAAACTTATCTCAGTCACATTCTCCCAGTAGTTCTTTTGCAGTGAAGACAGTTGGTGGTGGCAGCAGCTGGCTGCAGCGATACAGAGAGAGAACATTAGAAAACAGACTTGTGGATGTGGATGGGTGTTCGCTGATTCTTCATCAGTCAGTTGCATGTTATCTCCTCCTGTGTTCATTCATTGAATTGAACTGTATTATGTTAATTCATATGTAAACAAACACCAGAAGCTTGCAGCTATGGTAGACTTTACCATAACCGTGTATCATTTGGAAGAAACCGTGAGCAGCTCCTGACTTGAATATACATGTCAATGTTAGCCGTCAACTAGAAATTTTTTCTGAAACTCTGATATATCTTAATTTCCTTTAAATAGCATCTGCAAATAATATGTATGCTTCTCTTTGCTTAAAGTCATCAGTCAAAGTAACTACATTATTTGTATTGGTTATCTTGGGAAATACACACATTTCTGAGAGTGAATGAGTGAGAGAGTGAATGAGTGAGTGAGTGAGTGAGTTTTTGTTTGTTATTGTGAAGAAGACATATTCAGATCCTTTATTAATGCACAATAACAAAAAACAGCAGTATTTCAGCAGCTCCCATGTTCTGCGAGGTAAAATGACTGTTTTTGTCAAAGGTCTCTGGTAGTGATATAACAGCTGTCTCTAACTAAACAAAAGGGATCTTACTCTGTAACATAATGTTGTCAGATATGTATAATAACTATCTGAGCCTGTCATAAACTTTTTGTGGACTTAGTTTGATGTGGCAACTGCCCCATTGTTTACATTACAGTCTGTTTTGCAGTTGCTGGGTAAACTGTTCATCTGTTCAACAAAAAGCAGAGATCAATAACCCCAAAGTTATCTTTTAACCAATTTTGCACATTGACCAAACACGGCCGAACCACATACTAAGTTTTGATCTGGTCTTGTTGAGCAAATTGTGCAGATCATACAAATACAATAAATCATGTTATCAGTAACACCAGAACTTGAGTGTTGAGTTTCTTGTTATCTTGAGTTGTCTGAAGACTGTAATGCTTGGAGGTCATGGCCATGAGATTCCACTTGTGACATTAATGTAGTATTATTATCTGAAATTTCAGTGACCTGCAGAGCACCACGATGTCTATTCTTGAATAGTGTTATCTATAGTGTTATGATACAATAAGAGTGAGAGTGTGGTGCCTCCATGGCTACTATAGTATATGACCGTGTTGTCATGCATCATGTTATTCTGTAGTTTACTGTCTGTGATCAACTTGTTATTGTTAAGAGTGAACCTTACCGAACAGAAACACATTGCCCTTATATCACAGAAGCAATTAAATATTAGTATGTCAGCTGCTACATCACACATATATCGACAAACATCACTTCAGGCCTAGAGTGATGGTGCCAAACTGATGGTGGGAAGCTAAGTGGAACATTGTGATGTGATTTTGGTGGGGTAAAACAGGATATCACTCATGAATGCGTTCATGAACAGACAGCTTACAGTCAAAGACGCAGCCTGGAAACCGATGAACAGTGCTGATAGATAAACCTTGTTCCCTTTACTACACCCAGGCTAGCTGTTTCCCTGTCTTTAAAGTATTTATGCTAAGCTAAGCTAAATGGCTGCTGGACCGCACACGCTTGAGAGTGATGTCAGTCTTCTCATCTAACTCTTGGCAAGAATTAAAATAATAAGCATGTTGCCTAAAAAGTCAACTACTCCTTTAAGGACCAATGCTAGTTCTAAACGACTCCTCCAACCTCAACAACCACGTAGGTCATTTTTTTCAACCCGTTTTTCAACCCTCCGGAAGTGTGCCCCTATGGCGATAGGCACACCAGACCTTGGTTGCCATGGTTACAATAATAAAAGGTCATGGCATGGTTAGGTTTTGGAACAAGAACTAGGTTTAGTAAAAGATCATAGTTTGGGTTATAAAAAGTGCTTCCTTAACATTAGACGATCAATGTTGTCATGGTTAGAATAACTACTACCTGGTTAACTGTGTCGAACGGTCATGGGAAAAAAAAGTAACATAAACTGCTACTTACACATGGGAATTGAACACAGCTCTCCTGTGTTTTATTGACTCATCCATTCACCCCTACCTCATCCTGACGTGACCTTTGTCGCTCTATATACACTACATCACCGGACCTTTTCCTTTGCTCCTGTCGTAATTATTACTGCCACTAGGTGTTGCCTAACAAGAAACAGTAATATTGGTCATAATAACCTGCTGCACAGATGACCTAGGGGATCGTTTTTTACTGAAAAACAGTCTTGTTCCAGAAAGTTGCTATGATTTTTATAAGCTCTAGCTGTAGCAAAAATATTTTGTTTGTCAACTATCAGTGGTTTAATGATGCTGTCCTGCTGCATGACTAAATAGTGGTCAGCTTTTAAACTGTCAGTGTCTTGCCAAAAAGGCATATGAACTGGCCCTGGAAGAAAGGCAAAGATGACAGCGATCTAAAAAGAGACTTCTTTAATAAATGAATGCCAAATATAAGTAAGTAAATGTAAATGTCTATCAAGATTGTGAACAATACATAGACCCAATCTGGGAAGTTTAACCATCTAATAGCATTCCCCCCAAGGCTACATTTTCACTGTCAAACAGCCTCATGGGCTTTGACACCACTGCCGGCCACTTGTGTATATATAGCCATCTTTTAATATTCCTCTCCTCTCCCTCCTCCTCAGTGTATTTCATTACACAGTTAAGATTCCCTGCCTCGACTGTTGACCTATGCACTGTGTAGCAGTTTGCACAGAATCAAAGGCAGGGAAGATTTTAATTACTCTCTTAACTGTTCAACAGCAGTTATGAGGTTAGAATAGCTGAGAAAGGACAGTGCCAAGAAATGTAATTTAGTGTTCCATCCAGTACGCCTAGTCTTTGTTTCATGCCAGTTTGAGTTGAAGATTTAAACTGAGTCAGGACCCAAAGGAAAATGATTAGATATTACTGCGTAGTTAGAGCTACACTAGGAAGTATCATATTGGCAGCTCCCACCACCAGTGAAAAGGTCTGTTTAAAGCTGCATTAATCAATTTTAGACCACAAAGAGCCAGAAGAACTCCAACACAAACTGACATATGCAAATCCTCTACATTTTACAACCTTGTAAAGTTGTTAGATCAATGTGTTGATTATAAGAATCAATCTCCTTTGAGCTCTGTTTTGGTCAGTACCAACTCCACAATACAAAACATATTCAACAAAACATGTTCACGTACATGCATATTAAACATCAGCCCCAATATGCTTAAGAAAATCATTTAGTCAAAACTAAATCTAAACACACAGACATGATATACTGTAGACACATATTCCGTCTCATAATTTAAGATGTTAGTTTCCAGTCACTGTGTATTTAAACTTTCTTCAGGATCAAAAGTAATCCAGTGACAGTAGTTGTGTATATTTCCATGTTAACAGCTAATAGCTACTTTGGCATCACTTTTTATAGTTCAAAAAAGAAAGCTAACACAACACTGCTCAACACTTTTTTTTTTTTTTAATGTTAGTAAGGACTCAGTATGTCCCATCAACATGGCTATTCTATCCCCCAAAAAATCATACTCTCCTGTTTCCATTCATATATAAACAATTGCCCTGGGTTTTGTTTTTGTTGCTCAATTTAAAATTGTATAAAACCTTTCCCTAAAAACCCCAATGGAAAATGTATAGGTATATGTATAGTACTCACATGTAACATTATGGTTTTTATTGGTTATTCTGAAAGATACATTTAATTTTATGTATCACTTATGTTTACCTCTGCATTTGGTGTATGATGCCACAAAGAATTAGGATGAAAGAGGCACAAATATTAAAGGTTTTAATTTATCTCTTCATGTGATAAATTAAAACCTTAATATGCCCATAATGACACAAGACGTGAACGTGGACGAACACGCAGCCTTTCTATCACAGGGACAGGATGTTTTACTGACAGTTTGGTCACTATGTGACTCATTCTGGTGAAATGGTTTTCACAGTATATAACATAATAGTACAACCCCAACCAAGAAAATGCTGGGACGATGTGAAAAATGTGAATAAAAAAGGTACACACAGTAATTTATAAATTTCCCTTAACTTTTATTTCATGGCAGGGAGTATGAACACAAGATAAGTAAATTTTTTTGTCAACATCATTTGATTTGTAAATAAACATCCATTTTTGCCATTCAGGCTTGCAACACGTTTCAAAAAATACTGGGACGGGGGCAGTTGTTGGTAGTAATGATGTATTCTTACTAAATAATGATGTGATTTGAAACAGGTGATGTCAACAGGTGATTGCAATCATGATTTGGTACAAAAGCAGCTTTCAGGAAAGGCCTGGTCCTTTTGGAGCGAAGATGGCAAGAGGATCGCCAGTTTCCCAAAACGTGAGGGCAAAAATCATTGAACTGCTTAAGAAAAACGTTCCTCAATGAAAGATAGGAAGAGATTTGGGTATTTCTTCCTCTGCCGTACATAACATAGTCAAAAGATTCAGGGAGTCCTCTTCCAGGGACGCACATGCATTTTTCAGCAAGACAATGCCAAACCGCATACTGCAGCCATAACAAAGGCATGGCTGCGTAAGAAAAGGGTGCGGGTGCATGACTGGCCTGCCTGCAGCCTTGATTTGTCTCCTATAGAGAATGTTTGGCGCATTTCGAAACGCCAAATGCGTCAACGAAGACCCCGAACTGTTGCGCACCTAAAACATTGTTTGCAGGAAGAATGGGACAAACTAACGCCTGAAACACTTAGTAAATTGATTACTTCAGTCCCTAAATGTGATTTGAGTGTTGTTAAAAGACGTGGGAACAGTACAAAGTGGTAAATGCTGTACTGTCCCAGTATTTTCTGAAACGTGTTTATTTACAAATCAAATGATGTTGAAAAAAAAAAATAACATTACTTATCTTGTGTTCATACTCCCTGCCATGAAATAAAAGTTAAGGGAAATGTATAAATTACTGTGTGTTCTTTTTATTCACATTTTTCCCATCGTCCCGGCATTTTCTTGGTTGGGGTTGTAGTAGTAGTAGTAGTAGTTGTAGTAGTACTCTATAATATTAAGTGCATTAGACAGAAATAGCATGTGTGTGAAAAGTGCAGGAAACACATAGAGAGCATGTTTATATAAATGTATGTGCACCGCATAAGTGAGAGTTTTAATTAAGTGTGCAGCGTGTGTGTTTATCTGAGTGTTAGTGGGCTGGGATGATGCAGGAGAGGTCCTGCTGGGGAGCAGCAGCCAGGGAAAACATCTGGTCTTCATCAGGCACGATCAGGCACAGAGGCCAGGAGCAGGCTGACAGATGGTGGAGAGGTCTCTACACAATAGGAAAAGCCCACTCCCTACAACACCAGCATCATTACACCTCCCACTCACACACACGCACACACACCTGTACATGTACTGGCAATAGAGTACTGTAGATATGGATATACACACACACAGAGATGAATACATACAAATTAGATGTGTCATCACAACTGTACAAATCACCAGGCATTCCGGCATGAGATGGTTATTTCCGGCAATGGGAAAGGCAGAGGTACCACAGTGAATTCCCAGAGACCCAGTGGGCTAAATTTTAACAAACAATACCTGTAAATACACACAAGAAGCTTTATTTTCATGGGAATGCAAAGCCAACAGCGATGTAAAGGATTATCATTTTAGACAGGAACCCGTCCTCCTTTTTTTTTTTTTTAAAGCAATATCACCGTTTTCCAATTGCCTTTGTTGCATATTAACAAAATTTTAGGACTTGCTCTTGTACCTGTTTGGCAATTTCTTGGCACCAAAAGAAGCTTTTAGGAACCTTGTTTTTGCATAGAAATGCTACTTATCTTTAACCTGTTAACAATAAATCATTTTTGGAGCTTACGCTGGCAGATAAACACACAGACCACTTTATAAATACCTTAATGCTTTTCTATACATCTTCTCTCTTTCATCTAGTAAATTATTCAATCACAAGGCAGTTTCTAACGCAAGAAAGAAATAGTGTCTACTGTGGCAACTTTTTAGATTATTAATATTGTGCTCATAGGCGACAAAGCGGCAAATACACACCACGGGTACAGCGAGGTGGGAGCACCGGAAAAGATTTGAGAGTGTCGAGCGCACAGACAGTGAACTAACAGGTCAGAGAAAGTAATTGTTTGCTTCCACGCTGGAGTTGAGGACACAAAATGAGTGTTGACTGTGTTTTGCTGTGTTCAGAGAGAACTAGTCTGTCATAAAATGATGACTTTATTAACATTAATTTTGCAGTTAGGCTGATCATATTACTTCAATATGCATTTGCTTACATTATTTACCTACAACCAGATTTGTATCATACTTTCATATAGGTTATTTAACTTTTAATTTTATTAACATGAATCTCAGACAAAAGTTAATATTTAAAAGGAGCTATATGTGGGTTTTCTCTGCTGCCATACATGGTTCCTTGCTGGGAGTGGGTGGTGGCGATTGTCAAGAGCTTCAGCCATCATTGCATTTATGATAAAAGAGGTTATAATACACCCTCTGAGCAGTGTTATCTTCGGGATAGATTGGAGGCTACAGTGACTCCCTATCAGAAAGTGATGAGATGGGTTGGCTCGGCCAGAGTTAGCTGATTAGCATGCTAATTTCAGTAGAAGAAAAGAAGTGATAGAAATAGAAGGAGAACAAAAGTTAACATTGGCATTGCTTTCCACAGCTGGAAAAGTTGATGGTGAACTCGCAACATTTCTTCTGGCTGGTAAGAAACAGCTGTTTATGCTAATGTTGACTATGTAGCAATAAAAAACAGCTCCTTTAAAATATGTATATTTTCTTAAACAATGAATGTTCCAAGAAATGGACTGAAGCTACTCTTTTTGAACCATCTGTCTACTATAAACCATTTTCAAATCTGACATTCATTAGCTTTGTCCTCTCACAGTCAGCTGATTTGACCACACAGCTCGCGAGTTTCCTGTAAATAATAAAATAGCACATTCAAGATAAAGCCACAGCATTGCTCAAATATTAACCAATCTTTAAACCATCTCAAAACTTTCACTTATATTTATTTCACAAACTTGTGGCTAGATATTTCATTATATGACATCAGAGCTCACCTCAAAGCTTGTTCTTGTGTCAACTGCTACCAGGACCTTGCTGATAAAGTGATGTGTGGCACTCACAGACAAATCAGTAATCAATAAAATGTTAATACTACAAGTTACTAATCTCAAAGACACTGTTGACTGATTAGACTACACAACTTACAATTTGTTACATCTTAAAAGAACCACTTTATAGCCGACTCTATGCCTATGTGTTCAAGATTCCCTTGTTTTTATTCATGCAAAAACAGAATAAGCTCACTCACTCCCCTTTAGACATACAAAACTATGAGGCAGGATTTAAAATGAAAAACCTCTCCATATATCATTACAAAAACAAGTACTGCTACTGTCACAGTCAGAAATTCAGTCTTCTAAAAACTAAGGTAAGAACTCTGATACAAACTGTGCTGCAGGCTTTCGAGTTTATCTCCAATTAACACTCCTGAGCATGACCAGGTTTTCAATCTTTTAAGGTTTGTGGCAATTATCACATACAGTTTCTTTGATGCCTGAACGACCAACACCATCGACTCTCCATGTTAGTTCAGCTGTGTGCTATTAGGTTGTCGGCTGGGTGGGTATCAACTGTCAACAACCGCTGGGTGTTTTCCTGGATCTCTCAGCCTCCCACCAGCCTTTAAGTTTGTGCTGCTGTGAAGTGATTGATGACAGGTCAGCCACCAACGGCCTCGAAAAATTTCCAATTCTTCCACAGGGAAATTGCTCATTTCTTCACAAGTCTATTTCAATTTTTACTACACGGCAACGTGCTAAGTTTATGCATTATGCTGGCACCTGGATGCAGAATTGTGATGAATTACGCAGCGCATTGGATGAAGTAGAAAAAATATATATATTAATTTGTGTTACTTTATTGTTTGCTTTTTTCTTCTGGATGGCTCATCAAGGGGGGTATTGTTGCAAGGTAATATAAAAGTAAGCAGGCGTGACACTCTTATTTAGATAACCACCTCACTCCCTCTCTCTCACAGTTTCTACACGACTAAAACTGCCACTGTGACATTGTCGAGGGCTCTTTTTTTAAGTCCCTCTGCCTTTTTAAAATACAGAAATGGTATCCTATTCGCTGCGGTGCGGGCTTCAAAGAGGTTATTTGTCATCATACAGATTTATGCTGTCATTCAGGGACATTTATATCACTTTAAGCTCTTTGGGTGTTCCAGCTCTGGAGCTGGGCAGACAATCCCGCAGAGACCCAAGCTTCTCTCTGTTTCATTTTCCTCCTTTTTGTATCCCTCCCCTCCACCAAAGAGGAGTGAAACTGTAATGATTGTTACTGCTTCAAAGGGCTCATGTTGTAACAGCACTAAAACAAAATGGGATCTGGTTCGGTGAGTGTGGCTGGGCTTCACCTGGAGAGGCCCTCTGTGGTGATTAGCTTGTCACAGGTTCAGCAAAATCAAGATGAGCATCTTCTCAGGTTTGATACCAACATGTGAATTTATCTGTTCGGTTTAAAAGGCACACCATCAGGCATTTTGCATTTTCCATGACTGCTAATGTGAATACGACTAATATTTTTGTCTATTATTATCATACTATTACATATACAGTGTGCCTCCAGTGTATACTATAAGGCAGGCTGAATGCTTTGGGCATCTAGTTGCTAAAAGTTCCAAAGGATCCTCATATACAGTAAGCATGTGGAGTTCTGATTTGAAAGGATCCTAAGCCTCTATCCTACCGATGCTCTGATGGTGCCAAATCGATTTCTGACAGCCTGCCAGTAGGGTTCTTGTCATTCATATCCACCGCCTGAAAGCTAGAAAACATGGCAAGCAGAACAGCTGAATTTTCATGGAGCAGAGGGGGACTTATGAAGAGGCAAAGTGGACTTTGTATTGCATATTTCCATTTTATGTGCCACATTGTATTCAACTGAAATGTGAAGCATTTTTGCTTAAATATTCTTTTTATGACTTCCAAGGTCCAAAATAAATGGCAACAGCCTCAGAGAAGTATACCAGCAGGATATACACAGTATCATTTGAATAAGTTATTAATTCATATTTTGGTGAAACAGTGAATATTTCAGTCATATCTAAGAGGAGACCAGTGTATTTTAGCAGGTCAAGGTGGTTCAGATTTGATGCCGGAGCATTGTGGGTACAGTTAACAAAATATTTTCTCTGCTTGATGCACAAGGATAAATCTAAGAGCACATAAGCTAGAAGAATACACATACAAAACTAAGAGCAAATTTTCTGGTCACATTTAGATTCTAGCCTGCAAATGACAGTGTGATGAAGTAGTTACTAGGTAACTACTGGTGCATTCAAGGGAAGAAATTCAGGGTGTCCAGTAGTAAAAAATTGTTACATTGACCTACATATAAACAATACCCAAAGTGCCTTTTTAATTTTAAGTACAAATTAAATAATTACATGGTACATACAGGGACCAACAGGCTTAGCCTATTTATACTCTTACAATAAAGCTACATCATGAAAACGATTGAAACTACATCAATTTTACTTGAAAACAACTAATGGGGAATATCTCACCACACTGTTACTTATACTGTATGAGGTCCCGATGTTTGTGACAGAAGTTTCAGTTTCATAGTTGTTTATGAAATAATGATAAGACTGGACACGTTTTCTCTCAGCTCTTCTCTAAATTCAGTTTTGATTGTTATATGGATCTTATCTGGACACTGCATTACAGTTCCTACACCTTTCTTCACAGGCCTAGCCTAATGTTTTGTTTCCCAGCAACAACATATAATGTTTACTAAATTATTTATACATACATACATAAATATATTAGGCTTCCCAAATTCTTTTAGCATTTCAAGGAAAATAACATCTATAATTGAAAAATTACAATTAAACAGCTTTAACACGTCCTTTTCTCTTTCTTTCCCCTACTTATTTCTCCAACAGTGGTCTCTCACCACGTGTGTGCATCTCAGTGCCGTAAAAGCTAGAAAAGCTGCCACCCGTTAAAATAGAAATGCTCTGTAAAAATGTAATAATTCTCTGTAATATATAGGTTATATGTCCCGGGCTGGATAGGAAGGCATCTGGGACCAGATCTGGACTGCAGTCTGCCTATTAGTGGCCTCTTCTCTATTATGGGTTTACATATTTCTCGTTACCATTATTTGAATATCATTGCAATTCTGTCCGTCTATCTTTCAGACCTACTATTGTGTAGCCATGCTATAACATTTTAAACAGTCATCTGCATGCTCTGCTACTCACCATTTCTGTTGTTTCAGATTCAGGCCATGGTACCCAGTCACTACTTCATTGATACCCCACATGCACTAAATAAATTAAGCTATGATTTGTGGGCTGTAATCTAAAGCATTCATTCCAGTGATAACCTTGTACTGACCCACAGATTTGCAGGAACAAAGCAAACTGACACTGTAAAATAAAGTAATGGAAGGAAGAGTTTGCTAGCATCATTGGCTTTGCTGTAAACCCCAGGCCCCCAGTTGTAGTATGTGCATCCGTGGCTGCCGAGGAGGCTGTGCTACAGTAATAGAGTTCTCCAAAGTAATTCAGCAGTCATTATGCAGAGGTCTGCTCTAATGTCCTGCAAATTGCCAATTGCTTGAGCTAAGTAATATCTACCTGAGGCAGGCAGACAGTGTTTAAAAAACATTTAACGTAAATGACTTCAGGTGAAGAGGAGGCCATTGCAGGGCAGAGCCTCGCCGACACTCCCACTGCAATCACACGGCAGCACAGAGACACTGACAAAGGAGCAGGCCTCCTACAAGCGTCAGGTGAGCCCTGTGACATTTTACCACCCGAGGATGGAATGAAAATTCAGAATATTCAAACACTGTGCGAAATAAATGGCTGGCTTATTATTATCATTTCAGGCGGTGGCTTGATGTTGTCAAATAGTAGAAAGTAGAAATGGCAAGTCAATTTCTGCTTCTAATGCATTTTTTTCTTTAAAACATTTTCCATTTTGATAGAAGAAGCTGATTTTGAGTATGCTCATTCATCTTTTTATTCATGCTGTTCAGTCGTTTGTGCGTACATGTTCAAATTCTGCCAGCACTTAGGACCCTGCCACTCCCACCTGCCCACCTTTTCCACCTGTAGAATCACCTGACCTGCCCTTCCTCCTCCACTCACCTGCTCCCCATTCCTTCATTAGCCTCATGTGCGCTCCTTGCAGCATGTTTATGTATTTGCTTGTGTTGTGTGCATTTGCAGCAAGTGTTGTCAAATTGATGATTGATGTTTTTTGAACTTGTTTGTTTTTGTCTCCATACATGTGTTTTCTTAAGTTGCAGTGTGTTCAGCTCTCAGGGCCAATGTACTTTTCTGAGAACAATGACAATAATTTAGATGGAGCACCACTTGTAAAGGATAAAAAAAAGAAGAGTATTACAGCAGCTGTATTACATCATTAAGTTTACCAGCATGAAATAGTCTTTTGTTGAAATAAAAATATTTACAATTAGCTTGAAATATATTATTGACTCTGGCTTTGACAGGAAATTAAACTGTTCATTACAACTAGCAGCACTCCAGGCTAAGTACAGACCGCAGCCTGAAAATTCCAAATCTACAAAAGAGAAAATGTTTCCCGTTCTGTGTGTGTACGCGTGTGTGCGCCTCTTCACACCCCACATCCTGTGAATATCCTCCCTGTTGCCAAGGCGTTTTAGTAGCCACCACCCGCCTTCATCACCCCAAGAAATAAAAGTCATACTTGATTTACCTGACAGGCGCTCTTTGAGCTCTCCTTGACCGAAAGTGGTAGTGTAGCTGCCTCTGCAGTGAGACGCAACATTGAAATGTTTCTGCCTGCCCTCCCTTGAAAAACATCCCCTCCCCTCTTTGCCAGAGATCTCCTCTCTATTCACGTGGTGTCTCCGTGTCTGGCAGTTGTTCAGCTTGGCTTGGTGCTCAATCTTATTAGAGGGCGGAAGGTGGTTCAGGAGGTTTACGGTGACACTGACAGACCCCAACCACTTACTCCCCCCTGCTTCCTTTCTTTTTTCTTTTTTTTTTATTCTGATACACACACGACTGCACATTTCACATTTCCACATGCGATGTAAACCCACAGCTAACACACCACACATGTAGAGTCAAGTTGACATTTCCTCAAGGTTGTGTGTAATAGCTGATTACTTGCATATAGGAGAATCATTGTTGGCATGTTGCAGAAACGCCTGTGATTTGTAGCAGATCAGTCGTCTGTAATACAATTCAAATCTATTACGTCTGAACTCCGTGGCTCCCGGGCCTGTGACCTTGGCTATATGCTTTTCCAGAGGCTCCTTTTCAAAACAAGTACTGTTGACTTGTTGGTCATTTGATTTGTTGGGGGCATTTGCCTTGAATGTGAATGTGGACTGAAACACTGGCAGTGTTTTTTCAAGGTTATTGTTTGTCTTTGGGCTTTTTGTTTTCCTCACAGATTTAAGCCATTTATAGGAGCATAATAGCTATGTCATTCCAGCTAGAGTAATACAGCACATTAGCACATTAACTATTGCCAAAGCTCAGGGGTATCAGTTATCAATGAATAAATGAAAAGAAAGGCAAGGCCGTGGTAAATAATGAGGCATTGTGAGGAGGGCTATAAGCTGCTAATACCACCTGTGTAGGCAGCAAGGCCACGCAACACTGGCAGTCCAGTCACATTCTTGCCCCTATGGTTATTCTATGCATTTAGCCCCTGACGCTTTAATCCACCACCTTCCTATCCCAAGATCCAGCAATGGGTTGTCCTGCTATAATTGTGTTTTATCGATTCTGGCTTTGGTCTGACGCCTAGATATCTCCTGTAAATGGAGCTGAACAGATACAGTCAGTTTACCTGTATAAATATTTCAATAAAAAAAAAAAAGGCTTTGGGTTTTACCCCCATCCACACTCCACTCCCACCCCACACATCACCTGACAGTGCCAGCTCACACGCTAATCTGGACCTTACCCTGGTTCAGAAGAAGCAGGCTCCAGTTGAACTGTAGAGGAAAACACACACACACACACACACACACACACACACACACACACACACACACACACACACACACACACACACCAGCTTAGTGTTAATGTGTTATTGAATTTTTCTCTAAATATATTTCATACCCCAGGCTCAATGCTTAAATGACAGACAGACAGGCTACTATGCTAATTCTGGCGCCACGTACAAAAGTCCTAAACAGGGATAATGTGATGAAATCTGTTTCCAAACAGCTCTGGATTTAATGGCACAGTCCCAGCAGGTTTGTAAGCGAGGTGCAATGGCTGGCTGCCTTTGAACTACAGGTCCTCTGTTCCCTGACTGACCGACGGGACGGACAACAAAGCCAATCATCCTTCCACTCATCCAGACATGAATAATATCTCGTCTCCACTACGCCGCTTTTTTTTCCCTTTTATTTTCCCTCAAGTCTTTTTTTGGTCTTTAATACCTTTGGGTATGGAAGACTGTGCTGCTGGCTGCAAAACCTTCCCGTCTGTCAGCCACTCGGCAGCGCAGGGGCTTTGTGAATGAAATGAAGCGAGGAGCCACCTTTTTGCCGGGTCCCTAGATTACTTCTGAACACCGAGCCACCCACAATGTTCTCCTCCTCCTCCTGGGCCTCCTCCACCCACCATCTACAGCTCCAGGCCATCTACAAAGTGCCCTCTGTCTGAGGGGAGTGACTGAGAGTAATAGGAAAGAGGCAGGTGCTCAGAAGCTTTCATCTTTGTTTATCGTGTGTATGTGTGTGTGTCTGCATTGATGTCTCAGATGATGTCTCAACAATGAAGTGAATGGACTGCAGTGACACCACAGATCATTAATAATGAATGGGAGTTTGGGCTCTGAGATGTCGAGCTGACGTCCAGCAAACAACTGAGAAGGCTTTGACCCAGAAACTCCTTCAACCACAAACATATTGGCCTAACTGGCCATCAGCTGCTGCTACCTTACCCCAACCTGAACCGGCCCTCCACCCCCGCACACATCTTCTCACTCTCTCTTCTACACACTTACTCATCTTTCAAGAAAAATCAGCAGTGCAATGAGGTGTAATCATCAATTTGGCATGCTCATTCTGGTACGAAACAAAGATTTTTTCCAAGTGAATTAAGTTCCTATTGTAGCTTCTCAATTCCTGCCACATTTTGATGCAAAATACAGTAAATCTTTGTCTTATTCATATGATGTGTGTGTATATTTTAGTTTGGTTCTACTCTGTTCTACCTCTTTTCCTGCAGTTGAATGTGGTTGTGCAAGGAGGCTGATTTAGGAAGACTGAAATCTAGCCTGCTTGGGCAGAGGTGTAGCTCCACCGTGGGACATGCTGGACCGGGGTCAGGCTGTTTAGTCAGGGGGAAAAGTGGTGCAGCAGCATAAATTAACACCTGAGCCCTGAGAGGCTGGGATGCGCTGTACCCTGCTGCATCGGGGCGGTGGGGGGATGGGGGGGGGACGAGGATAGCATCTGGATGCTCAGCGCCCAGCCATTACCACACTGGGACAACACAGCAGCGTTAATGTGAATGCGTTGTGTGTGTGTGTACCTGTATGTGAATACTGCATGCCGTATTTCCATCGTAACATCACCGATCTCTACAAGGAGGCATTTAAAAGATAGTGAACCTGCCTCGCCCATGAGCCCCACTGTGTTTGTTTGTTTGCTCGTTAGTTTTGTTTTTCTTTATGAGCTTCCTTTATGCGTCAGAAAATTTTTTCATTACACCCATTTCGATGCAGCCGACTTGCATGATTCTCATTTCATTGTGGGTAATGTTACTCAGGGGTTCCCTTGTATCGATGCGTGCTGTTGGATAGAATTGGTGTCTGGCTAATAGACTATAGGAGTTAACATTGGGTAGGTCCTGTTGTTATCGAGTGTTTCATATTGGTAGGAGTAAAGTGCTGTAGGAAATAATAGACTTGGTGGTTGCTATCGCTCCCTGGGGCTGCAAGAGGCAATCATCTAACTAAATGAGAGCGAGACAGAGAGACATAGAGAGAATGAGAGAGAGAGACAGGCTTCCCTCTGGAAAGACTATTGATGGCTGACAAATTACTGCTTTTGATGTACATTTCAAAGTGTGCCCTAAAATCTACATTCTTTATTCACATACTTATTTATTTTTCACCATGGCACTGTAGTTTTACTACAAGTTTGGATTATGATCAGAGCTTGTAGAACCCAAACTCAACCCCAGGCCATTAGACGTAGTACACCCGCTTGGCCTTGTCATTAGGCAGGAATATTTAGCAAGAGCATGCTCGAGAACTAATTACCAAGCTGTCTCACTCGTGCACCCATACCCCCACTCGCCAAGGAAATGAGGGGCTTTGAGCAAAATGCGTGTGGATGGGAGAGACAGCGGGGCTAAAGAGGGACAAGAGTGAAGTCATCTTGACATGATAAACACAGAGACAGAGCGGAATTTATCAGACACGACAGGACTGTGTTGTAAATTGCAATAGGCCTCAGCCCATTTACATCAAGTGATTGAAGAAGGTGTCCTTCCCACACACACATACTACAGTTGTGTGTGTGTGTGTGTGTGTGTGTGTGTGTGTAAGTGTAAGTGTGTGCATGTGGACAGGCCTTATTGACCTTACACTCTCTCAGACAACTGATATTTAAAATCGACACCATCACAGCCTAGAATAGAATTACAGTGACCTTTGAGAGCTCAATGTACCGCAATTTAAGAAAATGTGAATAAACAAAACATGATTAAATGAAGAAAATGTCCTCATCAATATGATAACACACGAGCAGCAATTAAAAGAAATGATGCAGAGTAATGAAACGCAAAACACAACATGGGTTGCGTTGTCTGTATGTATATTTCTAACACTTTTTTGTATTTTCCCAATCCTCAACTAAACTGCAACAGCAAATACGTTTTGTATGAAACACAATCACTGGCTGGATTAAGTTCAGAGGCAACATGTTTTTGGAATGAATGAAGCGCTACATTTATTAATGGCAGCAGAGTCACCAGCAGACAGTTGGGGTGGATGGTGGGGGTACAAAGTGCACGACTGTCACACCATAGACTGGCGTTTGCATCCAGAGTCCCGTCTGTGGTTTAGGCAACAAATACACTTTGGTGAGAAAACGTTTGTGGTTTTGGTTAAATGTAAATAAACACGTGTCTTTCAGTAACCTTAACCAAGTGCTGTGAGTGCCTGAACATGACCACAACCCAACCGAAAAGCATAATAGTGCTATAGTCACTGCAAATGAATTCTGTAGTGCAAGACTGAATATTTCCCAAAAGAAAATCTGGTTTATTTATATATCGCATGTTTGTAACAACTGGAGTCGACCAAAAGCACTGTACACATTTTAGCCAAAGGCACAATGACAGCAAAATACAAAGCTATAGACCATATTCACGTGGCGGCCATATTCCTCTGACATCACGCTCATGGTGGACAGTTCAAATCCTGTCACCAAAAGGACAAAATCTTACTGTTGTGTACCAGGCTGTAAACATCGGGAATCTGACAAACCGTTGTCATTTCACCGCTTCCCCTGACAGTGGTGGTACTGCTCTCAACTTTGAAATCATAACAAAGCTGTCATATTACTGTGTTTTTGATGCAGGTTCATCATAAAACCAAATAACATTCATCAAAATGGCTTAAAGAGGCTTCCCACCCTCAGCTAAGTCAGAGGAAAATGGCCGCCGTGTGAATATGGTCTGTATGTTCAGTACCAACATATTTGCAACTTGCCCAGATACATAAATTATGTAAATTACATATCCTTATTATGTTAATCGAAAACGTAATCTGGTCGCAGTTATGTTTTGTGTCAAATGTATTTGTTGTTGAAATGTAGTTTTTATATAAACATTATTTTAGGAGACAGGGCTGCTCTACAGCAAGTTTTGTTACACTGTGTGGTTGTGTTGTGTTTTGTTAATTTGCGTGTGTTTTCTATAGTTGCAGTATGCTGAGCTCTCAGGGCTACCATTTATTAATAGAATACATGGGAATAGAATAGAATAGAATAAAGCTGCTTTCGTCAAGAAAATCTATGTTTCTTGCAATATTTAACCAAACAGCCATATAAGTCTTGGGGGATAAGTGCTGCACTCACATTCCACAAGAGTAATGTGAATTGATTAAATCCCCAATCATTCCTCAACACGTGCGTATTTGTGTGTGTGTGTGTGTGTGTGTGTGTGTGTGTGTGTGTGTGTGTGTGTGTGTGTGTGTGTATATATACAGTATCCCTATAGGCTAATGCCCTGATTCATGAGACAGTAAAGTGAGAGAGCTGGTGCGGTTAAAAAAGCCAGCGTCCTTGTGGATGTGGAGGCATGGCTGAATATCACATGGACAGATATTATTCCCCAGACCATTTATTACCCTGTCCGCCTTTCATCTCATCTATTATTCATTACACGATCATTTAACTAAGTGCAGTGATTACTTAAATGTTTAATGCTGCCATAATCAATATTGGTCTGAGCATTTCAGGTGGACACAGTTTTTCTAGCATTAAAGTCCCATCACCTATTGAGTTGATCAGGTTAAATTGCACATGGTTACAGTAATCGCCCCCATTAAAAAGGTACTTTTATCAATGGCAGAGGAGACGTGTGGTATGATAATTGTTAATTTCTGCCTTTGCCGCTCAGGTTATCAGCCTTAATGTTCACACTTTTCTATGCAACAGGATAATGGTGTAAAGTTGGATGGCTGAAATATCTCTGTTCAACTCTATTAGCGGCTGCCAAGTAAGCCGAAGAAGGAAAATTCACTTATAAGGAAATGTTGCACTCCCACATAGTGACATAACGAACATTGTGGTTGCCTTATGAAAGGGCTTTTTCATTTTAATGATGACTGTGTAGAGAAAAGGTCTCTCCAAAAGATGTAAAGTGAATTATCTTGAAGTATCAGCCCACGTATCACCCAGTCTACCATCCATTCTCCCTCCAAGAATTTCAGAAAATCAAATCCGATAGCGACTGCAAGACACAGCCGGAGTGTGACATTCACATTCACGCTGTGTTCACATAGATATGGATGCCATAAACATGCACTTGCCACCTGGATTGTGTGTCAGTGTCAAAGCCTGGCTTACAGCACCTTAATCATATCATCCATATGTAAGCAGTGGTAGTATTGTATTCCCTCTGCATCACTTACTCTGCCTGATAATCCAACCTCAATGAAGGAGCCCCGGTATGAGGAATGAAATATGGCTTTATGTCGTTGTCCCAGGCTCGCTGGTGGCATGGATTTATCACACAGGATTTATATTTCTCTCCCCGTGCTCTCTGAAGGCTTTGAGATGGTTGCAGTGTGTTCGCTGAGCACAATACTACAAGGGAAACGATGTTGTGCAGCTTGTTGCACTGAAGGATCATAATCTGTTAAACTTTGACCTCCGAAATGTTGAGTTTTCTTAAAAAAAAAATGCAAGTGTGGTCAAAATGTGTAATTCAGTTGGCGTACTGTTGGAGGAGCAGGAAGTTAAAAAGTTAACATGAAAGTATATGAAGTGGGACATTCATTGTTCTTTATGTTTTCACAATAATAAATTTGATGGCCAGAGACATTCCAGCCAGAGATAATACTCCCGTAGGTTCACAGTGTATCAGAAAAGGTGCATAAAACATTAACGGCATGTTATATTAGCTTTTACAGAATTGTACTGCAAGAAATTACAATGAACATTAGACAAGGGTTTCACAGAAAGCAAATGTTACCACTTCTTCCCATATATTTAACGTTACATGTGAACTTGTAAAGCAATGCTTGGTCTGGTTTGGTCTTTTCCAAGTCCTGTGGGAAATATGTGGCTCTTTAGCATTAATAAGGAGCTGCAAGAGTGAAACAGTAAAATAGAACCAGACACTGAAACACTCTGTAGAGCTGGGAGGAGGGGGATAATTCTCTGTTGGCCATTGTGAGTGACATCTTTCACTTTTCTTTCAGCCACTTATGAATGCAGCTCTGAATAACTGAACTGATTGACTAAATGAAGTGAAGTGAAATGGCAATTCAGTCAGCCCGACACTGTGATCATGTTAGCCACTTTTTGTTTTTAGCACAGGTGTTTTGATTTGTCTTGTTTTAAACTCTAATGTTTTTTTTCCTGCCATCATCATTTTCTGTTAACATAGAGGCTGCAATAGTGAATTATTTGTGTATTTGTCTCTTCCATGCTTGTCACCATTTTATTATTGATACTTTTAATGAGATAGCATTTTAGCACTTACGTTCCCTCATCTCAAAGTCAATGGGTTTTTTGGTTGAATGACTAAAATAAGGTCTGTAGTTAACACAAGCTCAAGACATTTTCAAGTTTTATTCTATGGCATAAAATACGTAAGTAAATACCTTAGTTGTGATCTCTTTAAGCTTTTACATCTCTTAAGAAAGGCCAGTTGCTAACAAGTGGCTACATGAGACTATAGGTTGTTAAGGACATTAAACATAATCATGCCCAATATAAAAACCGATCTACTCACCAATCCACTTTTATAACCTTGTTTTGTTTATATTCCTGCTTTCGCAAACTACTACTAACTTGTAACAGGGAAGATTTTGAAATAAGTTGGAAGTTTAGTGGTGGTGGAGCTGACATCATGCAACCGTTTATAGCCTAACATTAGCTTTTTACTTCTGGTGATTGTATTTAGGCTTCAGAAATCATAAAAGTGGTGTTCATTTGTGAAGATTATGTGCTGAACAAAACATTTACGTATCATCAATCTTTGTTAGTCAGATCTCATTTTCTGCACTAATCTAAAAGCCAATGGAAAAATCCCATTGGCTTTTTGTCGAGGGAACCAGAGTGATGCTAACTTCCTGGTTGGCCTACAAAGATATGCCATCCCTGCAGCACTCTATAGAAAACTAGCTATGTAGGAAGATGATACCCACTTTTCAAATCTTTACCCATACGCTCTGATTGGTCGATTATTTCTCCAACCAAATTGATGAACAAAACTAAGACGTGTGCTGACATTTAGAGGTCGGGGACCAGAACAGCTTCAAATGTAGAACTTGAAAATTGCTGTCTTTGATATAATCAACAGCAGTATCAAAAATTACACTTCAGAAACAAATTCTAGTGGCTTTAATAAACATGTCGTAATCAATGTACTTTGTGTTACTGATGCTGTGAACTGTAAACCTACAGTCATGAGTTACCACAGCAGACCAATGCCTCTGCATGGAGATCTCCCTCTCCAATAGTGCTAAATGTCAAAATCCAAAACGATAAAAGCAATGGAGAGGAGCCAACACTCAAAATGGCATCATACTTAAGACACTTCAAACAAAAAACTGAACTGTTCTGACAGAACTCTCCCCAACCTAATAACTGAAGAGGAGGGAGAGATTTTTTTTCTTTAGAGGTTATTTGATGGCACCAAAGAAGTGTCACCAGTTTTGCACGATCACCTTGATGATCAGTGCTCATCAAAAATGACTAAGTACCTTCATTTAAAAATCAGCACAGTTTTAAATTGGTACAAATATCATTCCTTTCTTTTTAATTAAAGGGTGTTTGCATTCTTAGCACAGGGACTGCAGATTAATGAAGGTTGCGTCAAAGGGTAGCACCCTTAAATAAATTCTCGCAGAGAAGCTCTTTGTCTGTTATCAAATAACTTGACCACAATTAACATGTCTGTGAAAGCAACTTCACACACATGAATTTTAATGTTTCGATCAGACAAATATTACACCATATTCGCTTGTATGCAATTATAACCCAGTGTGGGTTGAACAGCAGCAAACATTCAGGCTGTGATGTCGAGAAAGGAACACAGATAGAAATAACAGCTCTGTGATGTAGACCCGAGCACCATTAGAAAACTGCATTAATTCCCAGTAGCATCTGCAGGCCCAGCTGTATGTGCAGACCACTGAGAACTTCAACCCTTTATCAATATGACTACAAAATGTGAGTGTATATGCGTGTGTGTGTGTGTGTGTGTGTGTGTGTGTGTGCGAGCATGTCTAGAGGAGTTTTCAGCGAGGCAGTAATGAATGTCTCTCTGGTGGATCAGCATGTAAACACTGGAGGATAGTGAACTCTGGCAACAGCCATTCCCATTTGGCTCAATTAGGCCCGAAACTGAGACAATCAATGGTGCTGGCCTTTCTGCTGGTCCGCCTGTTGGCGACGGCGCCGCACTCAGTAAAACAAAATGGGAATAATCAAAGTCCATAATTAGTTGGCCTGAGAGGGTGTGGGAGTACGTTTTCACTCAGCTATAACCGGACAACATCGCGGTGACTATGGCAGCACGGGCAGTACATGGAGATGAATGCACACAGCCTCAAGGAAAAAGGACTAAACAAAACGCAGTGTGAGCTCTATGCTGTATAGTTATCCCACTGTTACAATGAGAGAAACCCTTCACGACACACAAGAAATGGCCCAAATCTGTGCTTGGCGACAAATGAAATACCAAGGGAGATGTCTGAATATGATGAAAAAGTAACAGTAGCAAATATTTTTGATCAGGAGGATCACTCAGTTGGGCATAGGGGCATACATAACACTCAGGCAGAGAGCAAGAAATAGAGTCAAGATAAAGATGAGAAAAAAAAAATAAAAATATATATATATATATATATATATATAGCAAGGGTGTCCTTTAATGTGGTGGTGGTCTAGGGATTTGAACGGGGGAAGGGAATGTTGGGAAAATGGCCCAGATTCTCAGGGAGAATATCTCAGACATCTGGACAAGGATGTGAGCCCACTGGATGGTGACCTGCAGAGAGATCCAGAACTGGAGAGAAACGATAGTAGTCCTATATACTGCTCTGCAAGTTGTAAAAGCTTTATACACTAACACTAATGATTTGCTGTAAAACAATTAGCTGTAAATGGATTTATATTCAGTCCATGTGGTCTGTCTAGTAGCACTTTTTTGTAGAATTCCAACAAAAAAAGTGCTGTTGTTTTACATATCTTGTTTCGCTTTTTTGTTTCAGTGAAAAACTCAAATTGAATCAAATAGAAATCTAAGGATAAAATGTTCCACCTTCTGGACACACTACTAAATTACTACTATTAATTTGCAGATTACCACTTTTTCAGACCTAAGTCTCCTGTCATTATCTGAGCTTAGTGATTTAAAATTAACTTTTCTAGTAAAACTGTGGCAGATATACAGTGAATCAAAGCAAAAGGTTGCATCCCCACTATAGACCAGGGCCCATATTCAAAAAGCATTTTATCTTAAGACTAAGTCACGCTAAAAGTTGTTAACTAAAAGTCCTATTCACAAAGCTGTTGAGACCGACTTTTAGTAAGGAGAAGCGAAAACTCCTGAGCTAAGAATGCCACCACGTTGCTATGGCTGACGTCAATGTTCATGGACGAGCCCCCTTGCAGGAACCACAGCGATTGGTTGATGGAAGACCATCTGTGCCGGTGAAAACACATGCACAACATCCCGCAGTAATAATAATAAAAAACACAGAAAATAAACTAATACAAATTAAATAATAACGGATTAGGTGCTGTTTACAAAAGTAGTGCATTTTCCAAACGCATCTGTATGATCAGGTTTGTGTTGACCCAGGAGAATCTAATTTTACTATAACGACTTAAATTCAATTCTCTCAATGAGGGGAAAAAAAACAAAAAACAAAAAAAACCTGTCCTACACTACCTAACTAAACCTAACTGGCAGCCTATTAGCCACAGCCTGTTGTACCTGTACGCTACCTGTTGTAATGTAGCTGAGGTTGAAGTGTAAGAAGATTTCCCCTGATCCTTTCAAACAGCTGCCTCAGGTCACTCTCCATTAAGATCCGTGACTCATGTGTAGATCTTGGACACTGTACAACAATGTCTACAGCTGTACAGGCAGCATCCAATACAACCTCCTTTGTTGGTGCAATAATTTTTACATGGGTCCCATCTCTGGCACAGATCACAGCGGGTTGACCGACAATGAAGCTGCTTTATGTCTCTGTAGTTGTTGAACATCTAAAAGAAATCGTATGAATTGTTCTGTGATGTCAGAGCACATTTATTGTTGTTATTATTGTTTTTGCACTGATCAGGTTGTTTCAGTTAGAAGGGGATGTTATTTAATTCCTCACAAACTCCACAATGATCATTATTCCCATGTGATTGAGTCGGTATCTTTTAAGTGATTCACCATCGTGTAAGGTTTCTAGAAAACTGCGCCGTGGAATGACAGCGGCCCTTTTACGATTCTTTATGATTTAGTCTCAGTGAGTTAGGAGTCCTCTCGATTGCTTCTAACTTCTCCCAGACTTAAGTGCTACTTTTAGCGCTAAGTGGCTTTGTGAATTACTTAGTCGAGAAATTAGCAGTCTTTAAATTAGGACTGACACGCCCGTTATTTTTAGGAGTTTCTCCTAGATCAGCAAGTTATGAGCTACTTTTAGCTACTTAAGATGCTTTGTGAATACGGGACCAGATGATGACTGTGGAGGTTTACAATCAATATATACAATGTATCCAAGATATAACCTCATGAAACTATATATATATATATATACACACACACATATATACATACATACATACATATCATGTATATATCATAGCCTGTGAAACTATATATGATGTTATATGATTAATATTACTATTCACATTATTCTGAGTGTATAAATATGAGTGTATGATTGTGTAACACTTTTTATTCATAAAAAGTCAGCAGCTCTGAGTGATATGTGTTTTTGGATGGATGGAGAAAGAAATAAAGAAAGGTCATCAGTAACATCCAAAGTTCAACCTAAATAATTAACAAGTTTGTCAGCATCACATTTACTCTAACAAATAGTTTCGAAGTTGTTCCAGTCTGAATTTCAGCCTCGCCATAAAATCATATTTTTGAAATTTGTCCTCATTCAGATGGGGTTGAACTTGGCCACTTCCTGGAAATCACTGTTACTGAAATGCTTGCTGGGCACACTGAAGCATCTATGGCACTGAGTAAAACAATGGCCATTGGACTGTGCTGCTGCAGTGGGAATGATGAGAGGGGGAAGGTGATGCTGGCACAGGCCGGGGTCACGCTGCCCCTGGTATTCTCACAGAAGGTGGCCGGCCTAATGATGAGGAAGATTGCTTGTGTGTAAATGGCTGCCAAGATGAAGTTGGATAGGGGAGAGGTGTGTGTGTGTGTGTGTGTGTGTGTGTGTGTGTGTGTGTGTGTGTGTGTGTGTGTGTGTGTTAGATGCATTCATATCTGGCCCCAGATCAGAAAGACAGATTGGCAGACAATGTCAATCCAATCCATGCACTCACACATATTCACATGATGGCAAACAATCATGTAATTATGTGCACACACAACCGCTCACATATTTACACACGTTATAAGTACATTTTATTCATACAAGTTAAGAAATATAATGGGAGTGTACTGCAAACTGGACATATGGATGCATTTAGATCACTAACAGTGTGGGTAACGGTCAAAGGTCAGAAAAGGCGTGAACCTGAAATTTCATGGATTCTGCCCAGCAGCAACTCAAGGGTCATTCCTGGCAGAACAGTGCACACAATAACCACCAACTCTGAATTGGAGATAACATGTAGACAGAAATTACATCATCATCAACCATTGTTATTTCAGGGAAGACTGACTGAGCATAAGCTCTTTTACATCAATGCCCTGAAATCCCATTCACAGGTTAGAATGACATACAATATATAATAGCAATCATATTGTTAAAAATAATAAGACGATGGCGGCGTCAAGTGGCGCAGTGGGTTGAGCAGGCGCCACATATGTACAGGCTACAGTCCTCACTGCAGTCGGCCACGGTTCGAATCCCGCATCAGACGGCCCTTTACTGCATGTCATTCCCTCTCCCTGCCTCCCCATTTCCTGTCTCTCTCCTCTGTGCTATCCAATAAAGGCATAAAAAAAATAAATGATAGTAAGACAATGAATGTCAAATAAAACTAAAAAAGGTTTGCCAAGAAGCAAATTTTACTAATGTAAAAACAGTACAATGCAAAAAATATTTAAAAAAAAAACCAACCATGTCAAAGCAGGAACACTGTGCAACACCCATATCATCTAGCATACACTTAAAAATGACCTACTGACACAAAACTGTCTAATTTCAACATGTTTTGTAATTTGTTCCATTTGCTTGGTGCAAAAACAGACTAAAAGCTAATTTATTTATTTGAGGAGTTTCAAGAGAAAAAAATTCCTGTGAGTGTGTTTCATCACACAAGTGGTTTTGAGTCTTATAAGAGAAGTGAGGTAAAACTTGCCCAACAATAACTTCTAAATAAAAAGGAGGCAATTCCTTTCTGTTATCTAATAATTTCAGTGTGGACTGGGCACTCAGTTTAATTCTCACCTTCTTTGTGTTTTAAAGGAAAATTTAAAACAGAAATTAAAATCTTTCTATGAAAATTGTGTTTCAGAAGGTGCCATGCTAGCAGTTCCGTCAGGCTCTGCTTACTTTGAGCTAAATGCTAATGCCAGTGCATGCAAACATGCTCACAAAAACATTGTCAGCACAATGATATTTAGAGGGTGTACTATTTAACATGTTCACCATCTTAGTTTAGCATTTTAGCATGCTAGCACTAGTACAAAACACAGCGTAGAGCTGAGGCTGATGAGAATGTCAAAATTTCAACAAACTGAAATTTTGGCTCTGATGAAGTAAGGTGATTACCAAAGTGATGATGATTCATCGTCTGGAGAACATGAGTGACTACCAAATGTCACTGAAATCCATTCAGTAGTTTTAAAGACATTTCACTCAAAATCACAAATTTCAACATTGTGGTGTTGTTAGGAAAAGTCAGAGGATCACCAATCGTCGATGAGCTATGAGCGCATGTACAACATTTCAAGGCAATCTATCCAACAGCTGCTGAGATATTTCAAACTGGAACAAAGCACTGGAACGACCTCTGAACCACCACTGTCATCCCTAGACTCACACAGCTAGCATGGCTAAAAAACTAGCTCACGTCCATCACTGACCCATACTGCAGTGTTTATGGCTGCTAACTATTTGTAGTTGTTGAAGTCTTTAAGTGGGAAAAAAAAAAATCATATTCATGTACACTTTATATTTTAAGAAATCATACTCTCGTGAGACCAGAAAGTTTTATCAACAATATCGATTTATCGGAGCTCTAGCAAAACTTTTGTCCTCCAGTTTCCAGCTGCGATAAACATTTCTGTTTGTGCTAAGAGATCAATTCCACAGCAACTTTAAGGGAAAAGGCCAGCCTGATTCTCCTCCAACAGACCTGGTCATCCTGGGTAATATAAGGGCATTATCGCCTCAGAGAACCAGCTGCTCCCTGGGTCTGAATGGGAAACAACAGCCACCGAGCTATACCTGTAAATATCCCCACAGCAAGCTCCTGTGACACAGTCATACAGGTGACATCTCTTGACTTTTTATTACTGAATACTTTCATTACCCCACTGTCAGTGAGTAGAGCTGTAAGAAGAAAAAAAAAAGAATTTGTTGCATTGTAAGTCAATCAAAAGGTAATTTATGCCCCTCACAAAAAAAAAATCTAATCTTTAGAGGAAATGCTTTTGTTTTGAAAAACAATTACGCAGTTTGTGAACTAAGTCTTACCTGACAGACTAGCAGGAAATGAAAAGACTTTTTGAGGACAGGATCCCAGGTGTGAGGTAGTTGGTAGACACCTTTATCCTACTTTACTGTCCACTGAGTTCTGCTTCCAGATTTCTTTTGCCTCCTTCATCCAACAGTGCTACTTTTTATTCTCAAATGTGACACTTCTGGCCCCGTGCCAATCCACTGGGTGGTTCGGTCTTGCAATGATCTGAGACTGCTGACTTTAAGTTGGCTTGTTGTTCCTTTGCCCAAGTGAGCGCACTGACTGCATAATGTAAATCACTTAATGCACAAACATAATTAAGTACATATTTTAAATTTATGCACTGGGATCACTGCCTGTTTGTGCTTTCAAATATGCCCATGCCCAAATGGAAAACAAACAGGCAGCACAAATGGAAAGGCTTAGACACATGTGTCTACTGTGCTGTATTACAAAGGTGCTGAAAGGAGAGGACCATTGAAATCAAAGTAGACCAGCCTTGCATCCCAAGCATGGATCTGTAGGGATAATAGACCCACTGAATGCAGAGCAGCTAGCAATAAGGTGCAGCACCACATGAATAGAAATGGAGTGTGCTTCGTGGCACAATCATAAAGAGGCCTCTGTGTGCGCAGCTGTCATTTCAGTGGAAATTGAAAAACTGATAATGCGAGATAATGTTGAAACACAGAACTACTTTCTGCCAGTTCCAGACACTGTTAAGCAGTGAAATAATATAAATACAACACAATGTAAAACCGTGCTGACATGTGAATTCGCCTTGACCCCTCCCCTCCAGTGTGTCTGAGGGGGTGTTTTATGAGAGGACTGGACAGATAAAGGATGTTGTTTTCCATGCTATCACGTTTCCTTGTCTCCCCATTGGCATGAATAATGAAGGACATTCACCTTGTTTATCTTTCAATTCAATATTTACTCCTTGTCAGATGCATTTGGGGGCTTTTCATCATCAGTGCTCTCCAAGCGCAACATTTTCCTCTATGGTATTCATCCTCACTGTTAATGTTTGATGAATACCACAATAAAGGGCTGGAGGGGGATTGGGGGGGGGGGGTCCTACCTGTGCCACAGTTACTTTTTATTTCACCCTCTATTGATGTTTATAGCATCTTCTCCAACATCACGCTTCCTCCCCAGGGACTCCTTGCTTTTCCGGGACTCCCCTTTTCTTTCCCTCAAGGTAAATTTGGGCTAGATTGAATTAGGCAAGGGAAAGTAGGTCAATGGCTTTGATCACTCTGTTGCATTGTTAGTGTGAAGGTTAAACCTGACGCTGGTATATTCCCACAAGCCTCAGCCGGCCAGACGTTTTCGCTCTTACTTCTCTTCCTGTTTATTTCCTCCTCCTTACTTTGCTATGTAAAGTGTATTCTCCACCATGTATTTCACATTCATGCACACAGGCACTCAGCAGACACTTAAACACACACTGTTACTGTGTTACAAACTTTCTTCCTGAAGGCAGTTTCCTTTACAGTTTTTTTTCATGCAGTTTTTCACAGTTGGTTTCCTTATCATATAATCTTAATCATGCTGTCCAGTTCTACTATATGTGTGTTTTATTTTGATTCTTTTCTTCATATACATATGATTTCTTTAATATTTCAACACGTGTTTCAGAAAATAAAAAAAAATGTGTTTCCAACCGAATATGATGTTAATTTATAATACATTACAATATCCTGTATTGTTAAGCATGTATGCTAAACTTCAAGAGCAAAGTAGACTTTTATCACTGGGCAGCAGAAGAAAAAAAGCTGCACAAATGGACCTTTATTGCAAATATGAAACAAAGAAAAAATCATCCATTAGCTCTGAAAAACTAGTGGAACCAGTGCTACTGTTATGTAATAAGTTAAATGGAGATCACATGTATATAATCATGGTGTGACAAGTGATCTTGGCTTAAATATCCCCGTGTCTGGAAGGTCAATTTCCCGGGAAAAGCTACATAATGAACACAAAGGAACATCTTGAACACATCTGTGACAAGGTTATTGAAGAGTACCCATCAGGGGAAGGACACAAGGAAATCTTCAAGGTAATGAACATTCCTCAGACTACAGCACGCGCGGTCAGACATAAAAAATTGAGAAAAAATATGGCACAGCTGTAAAACTGCCAAGAGCAGGCCATTTGTGTGAGCAGGGTACTAGTGAGGGAGTCCACTTATAAGCCTGTGCCATTTCTGAAGGAGCTGCAGAGTTACACACATACAACTGTTGCCACAGTGATTCACCAGTCACATTTATATGGCTGCTGAAAAACAGAACTATAGTGCTTTGAGCAAAATGCTAACATCAGCATGGCAACACACCCACGATGACATTGCTAACATTCTCATGTTTAACAGGTAATGTTGACCATATTCATATATATCTTAAATTAGCGTGTTAGCTTTTGCTGAGTAGCACTAAACACAAAGTACAAAGTCACATTAGTTTTGCATAAACTAGAGTGGTAAACAAAGTAAAACTTTGACCTGTTAACGGCACAAGATCAAAAGCTGTTGTTGAAATATTTCATACAAACCCGAATATGTTAACATCCTGGCAGCACAACAGCAAAAGTCAATGGATCAAAGTCATTAAGATGCATCCTCTTGGGAACAAGAATATACATAAATCAATACAGAATTTACTGAGATATTTCAGCCTCGTCCAAAGTGGTGGACTGACCGACTGATCTAACCAACACTGCAAACCCTTGAGTCCTGCTACCAGCATAATACAAAAGACCATAAAAACTCAAAGCAGCTTTCTCAGAAACAAAACTATTCATTTCTGAGCTTCGTTACCACTGAGTAAAACTGCTGGCTACACTAATGCCAGAAAAACAAAAATCATTCAAATTCTGCCTGATGAACACCTTGAATGTCTCTAGTGCCTCTCAAACAAATCTTGTCAGTTCTTGTCTTAAACTATACTTCGTCAATGGAGAGTCTAAACTCTCTCCATCTCCTGTTCACCTTCTCCAGCTATATTTTATTTCAGTGCAAACAATTGAATTATACCATTATTTTCTGTAGCTGCTGTGTGGTATCTCAGCAGAAGAATAACACCTCATAGTGGAATCAAACCACAGCTAAATGGCTATTGTTATTTCTGACTATGGACCCTTTACACACATAAGACCACGTCTCCTCCTTTTATCATCAACACAGTCATGAAGAACAGGACGGGGTGGGGGGCTTGAAGCAGCCACTCCACTGACATGTTGCTCACAATTAGCCAGCTGCAGAGGGACCGTATGGCTGTCATGTCTCCTGTTGTTCCGAGGTGAAAACAAGGCTGTTTCTGAAGGCAGAGTGCCCGGTGAACAGAGGTAGCCCCCCACCCTCTCCACACACACACACACACACACACACACTCAACCACATGCACACCCCTCATAAAGCCCCTCAAAGCCTCCACTGCAGCTCTTGAAGCTAAGCAGTCACTGACCAGCCCCTTTACTGTCCTTGTTGTCAAGCCCATGTCACACATAGTGTGGCAGCACTGGGTTGGAATGGTGTTACCAACTAATTGGGTGAGATAGTAGCTTTATTTCACTTGGTGGCTAAACAATTAAATCATACAATACCTCTAGAATGTATTCTACCACCTCAACTATGTCCATGATCATGCTCACAATATTTGTTTGTTTTTTTGATCAAGGTCTGTATTTTGCATATTTTCACAGTATACAAAATAGAAACAGAACATTGTATCCAATCTAATACCAAGTATCTGCCAAGCCGACCCGCCTACCCAACCACCCACCAGACCTGCACCACTGAATAAGAGTCAGTCATTCGATGGCTACCAAAGAGAAGAAATATTAATATTATGGGGTTTCATTCTCTCTCCATTCAGGTGCACTAATTTTTTTTTCTTTTTTTTTTTTTTAATCAAGGTCTATTTATCGAGTATTTTCACAGTATAAAAAACACAAATGCAACATTGTTCTGATTGTATTTAACAATACCAAGTGTCTGCTCACATTCCTACCACCCACCAGACCAGCACCAAATAGGAGAAACATAAATATTATGGTTAAATTCTTGTCACTATTTTTTTACTTTAGTATTTTGCACCAGTGTCTGAAATCAAATTACAAACTTTATGAACTATATAGTACCCTTACAAATTCTCACAATTAAAATCAGAATTCCCACAAAGCAATGCTTTGTTCAATGCTTAACAATGAGGTAATGCTTTTGAATTCATTTGACAGAACTAATCTAAAAAGTTATTGTATAGAGTTTCACATGATGCACTCAAAAGCAGGAACTACTATGGCTACATTACACGCTCATAGCTATCATAATGATATGCCACAAATATCGCTACCAAATTTCACAGTAATCCATCCAATCATTTCAAGACAGTTTATTCTGGATCAACAAGTTGGTTCATCTCAGACTCCTTGAGAAGCTAAAAATATGGAATTATTTATAGAGATGGGTTTCTGACGAAACTCAGCAACCTAAGGTCAAAAAGGTCAAAAGGGTCAAGGCAAAGAAGCCACAATTACAGCATTCGTATGTTGAGAATGGAGATCTTTAAAGTCGAGCAATTGTGTCTACTGTAAAATGGACACATTGAGTCACCATCCTTATAAAGATGCACCATACTGTGGCAGAGAGTTTCATCGGGAAAAAAGAGAACTTTAAAAAAAATGAGGAAACAATAAATGGATCCAACTAAAGAAAGAATCTGCCAAAAACCATAGTTTTAGCAAAAAATCCATGTCTAAGTCAATAATCACAATCATAACTGAATCTACACCCGTATAGCTTCCACCCAGTCAGAGTGAAATCCCTGGAATAACTTAAAGACAGATTGTTGTACATGCTTCTTATCCAACTCAAGTAAGCTTTAGCACATCTGCATCTTAAGATGGAAGCAAATCACAAAATTGTCATGTACAGAGCTGGTGCAGATACCAATAGCTACGAGTAGAAGCTGGAAATCACTGCCAATGTTGCTTCAAAAAAAATTTGTCATGGGTGTTTGGATGATAATTTAAATGAGGTATTGCTGTAATTTACTTTCAGTAAGTAGCTATGCGTTTGTATTTTATCAAAATGTGATGATTTTTAGACCTAAACTATCTAGAATCATTACAAAATACAAAGACATGTAACACCATCCATAGTATATGTACAATGAGGAGTCCTATTGGCCCAGATTATTCCATACAATTAGCAGAACTATAATCATTTCATCCAGGCTTGGCTAAACCTGGAACAGCTATGTGGATGCCATTGTTTTCCTCTATATATGCATTTGCATGGGCATGGAATTTGTACTGTTTCCCTCTAAATGCTGCCAAAGTGGTTCTTATTATCCCATGAATAAATGCAGGAAAAACATGAATCCCCAACCCTCTCTCCCTCCCTCTCTTCCATTCTTTAGTTTAGATGTCAGTGCTATCTCCAGAGTGACTGAGGAGAAGCAGTATGTGGTGTGACAGCCAGCCTGGGTCACAGCCCCCATTTCAGCAAATGGGCATGACTTATTTGCAGGGTTGGGGGCTGTGGGGTGCGGGGTGAGGGCGATATTGACAGGATCATTTGCATGTCTGCCAAGTTGCAGGCAGGAGAGTGGCTGAAGGGGAGTTACAAGGGAATAGATGGGATGTGATGGCTTCTATAACCCCCCAGCCCCCCTCTCCTCCCAGCCTGATCAGTCAGAGGTGCTGTGCAAAATGATCATCTGCTGGCTGTGGCTGGACCGAGAATGAGTGACAACTTGGACAAGCTCTGTCAGCGCAGGCAAAACTACTTTTTGTCCTGTGTTAACTATTGTGGAGAATTTGCAGTCACAAAACAATAAGTATTACATATCTTCAACTTTATTCTTTTGATTTCATCTTTAGTTACCACATACAACCACTGAACTAGTGTTTACCAGTAAAAATAACAAAGGAAGTGTCACCTATATGTATTAATTTGTTTTTATTTGGCGTAGACAGAATGAATGTTGTGTTGCCAGACAGGAGAAATTGAGTTTTTATTGGTGACATAAAGGTTTTGTCATAAATTGGAAACTGCGGTTTGGTTTATCACCTGTAAGACTGTGGTTAGGTAAGTGTGACTCTACATAAATTTATACTGCACCTTTGTTGCTACTAAAAGTTTTATCAAATCCATGGCTGTCACTCTTGTAACACTTAAACAGCAAACCTAAGTTGTCTTTGTGGTTGTGTGCCTGTTATGCTGCTTAGTTATTTTGTATCCTAATACATAGAATTTTTAGTGTCATTATTTTTTGCATTTTCATTTACACTTTATCTGGATTTTCAAATTAAAACTGTTTATAACTGCATATGCCTACAGAACCTATGTATGGCCATTGTACCATTGTAAGGCCTAAGGTAAGGTAACTATATGGTAAAACATCTCACAATCAGTGGTGATCCAAGACTCTGGGGGTACCAGGCAAAGAAGCCCATCAATGAATCCCCCCCCCCATCAACCTGTCATGCAGACTATCGGTAGAAGCTAAAATGAACAAGTTCCTGAACACCTCACATGCAGGCTATGTTAGATGATACAATTTACCGATGTTTCCTAAAGATCTGCATCAGCAAAATGTGAGTGAGTTTTAAGGTCTAACATTGGGTTTAGATTTGATTTAAAGATAATTGCGATTAACAGGTCGGTTCTGGTACCATGTGTTTCCCATTTTGCTGTGATCTCCAGCCGGCTCAAGCGTTGTTTTTGTTTTGTTTTTTTGTCAGAGTTCACCTTTGTTCACTTTTGACCAAGCAGATGTTCCCATTCGGCCAATACAGACAGTGACATATTTAGTACATTGTATGCCAGAGTGCGAATTGTAGCACCGCTCTCAGTGTTTTGCTAGAGTATGATGCTGACATATGGCTGTTGCTACATCGTCATATTGGCTTGTAACTACAAGCACTTGAGTGTCAATGAAAAGAGATCCAGTGTAAATACTGAGGACACTCCGAGCACTTCCAAGAAGCAGAAGACGCTCTTCAATGGCTCCTTCAACACGTGGAGAGCTAAACCCTATTCAGTTGAAAGGTCAAGAGCCACAGTGAATGCAGGACAGAAACTGCTTTCACCATCAACACCTCTGTGTGTGTTTTGTCTCTTCGCACTCCACAGGACACACAGCCAAAGGCTAGTCAGCCTTTTAATGGTTAATCAATAGAGCCAAGAGTCCCTGGACTATGTGTCTAGATATTTGGGGGCCGAACCAAAATAATAAGCTAGCATCTATCTGCAGAGGCTGACAGGGAAAAGTCGATACTTTTGTACTTGGGTTCCAGATTGATGGCAGCTGAGCAGCAGTTAGGTGGTGGGCTTTTTGGGCAAAACAGAAAGAGACAAGAGAGACAGAAGATAAAGACAAGGAGAGAAAGGTGTTAAGATGGTCAACTCGCCTTATAAAGAGCTCAGAGTCTCAACATCTGGAGTGTGATATGCGGCAGATAGATCATAATCGCACCACGAAAAACAAACTGGTCAATTTAGAGTCTCTTCTGCTCTGGTTTCTGCTCCATCTTCTCGTATTTTTCGATAATACTGCAGGTTTATCCTCTTTATCTCTCACCTTTCTATATTTATCTGTATAGGGATTCAGTTTCTTTAATGGAGGTCACCTGCTTATCCTCGGCAGAGCATCTTTTAAAGGGACAGTTACAGCTTGCTGTGTCTCTTGGCTTAAAGTCTTAAGCTTAAAATCCCCCTTTTACTTTGTGTGTAAAAGAAATATAAACTATCAATAAGATTCTACTGCAGTGTTGGGTAACTACTTGGACAGTGTACTGAGCTAAGCTACGAGTTACTCTACATTAAATTAGGGCTGGGCGATATGAAACTGTTATCATGATAAAAATTTCCATATCAGTCGATGTCGATATTTATCACGATAAATGCCACATTGTTATTTCTGTCAGGTTTAAAGGCTGATTTTTGCTCCTGAGTGAAATTTGAAGAAACCAGACAGTCACTTTTGGTTTTAAACTGTTCTATTTAGTCAGAACATGATAAACACTTGCCAACCAGCAGACAACAAAGAAAATAGAAAATTAAGTTTTGCAGTTTGATACAGCACACTTCATGTGTGCTGTTTCAAACTGCAAAACACATGGCTCAAACATGACTGCAGAATCAAACTAAAAAATTGACAGAAGATTTGCACTGGGTACTGGCCTGGCGCTCATCAAGGGTTCACAAATACTCATTTAGTCCTGTAATTTCTTACTTTCTGTGTTCTAACGGCTGATATTGTTTCAAATGATGAAACAGGTTTGTGGTGTTGCCTGTCTCTGGCACAGTTTGCAGTGCACATTACTCTGTTTTTTGTTGGACTGTAAATAAGCAAAATATTTCCAAACTACTGAAGTTGAGTGGCCTCTCTTGCCGACAATATCTTCGTCCCATTTTCTGCGTTCTGTGCCTCTAATTTCGCTTTATTTGCTTACTCCGCTCCAACTTCAAGCCCGTCAGCCACTGCGTGCGTCTGTAAATAATATCACATGCTGGCCTGCATTTATACCTCTCACCATGCATCCTAACTTGCGCAATTAAGACCTCTATTTTTGCGACATCATTGGCCTTTCATGATTTTTGGCCACGCTATAAGCATGGAAATTAATTGTATTGAAAAAATTTTTAAGTCTGTATCGAGAAAATTTATTTTGAGATAATTATTGCTATTGTTTTATTGTCCGAGCCCTACATTAAATGAAGCTTCACTACACTGCAGTTACTTCCAGAGAAATAACGCAAGCTAAGATACACAAACTTGGTACAGTAGATTACGACACCAGAAGCCAAAAGCAGCTTTTTTTTTTTTTTTATTAAACCATCTTCATGCCAAGTCTGTGCTCTCTCAGTGATCCATGTAACTGTCAGTCAAACAGATACACAGGTAAAATGTTCAATTGTGTGGTTATTATTCTCACTGCTCCAAAACCAGTTTGGCATTAAACTGTGTGTGTGTGTGTGTGTGTGTGTGTGTGTGTGTGTGTGTGTGTGTGTGTGTGCGCGTGTGTCTCTCTCTCGCAGGTTTCCTCTGCCATCTTTCCATCAAGTAAACTCAAGCTTGTGTGTCCGTAGTCTCTACTCCCCTGTCATAGGCATCGGCCTAAGGGCTGGACCTCAAAGTGCTTCTGTGGCTACACATATAGGTCTGTGTATCTGTGCATGGTGGTGACATCACATACTAATCCTTAGTTATATTTCAGACCACAGCAGAAAAATCCACCTTTGCTGGAGCTTCAGAAATGCTTGGGGAAATGTAGTTTGTGTGCACCACTATCAATGAAAACGGTGACTAGTAACATCGTTACTTGTAGTGATGCTACTGCCCAACACTATTCTACACTTGTTGTTTGTTGATCATTTGAATTTTTTTGAAAGGAGGATGAAACCATTTTTGGATATCTTTGTGGTCCCTTATGTATACAATACATTCCACATTAACTTTCCCTTGGTGTAATATTCAGAGTAGAAAACGCGTATCTTGTCTCGACCAGCTACCATTCAGCTGCTGCAGCTGCCGGCTCTTCCAGGCTCTCCTATTTGATTTTTCCTAAGAGAGCGCCTTATCTCACTGGTTTGATGTATATCTGGACACTTGCCATCTCATTGTATATCAGCCTCATTCAGCAACAATATGGATCACATGCTTTCCGTGGAGAGCCACTGAAGATGTTCAAAGGCCAGGATTGTCGTTAAGAGGCCTAAATAATGGACTCATTTGACTAAAGGCTTTTAAAGCCCATTTATCCTAGAAAATGAGAAATAGACAGAGGATTACACTCACACTTAAAGAATTGCATGTTGAGGCTTTTTTTTTTTTTTTTTTTTTTTTTGAGTGTAGCAAGGGATTTGAGGGATGTTGTCCTCATTTTCAACCAACGATGCAGCTGCAAACAAAGGATGAAGCTGAAATTATCAATGCAAAGTAACACGAGACAATGGTGCTTGCATATCACTCAAAACACAATTGAGGCACATGTGCACCCACATAAATGCTATGTCCATGTCTGTGCATGCAAACAGAAACACATGCATGCACTCAATGAGATACACACTCCACATACAGACTCTCTTACCAAAGCCATTGTTTCTCATTCAGCCCAAGTTGTCCAATCAATAAGACCACGCACAACTCTTTGCAGCACATTATTAGGATTGAAAGACGCTACCATCAGCTTTTGTATGCGTCAACTGATACCTCTCTCACTTCAAAGTCCAAACAAAGAGACTCGATCGTGTCCAGGAGACGGGTTCGCTCCCTCTGGAGCAGAGAAACCAAGGCGGTACACTGCCATCTTGTGAGAGAAAGAAAGGCAGACTAACAAGTAGCAGTAACAGGCAAATAATGAAAGATTTGCCTGCCTAATGACCATTACAAATAGCTGCTGGTGAACAGTTGCAACATTTTTGTCTTTTAGTCTTTATATCACTGTCTCCATCACTGCTGTTTTACTGCTCATTTATTGGCACTGTCACACCACCACACACACATACATACACACACATGCAAAGTTGTATACACAGACACGCTCACAGGTGAGTCAGAAATGTATTATCTGTGCGCTTTTCACCAGAATAGAGGGCTTTAAGCCTGGATGAAAGGAGCACTCTGAACTCTTTTGATGAGCATTAGCATGCTAATAGCCTGCTCCCTTTGTTACCCCTCTCATCTGCGAGAATGTCAAGGCTAATCTGCGTGATTCCTAATGATGGCAATGGGGTGATAAACACTGCGCGCCGTGTGCTCTCTTTAGTCTGTGGAGATGGCAGTGGAGGCGGCAGTGGAGGCGGCAGTGGAGGCGGCAGTGCTTTGGCGGATGTGTGCTTCTCACATTTCTGACTGGACCAGGCACTGAAAACAGAGAGGAGCATTTTTCACTATGGCCTTTTATGGCTTTTTCTTATTCTCCATTTGTTTGTCATTATTTTGTTTTGTCTTTCTGTGTACTGTCCACATTCTGAACCTTTCAAATGCTTTATAGTATCTCTTTTTTATGATTTTCAATATGTCCACATTTTTATCTCTTCTTTGTTCCTCTGCTCTGGTGAGTATACCATGTCAAGTAATCTTCAAATCAAGGTTTCAGAAGGTGTTATTTGTCACACACCAGACAATATGTGTAGTGAAATGCAGTGTTGCATGCTCTGAAGGCCATGCTAAAACACTAGTGTGAAAAATGAGACTTGTAGTCAAAAAATCATGTACGGATCACAATCACATTTTACAGCTTTCTTCAATAAGCTGATTTCTTAACTGCCATGTAAACGAGAAAACTGGTTTCTGTAACAGGGAGTGCGGTATTAAGGAAACCTGCTTTCTCCAGATAGATTTCTCACGCAGATTTATGTGTCTTGTATACGTAACTGGGTTTCTAATCTTTTCTTTTTTCTTACAAGTACTCATGTTCATGACAAAGATTTCAGAGAAACAGATGGATGAAAGGAGAAATTACAAGGAGCGATGGATTTTTCGCTCTGTGAATAAGGTCTGAATTTTACTGTGCTCTGTCTGCAATTGCAATGCTGCCTGTAATCTCACTGCGCCGTCAGTCTTCACTGACCACACACACACACACACACACACACAATATAGTTAAAGCCCTGGTTCCAAACTAAGGTCTGTCCTGTTGCATGTATGCAGGTTTACAGAAGCCAGGCTACTACAGTGCTTGTTCTCAGATTACCCATGTAACCTGACTTCTGTGAGTAACCTGGTTACTCAAAGTTGGAATAGGCAACTTTTCTGCCATAGTTTTTCCAAGTGGAATTGAAGTTGGCACTGCCATCACAAAGACCAGATCGAATTTCACTGAGTTTAGTAAGTTTCATCACTGCTCCTTTTAGAAAGTCCACTGCCAGAAAACATGAATGAATCATAGATGTTTGTTTCTGGTTGGCTAGCATTAGCGAATGGCTACCACTATCAGCCTGGCTACTGATCAAAGTGAGAAATTACAGAGAAACCTCAATTTGAACTTGAACCTCCAATCTCAGTGCTTCAATAAAAGCAAAGTAAAACAGCCAGTTAGGCATGTTTAAGTACTTACTGATCAGCATTTTGTCAACTGAACTCATCACACATAGTCGGAAAGGAGATAATTAAACAATTTAAACTTGAATCTAACAACCAAATAAGTTAGAAATAAGTAATAACTAAATAACTAAATAAGTTAGTTAGAATTTTCCGTATTTGTAAATTGCAGATTAAGACTTTCAACTGAATTTAGGTGTGAAGGTGTTAGTAGTAATTAGTTATTAATCCCTGCATGAATTACACATTATTATGACATCATTAAATACTGTAACATGTAATATGACTTTCATTTAACAGCATTAAGCAAGGAAGTTTGTGACTTTATACATAAATACAGTCAGCACTCTAGTGTTGGAGTTGTAGGAGTAACTGTCTTCAGCTAATAACTGACTGCTCTGCCTTGTGCTTGCTTTTCGTTAACTGGAGCCAACAAACAATATCATTTTGATTTTGCATACATGTCAACTTTAATTGCCACTTACAGAACATATAGTCCAACCTGACAGAGGCTCCTTTAGAAATCTGATCTAGATCTGTGAGTAAATCAGTTCAATGTGTTCATTTCAAAAATGAATGACTGATATATGAATTGACGTGTGACTACTGTCAGCTGTCTCTGACTTCCTGTCTCTCCCTGAGCCTGCCCTTGCCCGTGGTCTGTTGGTATATCAGGCTGCAGAAGCCATCAAGTTAATGCCCTCTATCAACACCTTATTATCAGACGCGGCCATGCTCCCTGCAGCAGATGAGAACTATTCCAGTTGTGCCTAACGCCTGCGAGTGGAGGCAATCTGCATGGCCAGACAGGCTTAACAGGGGACAGGTAGCATTTAACACCCGGCCCACACAAACATTACATCGCTGCTCTATGGCTACAGTATGCTGCCACATTATGAGCCAAAGAGCAGTGATTGGATCAAAAATTAAAACCCCTTCAACCCCAGCAGATGGAGCTGGGGGAAAAATGAGACAATGTGGGACAAACACAAGTAAGTATTGTAATTGTGTGTGTGTGTGTGTGTGTGTGTGTGTGTGTGTGTTGATAGGGGCATGAAGTGGAGGGGTGTTGTCCATTGCCCACCAGCCACCACCTTGATTTTAATGCCAACAAAAACACAGCAGGCTCAAGCTTGAGCACACAAAAAGCCAAGGTTAACACAGAGATGGAGGGGGCCGATACGGTCACTCACGCTCGGCTGAAAGGGAACCCTGATGACTTTTCATTTCCAATGTTCATCTTGTTATCTGTAATTGTTGAAGGATGGAGCGCTGCGAGTCGCAGGCTGGGCCTTTATAGTCTGAGTGTATAACCGCCACGCAAATTGATGCTTGCGGTTTGAGGTGGAATGGGATTGGAATGGGATGCGCGTATGTGTGTCCGTGTGGGAGGTGGGAAGGTGGCGTCTTTTGGCACGCTGGAGGGATGTATGGAGCGGGGGTAGTCATAAGGTGGGAGTGGGACATAATTATGAAAATGGTCATTACGTCATGCTCTCCTTCAGCGTGACGGATAGACATGCTGCTGATGAGGCACAGGGACAGAAATGAAGATAACAGCAAGATGTGACAGTGGTGGGCACGTTTTAGATACATGTGTTCATTGGCGCACACACACACACACACACACACACACACACACACACACACACACACATAAACATCCTCCATAAATATCCTCTGAACACTGAGGTTAGGGGGTGTGAACATGAGATAGGTAATGAAAAGAATATTGATTTAAGAATTTACTCAGCTGAAATTCTTGCATCTCCCAGCCTGCACATTAACATCATTATTGCTGATGGGCTGCATGGCCTAATGCTGTTAGCATTAATCTGTGGTGATTTTACCTGCCCAATCATTATTCATTATTAACAGGTTGGATTGAGTCCGTACAAGTGAGCAATTTTGCAAAAATAGCTTTGCTCAGCACGGACTGTGATTCAGCCCTTGTTCTTATTCAGCTGTCTGGGGCCCATGTAAAACCCCTATTTTCTGAAGCAGATGAGCAACACATTGAACTCCAGCTTTAAATAATTTTCTACACAGTAAAGTGTCACATCCTGCAAGACATTGTTTTAAATAAAACTTCCTTAACTTTCTTTGTTGTAGACCCAAGACCCCAGTGAGAAGTTCAAGGGAGCTTTTTCAGGGCAGTTACTTTTGAAGCACCTACAGGGGAGGGAGCATCATCATCACTGAATCATCAGTGCAGTTTATTTAGCTGTGATGATGTCAAGTGGAATTCAACTTAGTCTTGTAGGGATTTCCTCCATTTCCCAGAATGTCTTGTGATAACTTTGTTGTCATATTGGACTGAAAAAAAAGTCCCAAACAGAAACCCCCCAGTCAGCATTAAAAAAAAAAAAAAAAAAAGTAATTAGGGTTATCTCTCTAATAGTCAACCAAACGCTAGTCAATGAGAAGAGTCTTAGTCGACCAATTTTAAACTGGTTGGTTGGTTGCAGAGAAAGAAAAACTCCACAGGATGCAATGATACTCAGTCACACAAAGACATTAACATGGCTGGTTGCTGCAGTTATTAAATAGTAATGTAACTGAATGTATTGGGTTCACGTAACTGAGCATATTTTGTAATAAAATGATAAACGGCACTTAAAGACGTAGTACAATGAACGTGTCACACCCCAACACTCTACATCATGCTCCAGTGGCTTTACTCATCTTAGGCTGGAGTGATGGGGGGTTTGAGTTTGGTTTACTAAGGTAGCTACCACAAAGGTTCACCTGTTTTGAATATGTACCAGCCAAAAGCCGCCTTAAGTCCAGGAAAAGTTTCCTGAAAAGTGTCCCACCCCTCGGAACATCGAGCATAAGCAGTGAAAGAGTCACTCGGTGGGAAGAAAGACTTGACAACCTTCCACCAGAAACAACAATGGAGCTCAAGGCGAGCGAAGCACTGCCCCCCGGAGCAGACACCAACTACGCAATGTGGAAATGCTTAAACAGACTAAGATCTGGTGTTGGATGTGCAAAAGCCACTCTCGCCAAATGGGGACATCTGAATGATGGGGACGCCGTGTGTGACTGTGGCACTGAACCACAGACCATGCAGCACCTTCTGATATGCCCCCTGCTGGAACAGCCCTGCACAGCATCGGACTTAGCAGAGTTTAATGAGAAGGGACAGAAATGTGTTCAGCTGTGGCTGAACCACATCTAGCCAAGCCTTGTAACTGACTGCCTTGTGGACACGATAAGAAGAAGAGACCTGTTTTGAATGAACTGATTAACGTCCTACTAATAATTATATAACCTGTCAATCTTAGCAGTACATTTATTTACTTCAATTATGCCATTTTTAAGAACTGAGCACAGTGAACTATTTGGAATCAAAAGGAATAATAGTTTACTGTCGTTTTTTGAAATATATAAATAATATTAACCCATTCAGTTGAAATGAAACACAATCCCTGATGAACACTAATTCTTCAAAATAAGAATTAATAACTTACAAAATAATATTAAACCAGATAACCTTTACTAAAAATCAGCCAATTAATTAATTACTTGAAAACTAATATCATATAAATATACCTTTATGAAAATTAAAGAATTACCTGACAAAATATGAAAATAAAATTGGCTTATATACCAAGATATCACAACACCAAACTTAAGTGGCCGCAGATTTCTGCCCAAAACCCTCACCCCTTTTTTCCACTATTTCTCTGTAGCAGACTCAAATCAAATACTTAACAGTGTACAGTGTGCCCAGACACACTTACTCTGGGAAACACACAAAATAAAACAAAGGTTGCTGGCCTGTGTGACTCTAGGGTGCAGTGCAGCAGACAAAATACTTATTACCAGTAGGACAAAACACAGAAAGTTCAACTCACAGTTTTGGCGGCAGTCCTTAGTAAACAGGTCTCAGTCCGATAAGAGAAGCTACACGTCAGGGTCCTTGTCAGGATGCACATAAACAGTCTTTTCCGGTCAGCAATGGCGTCTTCTGGATTTGCGACTGGCAGACGTTAGCATAGCATAGACACACTATAAGAGTCTTGTCCGATTAGCAGTGGAGTCCTCTGGTCTAGGAGCTCGCCGACTTCAGATAAGCACTGACTTACTCGTACAACATGTTCACTCTAATCAGCTGTGACTAAGCGAACGTATGACTGTCCACTGTTACACCTTTTTGTACTGCTCACAGAAACTTTCACCATACGTTTTTCCTCTAGCGTTTCTTCAGCATTCCTCCTGCTCCCAGCTCACCTCCTTCTCGTGTTTTTCCCTTGTTTTTTTCTCCTTCTCTTCCCCGCCCCCTGCCACACCTATGACCAATTAAGACAGGTGACAGGGACTGATACCTAAGATAACTAATCAAACAAAATAACTGAAACTAAAGGCACTTTGGTTCTTTTTTCTTCTTTAGTTTAACAAAGTTTGCTGTCAATATTGGTTAGTGTTATTTTAACAACTTATTTACATCCTATCTACCTATCATATCTAACTATTTTTTTCCTTTATTAAACTAAATTATTTTCAGTTTAATTGCTTTTCAAAATTATTGTTGTCTTATTGTTAACATATTGGGAACTAATCTCATACTTTTTACACCTGGGCTACATGTGTCATAAATAGGAAAATAACTCCTGCCATGGCAACTGTACGGCAACTCGTAGGGAACACACAACCTCAAACACTACAGTAATTAGATACTGGTGTTTCTGGCAGGAATTCCAAAGTGTGGGATCATTTCAAGAGGTTACAGGACGACGACCCGAATTAAGGTGACATGCAAACTTTGCAGGGAAACATTTGCCCATATCATTTGTCAACCTCAAACAAAGCTTGTCATTTGAAACATTTAGATACATTACTAACATCAGCTACTTAGCATGGCCACTCACTCTAACGTTCTCCTTGTTGCTTGTTCGGACACATTCAGAATCATTACCACTTTTGCCGATGTTAATAGGCAACTCGCTTTGTACACAAGCATGCGGGCTAATTTATAAGGTTTTGTATTTCTCTGCAATGTAGCACAGTGTTAACAATGTAACTTTCTTTCATGATGCTCCCCAAAAATACAAATTTAACTACTTAAATTAATATTGTAAATGTGTGAAGTCTAGTCAACTATTGGCTTAAACTATCGACTCAGTCTTTTGTGTTATCAATTAGGCAAACTCAAAAGCACAGTTACAATAATTAAAAAATGATAACAGAAGTCACAGAATAAAATAAGTCTTCTAAATAATGTCACAGGTAGATGACATACACAAAGCAAAATAATAGACCTATAACCCTACCTGTATAAATGTATACGTGTATAACACCATGGCTGACACTCAGATTCTGCTGTATTCAAAATCTGCATGCTTGCAGTAGTTATTTTCAGTATGATTTCATTGCTTTTGCTTTGCACACAGGCTGTTTGGTGGGAATGTGTCTAAGTGCTATCAGCAGCGGTGAGGAGGTGAATACCAATGTGTCCTACCTCTGGGCTCAGGTGTGACAGCTGTAGCCATGTGGATGGCAGGAGAAAGGTCATTCTAAAGTGACAAACAAACTGTAAAAGGTCTCAAAGTGTGATGAAAGTGCAGGTTAGAAAGAGACCAACATTACTTTGTGTGTCATTGCACAGTTTGTGTGTCTGTGTCTGTGTATGTGTGTGTGTGTGTGTGTGTGTGTGTGTGTGTGTGTGTGTGTGTGTGTGTGTGTGTGTGTGTGTGCATTGGGGTCACAGAAAATTGTCTCATATCAAAAAATGAAAACCACAGAAATAATTCAGTACAGTATTTTAGTACCTAGAGAGTTTGCTTTACTTTGTGGATTAGCACAGTCCAACACACTCAAGTGTAGTTATTAGTCTGTGATACATCACAGAGAAAGTCTGATTTCATCTCTCCCACCCTTTGGAGATTGAGAAAAAACAGCGAAGAGGCCTTTTACTCTTAATTCAGAGGCTTGTAGAGATCTGGGATTTAGTTCAGCAAACATCATCTGTTGTAAGGAGGTTAGTATCTATTATTTATTTATGTGAAAATTACACTACTGTAAGTCAAAGAAAGATAAAGGATGTGTAAGATGCAAAAAAGTCAGGGCAGTAGGGTATTAAGTATCTCCACTGCCTGAAATGAAAAAACAATGTAAAGTAAAAAAAAAAAAATGTAATAATGGAATTTTGGTGCAGCCTATATGAGAAAAATGTACAGAAAGAAGTATTTCTAAACGCAATAGATCATAAAAGTGTGTATGGAAATGAATAATCGCTTCAGCTACATCCTTTTCATATATGCCCTTGGTCTGCACTTATTCTGCTTTCTATCAACAGCATAAATACTCCAAGATAGGATTATATAGGGGGAGATTATTTTTGTGTTACTGTAACTGTGTTGGGTTCACTCAACTACATCGGTTTGAGGTTTGATATAAGTCATATCTTGCAAAACTACTTTTAAATTTTCTCTTCTGAATGAATGAAGCCCACTCTGGTGAGCCCCTCACTTTTCCTCTAGCGCCACCATGTGGTTGATAGTTTTGGTCCCCATGTATAATGAAATGTCAAATGTCAAAAACTATTGGATGCAACACATTGCAGTGACATTTGGTACAGACTGATAAATATATATATATTTTACTTTGGTTGATGACAAATGACATTTGTGGTCTGTGCTAATTAGCAAATCTCTAGCATGCTAACACACAAATCTAAGATGGCACATGTTGTAACATATGTCAGCATAGTGTGCATTCTAGCGTGCTAAATGCGTGTAAACATCCTCACAGAGTCGCCAGCATGGCTGCAGACTCTAGTCGCGTTATGGTCCAATATCTGCTTAAGGACCATGGAATTAAATAGCCAACCAATATGAATGTGTTAGATGATGAGGAAAACGACAGTGAGCACAGAGGCGATACATTTTGAAGACTGGAGTTGTTTGACTTGTCAATTTCTTGTATTTCTTTGGCGACAGACTTGTTCCCAGCTGAGGTTCATTGCAGTTATATGAGGGTTTTGAAAGCTGTGACAAGTTGTGCGATGGTGTTCCGTCCACCTTGTTCTCTATCTTGAAATCCGGTCGGCAAGCTGTGTTCCTCCCGGAGACGGAAAGTCTATGAGTGCAGCTCATGTTAGAGGACAACACGGCTCCAGGCCATGTGGAGTTGTACTCTACATTGTAGCAGCAGATGTTGGCCAACAAAGGAGACACTTTAGTTGTCATGGCCTGTCAAAAATGAAACAGCCAGCAGTGATGAATGATGAGAGCTCTGTGCTCATAATGTTATATACTGCAACATGGTTGTGGTTGTTTCAGTTAAAGCCAAATGTGATTTGTTGTCAATCATAAATATATTTCTTTTGGTAGTGACTTTAACTTACATTAATATGAAAAAATCTAGATATGAAGTTACTGAAATTGACGTTTGACATGTCAACATCTGAGATATTACATAAAAATGCACATTCAAAGTTATAGTAGCCGCAGCTCTTTTACATATACAGTATATTCATAAAATCAGTTTCAACACATGATGGCTGAGCTGTTATTAGATGAATGTGTTTATTCAGGACTTGATACTTACTGATAAACTTGTTTTACCCTTGTAATGTGGATATGTAAATTGCTGTATATGAGAGAAGCTTTTCTTGACATGATTTAATTAAACCTAATAATAATTTGATCATTGGTGATCATTTGTTTCATGAGAAGAAAAAGCAGACAGAATTCATTTATGGATTAGTCATGCGTATTTGTCTTCCTGACACTGATTTAATACACAAATTGATACAAAGTCAATGTGTGCATGTGTCTGAGATAAATGACAACCAGACAGTGTTGGAATATTATTGGGTTCAGTCGTGTATTGATATGATACTATTTTTTACAATACAGTAAGACATGGCAATTCAGACCTGTAAACAGTGAGTTATTATCTATGTGAAAGAGAATGAAAAATAAATCTTAACATGGTCCAAGATTTGTATTTATCAAATGGGTAAAAGATCATTTTGGATAAAGGTTTTACCTAAGAATAAAAGCTATTCATTATCAAGTACAATATAAAATTGATCTAAAAATTTATGAAGGCTCCAGAGGTCTGTTAAGTAACACCTCAGGTGCTGTAAAACACAGTCTTCTGTTGTTTTTTGGCAGTTTGCAACCATACCACTTTAATACGAACATCTGTACACCCGTTTATTCATGCAATTATCCAATCAGCCAATCATGCAGCAGCAGTGCTATGCATGAAATCCTGGAGATGCATGTCAGGAGCTTCAGTTAATGTTCACATTAAAACATCAGAATAAGGAAAAAGTGTGATTTCTTTTACTGCAGCGTGATTGATGGTGCCAGATGTGCTGGTTTGAGTATTTCTGAAACTGCTGATCTCCTAGGAAATTACTCAGAATGATGTGAAAAACAAATGAACAAAAAGAACCCAGTGAGAGGAGAATGACCACAATGGTTGGAGCTGACAGAAAGACCACAGTAACTCAGATAACCACTCATTACTACTGTGGTGAGCAGAAAAGCTTCTCAGAATGAACAATACATCCATCCTTGAAGTGGATGGGCTACAACAGCAGATGACGTCAGGTTCCACTCAAAGAACAGAAACCTGAGGCTGCAGTGGACATAGGCTCACCAAAACTGGACAGTTGAAGAGTGGAAAAACATAGCCTGGTCTGATGAATCTGGATTTCTGCTGAGGCAGCAGATGGTCAGATTTTGGTGCCAAAAGCATGAATCCGTGGACACAACCTGCTTTGTGTCAACGGTCTAGGCTGGTGGTGGTGGTGTAATGGTATGGGGACTGTTTTCACTTTGGGCCCCTTAATACTAACCAATCATTGTTTGAATGCCACAGCCTGTCTGAGTATTGTTGCTGACCATATGCATCCCTTTATGGCCACAGTTTCCCATCTTCTAATGGCTGCTCTCAGATAAAGAAACATGTCCCAAAGCCAAAACCGCCACGGACTTATTTAATGAATCCAGTAGAACACCTTTGGGATGTGGTAGAACTGCATGAATGTGCAGCTGACAAATCTGTTTTCTGAGATTATGTGATGCAACATGTCAACATGGAGCAGGAGGATTTAGTTTACAACATCTTGTGGAGTCCATGACATGAACATCTGAGGCTGTTTTTGGAGCAAAGGGAGGAACTACCCAGTGTTAGTATGAGTATAGTATTCCTAATAAAGACTCAATGAGAGTAGATCTGAGATGACAGCAGTACAGAGACAGAGGTGAGCACAAACCTTCAGAGACATGTTGAGTGACTGTACAAAATATCATTGATCATGACAAACAATGTTAGAAGAAATGTGTAGCCTACCACTGTATTTGCATATGACTGGAGAAGTAAATATATTTTTTCCATATAACAGGTGTACACAACAAAAATAAAGCTGACATTGATTTGACATTGATTTGTTTGCAACCACCTTCCATTGTCCATCTTTATTGTCTGTACATGTAGGTGCGGTTAAATTTCTCTCCTGCTCCAGTTTGTTTCCATTTCAGCCAATTTCCTATTGTTTCATCCCTATTTGTTTTTCTGCTAGCGATGGATCATCATTATTGTCATATTTTTACATTAACATTCTTTAATACATGTTTTAATTCGTATGTGAAAGGCAACATGTGTATGAAATGTATGCTTTTTTATTTCACACATCTGTCAACTTATGCATAACTCTTAGGAGTGTGTATAACAATAATCAGTGGGCTGACAACACAGGCAGAAATGACCCACCTGTCATTTTTGTAACAAGCCTGCAAACAGCTGCAATCCTGTCCCAGCTCTAGCCAGATTCAGGCTGTTTGAATCGATGCAGCTGCATCGGAGAAGTTAAGCTCACAATATTGATTTAAATCAGTGAATCATTACACCACTAAAAGGTGCCAACTATGATAAAAAGCTACTTGACTGAAGGTTTAACCTGTGGTTTCTCTCATCTAAGTGAATACAATTTGAGCTGTCAAACAAAGAGGTTATGAAACACTGTGATAATGATATTGAAAAGTGTTCATAATATCTTCTTCTCTAATGTAAAGTTTTAGTTTAAAGGTCCCATATTTTACACTTTTCCTGTGTTTTATTTTAAGCTTTGATATCCATAAGAAGGTATATCTGTGGTTTTAAGAACCAAAAACTATCTCAGTGTAGTTTTTCATCTCCTCTCTCAGGTTTCTCTCTGGAGCTCCAGAAACAACAGGTCAGTGAGCGAATCAGAAGAGAGGAGGCTCTGAGCCTCTCTTCTGATTGGCTTTTGTGAGTGATCCAATAAAATAATAGCAGATTTCAGATAATCACTCAGAGAAACCAAATTCTGCAAGGTTGGATGGTGGTTCCAGGTTGGCTGGACTTGGGGCATGGATGAAAGGGGTGACTGCTTTGTTTTGACATCACAAGAGTCCTGACGGCTCGTTTTAAGGCTCAGTGTCTGAATAAAGTCTGTGTGCATTTCTCTGTGGACTGAGCACTTTGATAATTCACAGTATTCATACAGAACCTTGACCTGCTTTATAATAATAATATAATAATAAAAAAAAAATCTCATTTTATAAAATATGGCACCTTTAATGTTGTGTAACACTGTTCCACTATTTACTATATTCCTAAAAATTAGAGTTGAGTAAAAAATGAACATTGCACTGTTGGTTTTGCTTGCAGGCTGTTTTTTATTTTATCTGTTAATGAATTTAACTTAACTGCTAACTGGAAAAAGTAACCACATACTGTTCAAAACTCAGACGTCATCCCATAAGCATGATGATGTTTGCTCCAAATGAGAAGATAAGGGTTCTCTTTCATCTCATTTCACATCCAGTTTGATGTGATACGACACCCATTAAATCCCATTTAGTGAAGAAAGACGACTTTATTTTTTACCACCTGCAAACATCAACCCTCCAACTTCAGCCGAGCTTTATTTGTATATTATGGCAATCTTTCCACTTCAAGCAGCCTGTCTGTAGAAGACTATTTTTCTCCATCTAAAAATCATTACACTTGACATTTGTTTACATACGAACCATGCAGCTCTCAATGCTGCGAGAAAAACGATCCTACACATCTAAAATAGTGACTTAAACTTTGTTGCCCTTCAGCATATAACATGTTTTATGAGCCGAGTCTTTTGAAATAAGCCTTCTTCTGAGCCGCGCTGCATTTATCTGGCATTAAAACTGAGCAATTTACAAGCACAACAATGTTGTTAACACTTGACATTTGGTGGGTTGCTCTTCTGGATAAAAATGCTATGCTGTCAGAAACATTAAGATGTACACATACAACAAGCCCCTCCAACGGCAATCATGAATTACTTTTGGCAAGGATACAGAAAAGCAAGCAGAGTGGGAATGGCAGGGCTCACTGGTGTATTTTGATGCTTGTGTGTGTGTGTGTGTGTGTGTGTGTGTGAGAGAGAGAGAGAGACACACTATAATATCAGACCTCCAAATTAAGAATCCCTTTAAGTCAGTAAGCAGCTGTGCACTTTCTTTTCTGCCCTTCACATGGGGAGATTCTAGTTCAGTTCATGAATAGAAAACAGCTCATTTTTGAGGTGGCTCTTTCTTCTAAATGGGCCTCAAATCCTTGATCAACACTTTACTTTTCTCCCCAGTGAATAAGAAATCTATTTCTCTTCCTCTCTGTCTTTATCTTTCTTTCTGCGTCTTCATCCCCCTCTCCCACACTCTGATCTAACAGCTGAAATGGAGTGTGTGTGTGTGTGTGTGTGTGTTTGTGTGTGTGTGTGTGTATGTGTGTGTGTGTGTGTGTGTGTGTCTGTTTTTACGCATGCGTGTGTTACAACCGCTGTCCTGCTGTGACAGAGTGGTGTGACAGGCCGTGTCACATGGTGGACAAGTGGTGGATGGGAGCTCGCCAACACACGATAGAACCTGTCAATCTCCGAGGTTTCCAACGTTTCTAGCCATCTGCCGCCTGATGTGTGGCCTGCTAACACACACAAACAAGGCAGCGGTCAGAGACACACACACACCAAAACCTGCCTTAACCACTTATCACCCCCACTTGTTTTTCATAGCCTGCAGGCCTCTCTTCATGCAAGACTTGGAGGTTTGAGAGAGTTGTCTCCCCAAACACACACAACTGACACTTTCTCTGGAACATGTCCTTTTCACCCTCTTTCTTTCACTTAAATGATCACTCTAACCCTGCAACAAGCTACAAACAAGCCCTCTGGATAGCAATGTCTACAGGCTGGGAGGCCCACTGTATGAGACTGGGAAACAGAATAAGGCAAAGCAGGAAACATCCAAAATATTCAGTGTTGGTGTTTACTAGTCAGTTGAGTTTGTTTGCGCGCTTGGAGGTTTGCTATGTGAAAACAAATCTGGCCATTTAAATTTTTTTGTTTTTATTCAATTTTATTAGAATAATAACCAGGGTGTTTAACAGTGGAATCAGATCTAACCGTCGATTTAAACCGTATTAAAGTGAAATATGTAACTATTCCACATTAAAATGTCTAAATATGACTATGTTATATATGTTTCTGAGTTGTGTATTTACATTATCCAAAATGTTTCCAGCAATTTTCAATCATGCTAACAGTACATTTCAATTTTTCGCCTGTAAATGGCATCATATCCCCTACGCAGATGCACTGGTGTTGTGGTTCCTGCAGGCAGCTCAAAATGTACTTTTATCCAGTTTTGAGCCACATTTTTCAGATACACTTTTTACATCTTGGTCATTTTCAACTATGTATCTTAACTAGATATAGGATTTTAGTCATTGGACAGCAAGCCAGGCAAATTTTAGGCAGCTCAGCTCCCAGCCGCTGGAGACGTCCTGTCCTGCGTCAACCGAAGAGCGCCGGTGAATCAATGATTTTTAACATGAACCTGTTTTATTCTGTGTTTTTACCAGTTTTATTCCCCTGGTCCATTTATTATGGAGATGAGGACACCTCTGTGGATAATTTGGCTCCCGGTAAAAAGCCCCTGCACGACTGACACTGAAGGAATCCAAATTGTTTTGATTGAGAGACCCCTAGCTGCAGAAGTTGCATTCAAATCAGCTTGCAACCAGTAAGTGTCATACACCACGGTTACATGCACAAATTATTAGGTTTTTATATTTTCTCTATTCCAAAAAACACAATATTCCTGATAAACTGTTTACATGGAATATGAAAATTAATATTCCACTGATATTCCTGTTTACATGCACCCATGCATACTCATATACTCATGAAAATTGCTTGTGATATCTATCTGATATCTATTCAAAAACATACCAAAAAGTCTTAAATTAGGTGAGTTTCTTCTTCCATCCAGAAATGTGGGATTAATTTTGTGCAAGAATCTCAACCTCCGCCTGGCAAACTGATGTCTAGCTGGTTTGTGTATAATGCACACACCTGACCTCAAACAGGCGAGAGGCTGTGTCTCGCAAACTGCCATGAAAACCCCAACTGAGATGCATATTCTGAATGTGTCTCAGTTGTTTAGGTTCTAACCTAACCAAAGAAACAGCTTGAAGTTAACACACTGTAAACACTGAGGAGATAGTGTAGGTTTATTTATATGAGCCCAACTGCAGTCGCTTAATGAAAAACACAGTGTAACAGAGTGACAGTGGCCTATGAGCAGTCATTGCACACTGTGCAGCTACTTCAATAATTCACTGCTGCACAGACACAGCAAGTATTCTGGCTCTGTGGCAATGCATGACACAGCAAAACATAAACGTAATGGAAATAAAAATGGCTTCATTTTCCTTTCTCTCGACTAGCAGTATGACGGCCAGACCTGAAAGTTGTCTTCAGTAAGTGATGTTCTGACTCTATGTATGAAATGTCCTTTCCACTGGTCACTGTTTTCTTTCACATCTTTCATGTTTTTACTGCTGCTTGTGTACAGTTTCTTTCCCTAATGTTTTCCATCTGTCTGAAATGTTTGCCACCTCTGAATCCCTCCTGAATCATGTGCAGAAAACTTCAGCTAAGTTTGTTCCCTCTAAGCCACTAGTAGAATTGGCCAGCTAAGTCCTTGCCATTATACCTAAATATGAGAAGTTTATTTCCTACATCATATATATTGAAGTACACAGAGTGCATTATAATGTAATTATCCATGAGAGTGAGTGCACCACACATGGCTGACATGAAATGGTCAATGTTTTAGCAAGTTTAGCACATTTTCTTGAAAATAGGACACACTTAAAACCTTGTGCCTTCAAAGTGAGAGTTTAACTTTTGATAGTTATAAGCACATTCTTCAACTTACAATGGACAAACATCTTTCACAGTAGCACAAAAGCTAACAATGTAATTGCCCAGTCAGGGGGTTTTCGTGCTTAGCTTTATCTGGTTATGGTGGCTAATGCTAGCATAATATTTCTGGTTCAGTTTGCTGATTTTACAGCTTTTCTCCTACTATTTTACCATTGTACTGTAACAGTCACTGACCATTTAGCAAAAGTTACATGGGTCCACTTTAATGTTGTTTGATGTTGCTGAAAGTGAAGTTGAAAGTGAGGCCTGCGTGACCGTTCAGGCTCAGTTTGATAGCTTAAATCTTTTGAATTTTAGTTGCAGGCCTGTGACCTGAGAGTGAGTTTGTTCGAATCTCCTGTCATGGTAAGCAATTTTGAATTTGGGGGAAGTGAACAAATGAATGCATTTCCTTCCCTCTACAACTAGAGAAGCGGACTCGGGGGCAGCTCTCAGGTCTAAATATGTGAGTGAGTGTGAAATCGAAGGTTGATGAAATCAAGTGGGTTCCCTCAATCCGCCTTCTCTGCATAAATATAGGTTAAAAACCATGAGCCATCTCTCTATCCTCTCTTCGCCCTTTCTCTGCTCTTGCACTTTTATGCCTTCCTCCTTTCTGCGCTCAAAGGCAGCAGTACGCCCATTAACATTTAACTATACATGGTTAATGATGCTGTCCTTCTGTAAGTTTAATCCTCTGCTTGTTTCATGGGCGTATCATCCAGCAACTGATCTGCAACGCAACAGACTGTAAGCAGGGAACACACACACACACAAAGCCACACAGTTTTGACAAGAGACTTATTAAACAGGCTTGTAAAATTATCTCTGAACCCTCCCTGTCCTGCTTTCAAACTGCCTCCATCAGGTACAAACTGCTTCCATTCAGTGAATCTTTACAACTGAGGAAATGAGGAGGGCGGTAAGTGAGAGCACACTTTATGTCTACACTTAGTCTTAATTCATTAAGTCTGTGAATTCACTGTGAATGTCGGTCAGTGCACTATAAGTGTCTATGTAATTGGGACAAATAAAGTCTTGAATAGTGAACCGCACACACACACACACACACACACACACACACACACACACCCGTGGATGCACAAACAGACATGAGTGTGGGCTCCCTGCTGACAGACACACAAGGCCATTTAGTATTCACAGAAGAAAATAGACAACAAGGACAATATGAGGTACAAGACAGACAGAAAGAAAGTGGGAGACAAAGACAAGAGGGAGGCGGAAACAGAAACAAAAGCTCTGTAGGGAGCAGACGCATATAAGAGTGAGTTTTCGTGTCCTGGCTTCTCACTCTGACAGTTGACTTTAGAAGAATTTGCACAAGACTGAAAGTCTTTCTTGGCTGTGAGGGAACCTGGTGACACCAGGGAGTCTGCCATTATGCAGTAAGACCTTCACCAATTAAGACACCCTCCTACTTACCAATTTACACACACACACACACACACACACACACACACACACACACATAAAGCTATCCTGTCCTTTCTCCCTTCCTCATCCCAGGCCCCACCCCCAACTCCCCACAGGCCTTTTCCAGCTCTCATCCAGAGTCAATCACAGAGGACACGTTCTCCCAAACTGTCATATTGCACCCATTGTCAAGTGGGAAATGCTGCATAAGTGGCTGAAAATTATTTAGCAGTTTCATCTGGTTCAAATTGGGGATAGGTAATTATGAAATGTGAATTGTATTTTTTTTTTTATGTTTCTCAGACACAGAGTTTCTGTTATGCCTCATTTTCACTCTTCTTTTCAGTGAGAATATTTATCTTTGCAGTGGCAGAGGAAGATCTCTGATCTCTGTAACTGATAATACACCTAAAGCACAGTATTATCAGTGCAATATACCTACATTTACTTCAACTCTGTTAAAGGTGGACATCATTTTATGTACTTAACATTCTGCTAGATAGTTTCACCTATAATAATGTATCACATTATCTTAGTTAATCATATTTTTTGCACCTAAAATCTGAAATCTACAAAGTAACCAGAATTACACTGATTCACTGTGAAATTGTAGGGACTGAATGCCTCTGGCTGGAAGTGGAGAAGAAGTGTACATCTACATAAACTATAAGTAAAGTACTTCAAACTGCAGTTGAGCAAGTAAATGTACTTAGTAACTCTCCATGACAGGCATTAATTAGATTGCTGATTGTCTTGGATACCGTCATTCACCTTATTTATCCTCTGCCTCTCTCACTCCATCATCCAGTGTAAAGTAACTAAATTCATTTATTCATGAGAGAATATTTTCATTTTATGCAACTTTATATTTCTACTCCACTACATTTGTAGATTCAAATTTCAGAAACGTATTACATTAGTGAGAATACAGATTAAACTATTCAGCAGTACAGAAAACAGTTCAAATTCTCTCTTCCTCAACAAACTACAACATTAAAGTGCTGTTATTTTATTTATAAAGGGCTGATTCAAAACAGAAGCTATCACAAGTTATCATATAGAGCAGGTCTAGACAAGTCTTCATAATATTAAATACGGTAACTATATTGCTACAGTATATAACAATATAATACTCTGAAAGTTGACAACATATATGAGTACCTCTACTTTTAATATCTAAGTACATTTTATTAGAGATACTAATGGCACTTTTACTTGAGGCTGTAATCTTTAAGTTTTCGGTCCTTTCAGTTCATTGTTTTTGTTGATTTGGTGGCACACATGGTTATTAATATATTGTAAATGAAATATGTATACACATTCTTGATGAATGATCGTGGTCAGTGCTGACCGTGGTAACAGACCGTTTCCTGTTGGATTAGTGGTTCGAGGGAGAAGGCTGGTATCAAGATAAAACCAATACATAATTCACTGTGAATCCCTCATGAATGAAAACTGATTTTCAGGTGTTCAATTGGCGAAACAGGGGGTGGCTCGTATTGTGAAGCACTGACAGGAAAGGCAATGTATTTACCTTGAACGTTCAGCTAAAATGCATCTTGGCCGCAGACAGGGACTATCTTACCTGATGGTAAAGTCAGCCCCGATCAGAATCTGAGGCTTTTTGCATTCGACTCTGTTTTTCTATCTATTTATTTCCTGGTGTGAACCTTTGCCTGTTTAAATAAGCAGACGTCTTGTGAAACAACTTTCGAAACTTTCTCCTCACCTCCCATCCTGAGTAAATTAGGGGAGGGAGAAGCTATTTCTGTCTGCGCTCCAGGGTCTTTAATAGCAGCTGATATCTGCAGTCTTGTCAGCCTTTTGTCATACTATTGTTTTCTTTGTCGCTCCCAGTAATCCACATCAAAAAAGAAAGCCCTCCAAGCATCGTGTCATTACTCTGCTTGTCACGCACTGCTTCAGAATCCGTTTCATTCTGCAGTGTCGCTCATTTGTACCATCCGTCGCTTTGCAGAATTGGACACTTCAATCCATTAGGCTGTTTACAAGTATGAAGTTTTTTGTTTGCTTTAGTCAAAGTGGTGCCATAAATTGAATATATTTGCCTCCTTCAAACGGAGGAAGGTGTTAACAAAATTGTCAACAAAATCTTTGTGAAAAGAGACTTCATAAACTTACCAACCAATGCTCCTTATTGACTCTTCAAAGAGGAGGGGGCAGTGTTTGATGGGGCTGGAGACAGTGAGTTTTGGCAGCAAAGGAGATTTGATGGGATAACTATGACTTGGGTCATATTCATTTAGTCATAATAAGGCACTGTAGATATATCATTTGTATGGATAAATGTTCTGTAATGTGAGTGTGTGCATTTATTCATTTGATATTGCTATAGCCTGAATATGTGTGTGTGTGTGTGTGTGTGTGTTGTGTTTCCGCTTGATTCTGAGCGTGCGTGCCTGCTGCCTCGTGTTTTGACAGCGTGTGCTCTTCACAGTCACAGTCAACAGCGTAGTTCAATCAAACAACAGCGTCCAATTCCCCCGCCTGCAGGTTCAGGATGGCTCTTACACCGTTTCTCCCCGTAATATTCGCCTCCTTTTTATTCTCTGTCTCTCCCCTCATCTCCTAATCTCCTCCACCCCGTGTTTCTCTCCAGAGGGCTTGTGACAGCTGTAAAACCTTGTATCAAGGCGCTGACCTACGGTATGCAGCCCCATCATCCCGCTTCTCCTCCACCTCATCCCTCCCACCCTGATTCTCCCCTTCGACACTTTGCTGAAGTGTAACCCCCCCACCTCCCCTCCCTCTCCTCAGCCCCATTGGCCCGCTCTGCCACTGCAACGTAGCTATCTGCAGCTGATGCTGTGGAGCTGATAACAGTCTCTTTTATCTGTCGCTTAGCAGCACAAAGGGACCTGGGCATTGATCAAATGCCAGCAGACTGATGGCTGCTCAACAGGCTGCTTTTTACGCCCGCGACACTGCCTAGGGGACGGAGCGAGGAAGGGAGGAGGAGGATTCAACTCCAGCTGAAAATACAAGGCCTAAACTGACAGCCCGGTTCTACAGTAATAGAGAGAAAATCTTGCTGGTTTTGTGAGCTCTCTGCAGTATAAGCAGAGCATGACATGAGATTGGCTGGCTTAGGCTGATGGTAACAACTGCTGCCAGTAGCTCCAGCGCCGGTAGCAAGGTGGAAGTTGTTGTTTCACCCTGGGAGTATGGCTTTAAGACAAGCTAAAAACACACGCTACACAGATGTTTTGTAACAACCACAGCGCAACATGTAACCCTGTTTTCATCCCTAACGTATTTTTTATATTCCCTTTTTAGCCCTGTGTGTGGTTCTAAATATGCCGATGTCCATCCATAATGATTCATGGTTCCCAGAGGATGAATCCTCCTGACTTCTGACATCCCCTAACTTTGCCTCCTTTTGCTTTTCAGTTAAATGAATTGACAACTTCTTGATGGATTGCCATGAAATTTGCTACAGATATCCACAGTGCCCAGAGGATAAATCCTGGTAACTTCATTTTTTATTTAGCACCACCAACACATCAGAATTGTATTTATTTTCAAAACTTTAGTTTATGACCAAATACCTGCAAAACTAATGACATCACGTCAGTGGCAAGCATAAAACCTGCTAAACCTTAGCATGTTAGCATACCACAACCCTAGCCTGGGTAAGAAAATAAATACTGTCAATTATGAAATTTTGTCGAAAAAAGTCTAAAGTTCATCTTACATTTTTAAAGAGAGGGAAGAAATTAATTGTAATCTTTACATCATAATATTTTTTTTTTTCAAATACATAATGTTCCTAAAGTTAAAGGAAAAGTCCAATCAAGATTTTTCTGTCATCAAGTGAAGAAACAAACAAAACCTCTCATGGCACAACAGCTGAGTGCTGCACCATCTGCCCCCAACCAACCTTTGAAAGAAATTGTAATTGCATGACATTTAAAAAAATGTTTTCATTAGTGATTGACCTACAAAACCATTACTAATTATGCTAAGTGCCTACTTTGAGAAATACACACATCACTATGAAAACACATATAGGGTTTATATTCAATAGAAGTTTATTCACCCTTACACCCTGCAATAATTTTCCTTTCTTTCCCTTTGAATACATTTCGAAGTGTGTGATTTGAACTGACTCACAATGAATCAAAACGATAACCAACAAAGGTGCAGTTCCTGACTTGAAAGACACGTTGTTTTGTTCAAGCTGCCAATACTTGATTGTTTGCACTGCATGGGGCCAAACATTTTGTTCAATAACTGATTAATGCATGTATGGACCTAAAAACTCATGAGAAAAACATGAAAATTTCCATTTCGACGTGACATTTATAAAATCTTTCCATCTCCAGTCACCAGAACATCACAAGAGTTCAACAAAAATAATCACTTTTACATTATTAAACCCGACTCTGACATCTTGATACCTCAATGTTATCTTGTCTAGATAATTCTTTTCAGAGCTCTAGCTGTTATTAGAGGGAGTTGCCTGCGCGTTCGTGTGTATTATACACTGTGAACACAATATTCAAATCCTGCTGGAAGTGATGTCATGTTACAATGGCACACAAGTCCCTTTTGGGATTTACATGCAATTGTGAACTTTTATGAAACCACACGCCACTTCTCTGAACAAAGCCGGAGATGTGGGAGATCCCTGCAGCAGCCTCAGCTAAGAATAGAGATACATAATGACATTTTAATTTTGTGCTGCTAACAGACCCGCTGCTTCGCTTCCCCTCATTTTTGTGTGAACTGCCAAACCCTCAACATCGCTACTTTCACAGTTAAACAGAGGGTAACAAACAGGCAAAACTGAGAGTGGCATTACTCCCTCTTGACACCACAGTGACAACTGCCACCTTTGGTTTGTTTTGAGGCTGACACTCAAATATGACTCATGTCAGCATTTGATTATGGTTGAACAATAGTACTTCATTTGCCTGTGTATCTTTCTGTCAATGAGGTGGGCATCAGCCTCGATTATTTTCTAACGTTTTTCTGAAATTTTTGTCTTTAAAAGTTTACTTTACCCAGACCCCTATAGTGATGAAGATAGTTTTGGGCAATACAAGATGGGTGAAATGGAATCAAATTAGTTTTTTTTTGCTTTAAGAAGCATAAAGAAAATCCCCTTCACAAGACGTCTCAGCGAATATCTGAAAACCTACTGTAGGTACATAACACCAAAGTTGAAGTGTAAGTGTATTTTATTTGATTCAATGTTTAGTAATCTGGGTGACAAGGGTCTTTAAAGTTGCTATAATCAAAATTTTTATGATAATCATGGATAAAATGATGACATGTAATGTGAAAAGGGTCAGATCTTCAAAGACTATCTTTAGCTCAGTCTTTTGGTTTTACAACCTGCAGCTTTATGGTTTTGCTTAACTCACTATTCTCAGAGTGTCACTTTAAGCCACAGCAGACAGCTGCTTCAGCAAAATAAAAAAAGCTACAAAAGACCACTGTACACTACCAACAACACACAGACAAGTTAGTAAGTAGTTAGTGGTAAATGCGGCCTGAGGGTGTTTTTATGTTCCAAATTTATTTTCCTGTTCTTTATGCATGTAAACACAGTGATTGTGTGTTGGACTCTGAGAGTAAACTAAACGCGCCTTATGTAGACAAACATGGCGCACCGGAGCTACTGCTATAACACGCTGCTCATGCAACACTCTCTGTGTGGAACTGGTCTTGGATTCAACATGCACATGGAGATATGACTCAAAATAAGCAACAGTTTGCTAACAAATTCCTCAAATCTATTTATAGCATTATAAGATCATAAAATGTTGATTTTGTGTTCATAGCCTGTTGCGCTGCCTCCAAGTGGCCAAAAAATTAATTAATGCAGGTTAAAGAGTTTATTTGTTGCCAGTAACTCTGGGTTTAGATGAGCTCACTCATTCTGACTATCTCAGTTGAAGTTAGCCTTCTGTGAAAGTAGGCGCATCGCCAACACAGAAGGTCAAAAAGAAAAAAACAGGGTCAAAAAAGTGGGACCTTTCACCACGACACAATGTGACATCATCTTGGAAAACTTTTACTTTGTGATGTGAACACCCCTGAGTATTATAAACAGCTGTACACTCACTCCAACTGCACTTCCTGCATCACGCCCTCACCACCACCTGCATGGCTTTAACGCAGAGCCGTTTTCAGTGTGGAGTGCGAGCTCAGTCTACACTGTCCATGCTGTTCATGTGTTGATGTTGTCACCTTCTGCTGCTGTGTTACTGTAGTGCTCTACCCTGATATCACTTGTCAGTCAAACCATGGCCTACGGCCTCTGCATGCCCTCAGACTCTCTACTGATGAAGTATGAGTTGCTGTTGAACGGTTCTCTGTTCAGCTACTGAGGGGAAAAAAACAAATAAAGTGTGTCCTTCATTTTATTTGGAGAGTCCAACCACAGGTTACAGAGTATTTGTAACATTTTACTTATCTTTGTTGAACATTTCTATGTTCAATTAATGTTAAACGACATTCATACAAATATTCAACCAATTAGTGAACCATGTAATGGTTAGGGTTAGAGTGAGCACAACAGCAACAGTTGAATTGACTCTCATCTAACAAGCTCTTGAAATGTAAACTCTCTGTAGGTGAACTCTCCAAAGAGAAAGATTTTCACATAATAGAGAAACAAATTGTTAAATTCACTAAATTTAAAAGCTTCCATGAACTGGTCACTGGCTGTATAATTGGAAAAAATTACTTACATTTTAGCATCACTGGTTGAAAATATAAGAAAACCTAAAGAATTGTATTGTTTTGATTTTACGCATCACAGATCCGAGCAGCAAGATGTCTTATTTTCTTGAACTATTTGTTCTGGTAGGTCTGGGCAAAGACTGGTGTCATCATCTCCTCACATCTCCATTTAATATTCTCATCCTCATTAAATGCCATATTTTATTTTCCATTCAAATTCCCCTTGAATTATTCCCTGACTGAGAATATGCTGCACACATACACACAATTAGTCATTGCCTTTATTTCTACCTTTGATGTATTGCTGTGCTTACAGTCACACAACAGCTGTTGTTTTTCTTGTTTTTCCTCTCCATCGCTCATCTGTGATTGTGATGATTATTCACACATGTTATGCAGACATACATGCACTGTCACACACTTTACATGTATACGCACAACAAACCGACATTATTTTTCTCTGACATGAATCAAAATGCCAGTATACGTTTAAGCAGGGGTCAGCAGTTTGAACGAAGCTTAAAAAAAAAAAAAAGAAAGCTCCAATTGATCTAGTATTGTTTAAACACCTCCCCCTCCTCCTCCTTTTCAATATATCCATCTATCTATTTCCCCTTTTTTTCTTCAAAAGTGACAATGGTACTCATTTGTCATGCCGCTGACACCACTGTAAATCTAAGCCCTCAGAAGATTGGGAAAAACTTGTCTCGGCTGATTTATGAAACCTTCCTAACTATTGATACAAGTGCAAAATCCAATGTGAAGGGTGGCCTGGTGACATTTGTCAGAGCCAAGCAGTGGATACAGTCTGCATGTGGTTTCCCAGGGAAAGAGAAATAGGCCATCTTTGTTGCTTGTGAGCCTCTCCTTTGAAATAGTTAAGTTAATTCACCAAAGGCTATTCTATTCAAGAGGGATATGTGCTCAGAATACAGATCTCTAATGCTGAAGGTTGCCATGTGCTCCATGAAGACAACACAAACGAGGTTAGTCGATATCTAGTCTTAATGTCTTGCTCAACTTTTCAGACTGGGTGTAAGGTAACAGTAGCCTACCAGCAAAATTCAAATGATCCATTTCCTGGATGCCTCCCACTCACTCTTCTCCCTCTGACTTTTCAAAATGAAATGTAAAAATAACATAAGGATATGTGTACCCACTTGCCTCCCTGAGTATTCAGCTATCATTTCTAATTCCAGAATATTGCAGCCACTTCAGCCCGCTGCTGCTCCCCACTCACAAGTGGCTCTTACGAGGCTTTTTCATAGAAATTCAAGGAGGGTTTTCTGGGGTTTTTGGTATCACACAGGTGCAGAGACAAAGAGCAATTATTCCAACCTTTTCACAAAAAGCCACACTGAGACGTGGGTTGTGGAAACAGGCTGTGTAATTTTGTGCCCTCCCAAATAAAGAATGCATATCAAACCGTCACAAGCTCGAGGCCCCCGAGGACACAAGTGTAGGTTCAGTAGATGTCTTATGTCTGGATACAACGCTCTCGAGTGTCCATTTGTGGCAGCACAGTCAATGAAATATACAAAATAACTGTATTATTGGAATGAATGAAATTTTGGTTTTAATATTGATTTCCCATTGCAGATATAAGATGAAAAGCATAAAGGTAAATTTAAGCACATTGTGGAAGTATGAACTTCTCCTGCTTTTCTTTTTCTTTTTGGTTTGATACAGTGTAGGCGTTCTAGATAGATAGATTAAATCCTCCCACCACGAGAACATTGTTTGTCTCTTTTACTGTATGTGCCTGTTCTGTTCATCATAAGCAATAGAATAGATAAATTATACCAATTTCGACTCCAGGTAGGCCTGTTTTACATCAAGTCAATAACTGTTTGATAAATACTTTTAAATTAGTAAATTATATATTGCTGTATAAATAAATCATATTGTAGTATTAATGTAAAACAACACAATTTTCTGAATATGTTGCTCATTGAGGCAAAGAGCAAAAGTTAAGTGAAATTTTACATATTTCTAATATGTTCCAATCTACCTGATTGCAACTGTCTCTGTTGGAGTCGCAACATCTGAATTCTTCCATTAAAATAAATATTGTGAATGATATGTCATATGTAATCATGTGTAAATAGTATGGGTAATTAAAATGTTAATGTTAATTAAATTTCTAAAAATATAATATATGAATGTTTGGTCTGCTCCAAATAGTGTCTGAGCAACTGAGAAATGCTTGCGATAGTGTCGCGAAAGTGTTGCAACCATCCTCAGTCTCCCCTACTGTATACACATACAGTATATACACAAATACCGTAGATACTTATACATACCCACATACGAAAAAAGTCTTGCCTTCAAACAGCCCTTTATGACTCAAACAGCAGTATAATACACTGCGTGGTTTAAGTGCGCTTATGCGTAGGAATGTGGAGGTGTGACAGTTGGTTAGGTGGCTGTTTGACAGCACGATAAAGCAGTGAAAGGTTGAAGCGAAACAATGGAGGAAAATAATCTGAGAGGTAGAGGAGGAAGAGTGTGTCTAAGAGGAGGGGAATGAGGAAGAGCAAGACCAAAGAGTACAACACTATGTGGCGACGATAATAAAGGAGGGAAAAAGTTCATCACCATTTTTATTGCATGCATACACACGAGGGTGGAAGGCTTCCTATGTTGTCACAGCAGCAGGAGGCTCTCACAGTTGACATGGACTGTCAAAACAATGCCATTACACTGTGTGAAATACAGTGTGATGTTGGTGAAGGGAATGTGAAATTTGACATCAATCAACAGTATCAGCCTCCAGCACAAAATGAAGCAAGTCTACAGAGAACCCTGTGGCAACTCAGACGGGGTCAAAGATCAACGATTTCATTATGTGCAAGTAAGTGCACGTTTAGATACATTCAGTACTGATTGTTTACAGTACAATTCTATAGTACATGCTTCTGTCAAGCTGCATTACAGCAACACAAAGCACAATACAGCACAGTGGCGTGCCGTCAGGACAAGCAAAGAAAGCAGTGCTTGCAAACTTAGCCAAGAACTAAAAATAGATATAAAATGATACCGAAGTGGAAGCGATCCCGAGAGCAGCATTCTGTACCATAAAGGATCTGATGCCTGTTTGCATCCATCATGTAATTTACTGCCCACTTGTGGTGGCAGCTGGCGTATTGTCTCTTGAAAGCTAGCTTGACTTCCAGCCGTTGCTGTTGTTCAGCTCTGCTTGCTATTGCAACAGTAGTTTATAACCATTTCTACAAATAAAGAATATATTTTTGTGAACGAAAAGCTGGGTTCAATCTGAAGGAGAAGGAAGGAGAGGCCAAAACATAATTGCCCAACAGGTCATTGTTGAAGTCCCTGGCTAGTGTGGTGGCAGTGTAAGACTTTGTGCAACTATAAGCAATCCTGTGATTCACTGCTGCACATGAGCAGCAGGACCCTGAGCAGGCAGAGCATCCTCTCAGTGTAGCAATTTGGGATCATGTCCTCTCTCACCGCACTGTCCTGGTGCACAAATGGTTCAACATCAAACAAAGATTCATGGATGTTTGCCTTCCACCATACTCCACTTTCCTCACCTTCCTCATGGCGGTGGAAGCTGTACAACCGCCAACCCTACGCCAGGGAAAACCTCTTACTGGCCATGGAGTTGGCCTGTGGTGACATAAGTGTGGAGTCATGCCAAAGCTGGATCTTGCACAGCAGAGGAGTTTTCCCCCCGTTGCCTGGCTGGGGAGAATACAGCCTGTGATGTAGATGAAGTCCTCTGGCCTGACCCAGTACAAAGGCGTGATGCTGAGGCTGAATGAGTCACTTCTGGAGTTTGATCTTGCAGTTACGTGTTACATTTAAAGACTGCTGGACCCAAACGCAGACAAACACAAAAGGGGGTAGGTGAAAAAAAAAAAGGTTATTTAATGATGAAAAAGTTAGAAAACAGGCAAAACCCCAACAAGGAAGTAATCCAAAACCCAGGTAAATACACAGGGGCAAAAAGCAGAAGCACCATGAGACACAAGAGAAACAACAGGAGCTAGACAGACAAACTGAAGGAAAGACACAGACTTAAATACACAGGGGAGGCAGGGATGATGGGACACAGGTGAAACACATCAGGGCGCATCAGACAATCACAGCGGAGAGAAACTGGACGAGGACAGGAAGTAAAACACTCATGAGACACACAAGGGAAGTAATTTCAAAGTAAAAGAGGAAATCAACAAAATTCCAAAAATAAATAGTCCTTACAGGGGCAGACCGTAACCTCACATTTACAGCGGTAATCTGCTCTTCATTTGTCTTTATCCTTTTTGCCTTTTGCTGTACTGAAGTTTGACTGTATGCTGTTCTGAGTCCAGACATTCAATACTGAATTGCCTGCAGTATTTAAAGTAGGCAATACTGTAATATAAACAATGAACATTTCTGGAGCTACATGCCCTGAAAACTGTTTTCCATGATTTCATGCAGTGTGTAATGAATGCTCAGTAGTGTTTTTATTGTGACTGGCTTTCTGTATGAGCTGAAAACAGTGTTTTATTTCGAGCATAGATGAAACTGTTTTGAGGTGATTGTTTGATTTTGCAGAAAGAGTCAGAGGTTCGGTGAATGTAGTTTGACAACTGGCTTTTGTGTTTGCAGTTTTGAGAAAAAGCATGGAAGGTTTCAAGAAATTAATTTCAATTGTTACAAAAACCACAGAAGATTAGTCCAAGTGAAGATGGAAGGACAGTTCAGCCTTGTAAAAGTGTCAAAAAAAATTACAAATAAATAGCTGTGCTGTTGACTGTTTCCGCATTAAAAAAAACCCAGAAAGACTCTGCTCTCCCTGGACTTGTTGTAGGCAGCAGGAAAAGAAAATGTAAAAAATTATAGTGACACTTGTAGCTCTGCACCATTGTATCAGCTGAATAACTAATCTGCATCTGCCAACTGATTTGAAAAACACTGTATTACAGACACCCCCAAACAGGGCGGGGGGGGGTGCTGGGTTGGGGGATGTCTTGCTTTGCAATCAGTCCCCAGCAGCACATGGAGAGCTACTGTAATTAAGGAGCAGCGTCCCCCATGAATCCTATCCGTGAAGCAGGACTTTAATTCCCCACTAATTGAGGCCAACACAGGGAGGGTGTAGGGAGGGACGAGGTATTTGAGGCTCCTGGCGGGTGGACCGACCACTGAGTTAGATGATTAGCTGAGGTGTAGCAAAGGTAACTAGGAAACTGAACCTCGCCTGCACAGCCAGACACACCTGCCCACCTCTCCCTGCTTCCCTGCTCACACCCCACTGCTCTCCAAAAGAAACCCGACCTGAATGGAGGCAAACGTTCCCATTTTAGCTCCACTTTAAACAGCAGCTGTTTTCTCTGCTGGTGGGAAGTGGGTGGGAGATGGTTGGGGGGGGCAGCTGGTTTGATTGATTTGCTTCATTTGGATTCGTAACTATTGCAGTTGCGAACGCCGTCGACAGAAGTTGATACAACTCCTGGGAGAAGAAAAGAGAGGTGGGGGTATGCTCAGAGAATCCTCCACCAGGCTGCTACGACTTCTCCGTCTAATAAAGGGAATCATTTGGAAGATGGGATTTATGTATTGTGCTGTTATCAGAGTTGCATGGACGTGTTTTTTTGGGGGGTGGGGGCGGGGGTTACGCTTGTCATATTTTCAGCGTTTAAGTTCAGTGTAAACAAACCACAGAGAGTGAGGTGAGGTAAGCCATCAAATCCACTGACTCCAGCTTCAGGTGACAGTTGTTTTGTATCTGTAATGGTGCCGTTTGCCGATTTGGCTGCATGTGATGCCTCCTTCACTTTCATGTGTGTACTTCACCAGAGGCACTGGGTAAAAAAGCACTAAGGAAGTGGCTGTGAGGCACATTGTCACTGAAATCTGTCAGACTCCTCTCTCTCTCTCTCTCACTCCGTCTCTGTCTCTCTCCCTCTCTCTCTCTCTCTCTCGGTATATATACACAAATCTCTCCGTTCGAGAGCAGTTCCTGACAGCCACAGACGATTCAGTGGGCCGACATCTACTTGCAATTGTCACTATTGTCTTAGGAAAAGTTGTGATTTATTCCTGTGCAACTTTGCCGTGTGCACACACATGAGCTCATGCATGTCTGCACATGGGCACACACAGCAATAAAAACACAGCCCATTCACACACACAGTGCAGTAAATAGCTTCTGCTCGTGCTGTTAGAGACGTCACAAAGCACATCCATCACTGCTTTTCTTGCTGATTTAAAGATGCGGGCTTTATTGTTCACCAGACAGTACGCAGACAGATGTTTTTGGTGCCTTTTTATACCAATTTTCTGAAGCTTTTCTGTAAATATTGTATGTTTTGTTGATTTGAAAGGCGCACCAGCCCCCATGCAGCGCCGGGTTATTTAAGCAATGTGAGTCTGAGGTAGGATGAAACACAGCAGTAATTTAACTTTGTCTAAACTTGTCTCTGCTTGTGGTATACCATTTTAGCTCGGCATAAAAATTTTATCAAGGGATTCTGATCCATTAAACTGATCTGATCTGCCAAAAATCAACTTAACGCAGCAGTGATGGAGAATTTGTCCTTTCAGAACGATTCAGTACATCCAGAAATTCTTGCCGTGTAGTTGAAATAGCAGCAGCTAAAGTGAAATCTCCCTCAGAAATAACTGCAGAGACGTTTTTGTTCGGGCGTTAGGGGCCTTTTGCTTTTCAAAATGCAATCTCTTCAATCTCATAAAAGGCCTCAATGAGATGGAAGTTCTTGTTCAAAGCGAGCCTCATGTGGAGGCTCTTCATCTGCCGTGTGTGTGTGTGTGTGTGTGTGTGTGTGTCGCTCAGTGTAACCGAACATACAGTGGGAGGTCCAGTAACGAGTGAGCGCTGCTAGCCAGTTGTAGGATGTACAGTCATTATGTACGGCGGACGGCGGCGACTAAAGTGTGTGTCTGAAAATAATGTATCTGCTGTAATGTGACCACTGCTGTGTCCTTGTTTGAAACACTAGCATGGCTTTGATTTATTGAGGTGTGTAACCTTGGCCAATTACCTGCAAACACACTCCCTAGCTGTTTTCCACAATGAAGGAGAACACCTCACCCCCCCCCCCCCCCCCCCCCCCCT
>NW_019525450.1:2874096-2911738 GCF_002814215.2 Seriola lalandi dorsalis
CCTCCCTCTCCTCAACCTCCCCTCTTACACTTTTGTTGCTTGCGTTGCACAAAAAAAAAGTAATAGTTAATTGGTAATAGTTCTGACCTTGTTTCTTTCTGCCTTATGATGTTTCCCCCTGATTATTTGTAATTCAGCTTTGCCCTCAACATGCTGGAGAACACTTCATTTACTTAGGAAATCACTGGTGGTCTAAAAAATCAAGCCTGGCTTGTTTTTGCCTATTCATCTTTTTATCCACAAGGGGCAAAAAATGAAGGATTGCCTCAGAGATTCAGCTGGCATTGCGGACCAAAGAGTCTGAAAAATTGATAGGTTTTTTGGAATTTACATATCTGTTGTGCAATTGTATTCCCCTGTTGGCCGCATGAGAACGCAAGTTCATCAATAAAATATGACTGTCTGAGCTACAAATATTGAACTGACGCCTGTCAAAATCAAGTTTGCGAATGTGCAGACAGTGGTGGTTGTGATAATGTTTAACTAGGCAGCAGAGGTCAGAGAAGTCAATGCTTTTGTTTGGAGTACAAGGAAATCAAGTGAAGTCTATTTGCATGCATCTAACATCTTAGGTGTGAGAGAGTATGATTTATGCTTTTTTCCTTTCTTTTTTTTCTTTGCTGTTGTTCTTTGTTTATGTTGTTGTTTGTAATTTGCATTTAAAATGTGGAAGAAGACACGGAAACCATGGAATTATTGGGTAAGCATTGCTCTCTGGTGGTGAGACGAGGAACTGATCAGTGCTACATACATTTCAGCAGCAGCTCCCTCAGTGTGTGTGGCAGCTCAGAGCTTAATGCTCCACTGTCAAACACAGCTGAATATCCTTTCAAAGGCAGCCTGGGTGCACATGTGTATATATGTGTTTACATGTACCGTACACGATATGGCTCTATATGAATACATACAAATGATGTCAAGCCAAGAAATGGATCTCATGGGAGGAGGAGGAGGTGCAGATGCAGTGAAATGCATGAGCTCTCTGCTTTACACTAATTCACATTCTTACAGACACTGAACACACACAGCATTAAGAGGAAAAGAAAAGACACACACACGAAAAAAAGCAAAAAAAAAACAACAGGACCCCTTTGCAGCTACTTGGACGCTTTTTCCTCAAGGTCGGTAGGGTTACCAGGCAGGTGGGCACGGCTACAGCTGGTGCCTACAGGGCCCCCGAGGACCCTAATCAATTTGTACATTTCAGAGGGAAAATGATGAGAAACCGGCCGCTCAAAGGAGGATAGATGAGAGAGAGTTGCAGCAAACACGCCGATCAATAATATTCATAGCCTCAAGGAGAAAATACGTTAAGTAAAAGCTTTTACCTGATGGATCTGAGCAGAGATGCTCAGAAAAGCTGCTGTTGTATCTACCTTTACGCTCCAGAGAGAGGGAATGAGCCTGTATGAGGAAAAAAAAAAGAAAGAAAGAAATGGTCCACATTGTGAAGGTTCTGAACAATAAGCATGTGCTGTGGGAGGATGAGAGAAAAAAAAAAAGCTCTGTAACGCTGGTTAGTATATTTCTGCATTTGTGTCCTCAACAAAGACTGAAAAAATGAATAGGTTTGACTATATTCTGTAAAGCAGTGCACAAAAACAACCACAGGGTGTAGAGCTGCTTCTGCTGCAGTATGACAAGCTCAGATGGTACAACGTTAGAGAGCAAAGTGTTCCAGTAATCAATAAAAACAGATTCTTCATCAAGCAGGATCAGAATTTTTTCTTTTTGTGGCTTCACAAAGAGAAATGCTCCTAAAAGAGAGAGGCTCTTCCTTTAAAAACAGAATTAGAAGACTCACATAGAGAACAGCTGTGACTTATTCCCAGATGACACCCAGTGCAGGCAAAACACACAGCAGGTGGGGTTATAAAGTGATTTGGGTCCTTGAAAAGCCAAACATTACGAACTTTACGGAGTTAACAAAAGCATAAACAAGGGTAATGAGATGAGAGGAGTGATGGGGAGGTGATGAAGGTGATGAGAGTTAGAGAAATAAAGGTGGAGGAGGAGGATGACGTGGTGCTCGGAGAAAAGGAGGGGGAGGAGGGGAAGCGCAGAGGTGGAGACGATGTAAAAAAAAACAAAAAAAAAACAGGCAGAGATGGATAGAGGAGGTGGCTAATGAGAGGCAGACTGGGAGTGTGTGATGGGTAAGGATCAGGCCGAGGGTTCAGGAGAGCCGGGGAGGTTTAGTTGGGCGCGAGTGAGATATCCACGAGTCTTTACCCAACTCTTAAATCATCCAGCGTGACAGAGACACAAAGGCTTGGCTTGACGCAGAGCTGTCAGTCGTCTTTTGAGCTGTTAATCACAGAGATCTGCAAGGGGCAGATCTCTTAACGTTAGAGGAGACGCCTGGCAGCAACAAATGAGCCCCACACTGCGACTCCCACACAACCGCACAGCTCTAAAGCCCTGCCAATGCTGTGATCCACCTGCAATCACCCTGCAGCAAATACCAGGTGCTCCCCTGTGCAGGCAGCCACATCATCTGTGTGTGTGTGTGTGTGTGTGTGTGTGTGCGTGTGTGTGTGTTTGCGTGTTTTACTATATTCCTGGGGTCCGGAAGCCAGGATCCCACTATACATGTGGGGTAACATCTTTGTACAAAGTATAAATATCTGTGTGACGGTTTAGACTTAGTTATTGGGTTAGAATTAGGTTGAGGTTATCGTTATGGTAAAGGTTAGGCATTCAGATGTGACGGTTAAGGTTAGAGTAAGGGGCTAAGGAATGCATTAGCTCAATGATGGGTTGCCACAAAGTAAGTAGGGGACACAGAAGGACAAGAATGTGTGCGTGTGAAAGAGAGAGAGAGAGAGAGAGGGGTGAGAGAAAGCCAGGGGAAAAAAGAAAGAAAGGGGCAAGAGTGTGTGTCTGTTATCTGTTTGTATGTGTGGGCATGTGCTCAGTGAACTCTGCCTGATACCGAGGTACTGATGGGAGAGGTGGCGTTGAAATATGACAGCTCTCACTTGTTCTGAAGCCTGCCCTCGGCGTAAGCCCTGCAAGAAATAGAGAGATCACTCTCACTTTCTCTTAGTCTACACACACACACACACACACACACACTAAGATGGAACTCTGTTAAGATGTGATTAGGCCGACTGTCAGTTGTGAGGGGCCTATCAAGGTTCACTGCGCGCCAAGCGCACACAAACGACCGTCTTAGCCGGGCTGCCTGACAGTTGGCTAGTGGAGGAATGTCGAAGCTGGAAATAACAGCCGGCCCTGACTTACAGCTGGACCGACAACGGTGCTTTGCCAACTGGAAAAAAAAGATGAACCTCGAGAGCATGCTGAAAACAGGGAAGAAATACCGGCATCGATCAGCCTGGCTAGAGAAGGCATTAAGAAAGACAGGCCTATTTTGGAGTTGACAAACCAGGGCATCTACTTTGGCTCAGTGTGCACATTGTGTACCCTCTTTGGAAAAAGAGTGAACTGGTGCACTTATTTTGTTTCAGACAAGGTTTCTTGTCCAAAGAAAAAGGTTGTTACATCGCTCACGAAAGCAGATGTGATGAATCAGGAATTTAAACAGGACAAAAAAATCTACAGCCATGCCAGCAGCTCTGTGAGGCCAAGGTGCACAGCAGAGCTAACGGCCAGATGCTAACATCAGCATGCTAACGTGCTCACAGGGAGTGTATTCTAGTGGTTAGCAGGTATATTTCATGGCAATCCATCTGATCATTATCAAGACATTTCACTCAAAAATGTCAACTTCATGGTTGGTGATCCATCCAACAGTTGACACACACACACACACACTGCATTGCTAATGTTACCATAAAAAGCCGTCGAGCCATGCAAAGTATCACCACAGGTGGCGCTACGTTAAGCCATACATCCCACTTTCATCAGTGAGTGCATCAGCAGCTATAAAAAAAAATAAAATTAATAATGACGATAATAGTAATAATAATAAAATCTAAAATTAAAAAAATGATTTTAGAGGAGGGATCATCTTTTCAAAGAATAAGTAAACAAAAATCTGATGCCAAGCGTTTGATGCACTTTTCAGAACTCAAAGCTACAGACACAATTCTGTTGGTCATAAAAATGTGTTGAGATTCATGACCCACGTGGGTACAGATCCAAAATTCAAGTGAGGATACCAAATAAAAATATCCCTGATTTTCTGTCTCTTTATTCGAGTCTTGGTCTCTTTATGTCTCTGCTGCAGTAATGCTTAGGGTTGATGTGGCTCCCCATGCTAAAATAATCAAGATATGTTATTATGAACCAATATTGACTGGGGAAATTGAGTCCCATCTGGAACTGAAAGCAGGATGCTGGAGAAATAGAAATTCTCACATCAGCTCAGCAGTCAAATTGCTGTCCCACTGAGAGTTAGACATCATAAGCCGGGTTGTTGGGACATACATATGTAGTGTACAAACACTCTCCCTCTCTCCCTTTAAGACAGACATACACACACACACACACACACACACACACACACACACACACACACACACACACAACCAGCGTACTGCATGAAAGCGTGCAAAACATGCATGCACGCACAATTTGCACAAGCATGCGCTCACCCACACAAATTCAAGCACAGTAAATACACACTTTCACACCTAGCCCTGTGCTCCATGGACACATTATACAGTAGGTGTGTATGTTAGCTGAGTCGATATATTTATGTGAGTGTGTGTGTGTGTGTGTGAGTGGGCCCCAGCTTGTGGTGTCTGGCTCACAGCATGCTGGTAAACAGCATGCAGCCGAGATGATGTGGGGACTCCAGGCTTCATGATTCATGCAGACGGGTTGATTAAAGAGCAATCGCAGCCCCCGCAGTGCGAGAAAGGGTGGCATAATCACCGCAAGAAAAACACTGTTTAGTAACATAAGTCTCAGCATGGTTCAAGTTCTGAAAGTTTTGAGGGGGCAAAAAGTTCTAAAATGTCTAAAGTTGGCAAAGAGGCCAATGATAGTGCAGGAAGATTCCCACTGAGTGGCCAGACAGATAGTGGCCACTGAGTATCTAACTGGGCAGAATAATCAGTGTTCATGCGGAGGGTGCAACAGTTTAGCAAACAATAAAACATTAATGCTGCTCTATCAGTATTTCTAAGATAAAAATGGATTAAATGAATGTATATTTTTTTGTGGGATACACCCACAGAGCTCTATCAGCAAAACCCACTTGGTCTCAGCTCTTCAGTGTTTTAGCGTCTTTAAGCTTTTTGTTTTTATGGTTTTAATGGCAACTTTAATATTTTGATAGACACCCTCTGCTCTGATCAGCGTTCTCGGCTACAGCAAGAAAAAAAGCCTCTACAAAAACAACCTCACCTACACTGTGCTATATGGCAGACTAGTTAACTAGTAGAGCAATAGTAAATTAAAGATCTATTTGTCAGGAGCTGGTGGAGACCAACATAGAGCTAAAAGGAGACAGAGTACAGACAGACAGTCTACAGTGGGTTTTTGAGAGCTTAACTTGTCAATACACTGAAATGCTAGTAAAAGTGCTCAAACAGGGGAGAAACTTTAGATAAAAAAGATGTTAAAGATGGTATATCATATTACTTAATAATTGGTTCGCAAATGTTTTTTGTATTTTTACATTACCTGGCACATTTTTTGAATTTATGAAATTAAAAAAAGACAGATCTGGTGTAGTTTTGACGATAATTTGCGAAATAGTAACAGAAGCCTCCAAACAAATGGTATGCAGTGCAGATAGAGTATGTTTCTCTCAAGAGCTGATTTGTATCTGTGCTGTGACTGTACAGATCGTTGGTAATAAAGGTGCAAAATAATAGGCGGCTCCAGTTGCCAGATGATGTGAAAGAATTATTTTGTATATGACAGACAAAAAGTGAATTTCACTTCAGTCCCAGAGACATTTGTCTTGTCATTTCATACAGAACACATTTATACATTTTATTTGTGTAAGCTTTGTGTTACTTATTTCAGGTTCTGTGAAACAAATATAACCCTTTTTACTCTGATGTGACATTTCATTTGGAATCTTTCAGGGAATCACAGCTCAACTCAACCAAACTACACTTCTTTTTATAGCACTTTTCATCCTGTATATATAAAGGTTGAATGAACTGATAGAGCCCAGAAAGCACTGTCTTCATGTGTTTCACAAAAAAATCTATATGTCAAGATTAGAACTGGATTAGGTGTGAATGAGAATTTTGTAGACATATATCTTAAAAACTGTTGTTTCTAAGTTTCAACATAGTCATCTAAATGATTTCAATTATGTTATTTTGCCCTGCAAAAGACATCTAGACTGCCATGGTTCAAAGAGAGCTCATGCTTATGGATGCAGACCAAGTAGCAGAATAAATCCGCCCCATACTTGGGCCACATGCTTGTTTTCTTCTGACCCAGTATATACCCGGTTCTGCAGTCCGAATCGGGCCCATATACAGCATGATTGTCAGGGTTAGGGTTAAGATTCCACATCTTGACCAATTCTGACATACATACAGAAATTCTTCCAGCTGTCAGTCAATACGGCAGGATAACAGCTATCTGCCCAGATGTGAAGGTGTATGGGCCAGACTTGGGCCAAAGACCAAGGCATATGTTGGGCCAGCACATATACCCTATCTGGGGAGGATTTGTTTTTTATGATCAGTGTGCAAACGATAGTGTCTGAGTCAAGTGAAGCTTTTGAGCCATTTTTTGTTTTGTGAGTCGGGTATTAGAAAGAATGGAGAGAAGAAAAGAAAGGCAAACAGATCATCAAGTTGTATTACCGATACAATACAGGAGAGATAAAAATGACCACTTAACAGCGTGACTGAATAAAATGTTTTAGGTACACAGAGGCATGTGATCATAGTGTTTACATGAATGGAATGCACAGGAAGAACGTGTCGTTGACTGAGCAGCAGCAAACAAGACAAGCGGAGGAGAAGAAGAAAAAACTCTGACCACAGATTACTAATGCCTCATAAAATCTCATAACGTGGATTCAAGGGTGACTGGTGCAGTCCTATGGTATATCCAAACACAGAAATAACATGTCACAGATCCACTGTACACCTGACAAAATGTAAATCATATATTACGAACCATAATAATTTAAACAAAGGCGTGTGAAACCAGACGCCTTTAAATATACAACATACAGTATAAGCAAGCTGAAAATGCTATTGTCCTTTCCTGTTCTCTTGATGGCTTGTAGTTTCAGAGGTTTCAAAAAGAAAACGCTCCACAAAATGACAACGTATATATTACATCAACGAGTCTTCAGATGCTCTGTCTTTCCACTTTCAATGATGTCAGTGTCTCGATGACACCGCTTTGGCAGATGAGCGTTAGCAGCCACATTTGCCTTCTTTAAGAAAAAAAAAAAAAGAGTCCACGGTTTCTCGTTTTTACTTCTCTTCAAAATTCATTAGTCAAGTACTCCAGGAAGAAAACACAAATTGTTGAGCACAGTTCTGTGTCTTGTGAGTAATCACCCCCCCGTCTCCTTGTCTCCTTCAGAGGCCTGAAGCCACAGAGTCTGATGTGTCAGAGCTCTACGGCCTCTTGCTGGAGCAGGACTTGCAGCACTGCTGTCCATAGAACTTGTGGTTACAGACGCCGTGCTGGGGGACCAAGTGGCACCAGCTGAAATGATCCACACAGTGTTCATCTGCAGAGAGAGAGAACAGGAACATTCACTTAGAAGTTATTTTTTTGTTTTTGTTTAGTGGACCTTTTATTTATTCATTTTTTGATCGGTCATTTGATTGTTTAGCCAAAACAAGTGTCAGAAAGTAGTGAGAAGTGGTCATCGCAATTTCCCACAACCCACACTGACATCTACATATTGATTGTACATTCTGACAAATGAGTTTAGCCGCCCAGAGAGCTTCATTTTATAGCGAAGACACTGTCTATGATAACAAGGTTATCATCGTTAACTAAAAGTAATGAAATAACAAAAACTAGAAAAAACATTTTTGTTAACTGAAATAAAAATAAAAACGAGGCTTTATAAAAAGAAACTATTACTAACTAAAACTGTATCGTGTGTTTACGAAGCTAACTAAAATAAACTAAAATTTTAGAGAAAATGTTGTTAGTTTTTGTCTTGGTCAATAATCTAATACAAAAGCAGAGTGTTTTGGGTGGATATGAATCTATCCACCAATTTTCTTGTTGTGCCAGATGGAAAATTTGGCTCTCAGACCAGTACATGTGCACTTTAAGTGTCCAAAAGATTCACTGTATTAATGATCTCAAGTAACGTCCTGTTAAATTTTTCTGGTTAATGACACAAACACACTGACTAACACACATCTTGTATAGTCGTCTTTTTTTGGTAAATGGTCATCTGTCTTAAGTGAACATATTTTTAAGATGGTGTGATGTTTTGTTGAGTTTTTATTACACAATACTTTTTGTGACCTTTGTGAATCCCCCCCCTGACAAACCCCCCTCATTACAAAAAAACTAACACTGAAACCAATAAAAACTAAAGTAAAAGTAAGCATTTTCAAAAAATAAAAATTAAACTAAACAAGCAAACCCGCCTTAAAAACTGATTAAAACTAAACTGAAATTGAAAACAAAAAGTCAAAACAAAAATAAAAACTAATGAAAAATCATGATATATGATATAATCATGATCATAAAGATAAATCACACAAATTCATTCATTTTCTGTCATTTACTTGGACATGTCAATGGACAACCAATGGGCTTGAGTTGTCTTTGGAAAAACACCTCCTAAAGAGAGGGAATGCCAACTCCACCAAGCGCTGTACTTTCAAGTAAATTTGACTTCATGAATTTGTCTTTGTCTGTCTGAGGAATTTACCTTTTGGTGTCGGTCCAGCAGCTGTGACGCGGCCAGGGCGTTGTGCTGGAGCCGGGGGAGCGGCGGGGCAGAAGTGTGTGTTGCACGCCCTAGACGTGACAGGCCTCTGATGGGGCAGGCAGCCAGCTGCGGGACGACCTTGCCGCAGACACTGGATGGACCGAGTTTGAACCCCTCCGCCACAGGATACAGAGCACTGAGACAGAGTCGGGAGAGGAACAGCAGAGAGACAAAAACAAAAGGAACGGCAGAATGAGACGAGGAGAAGTGAGAAGGAGCGCAGGGATATAAATAGGAGAAGGAGATCAAACACTGCAGCGCATGGAGAGAAAAGAGTTGTCATAAAAAGAGCAGAGGAGGCAAGGGAACGGATGGAGGAAAAGTCCATACAGAGACCAAGAACAGATGAAGAAAACAAACATCCCATCCAGCATGTACTCGCCCTCCAGCGAGCTGTCAGTATATATCTTCTCTGGTGGAAACATACTGGGATCACAAGCTCTAGATCAAGCAGAATAAGACTCTGCGCTGTATGAGGTTGCCCTTAAGACTTTTTGCATAATAGATGATATAACACATAAACTACACAACCTGCCCCGAAAGGCTCTGTAACAGAATGGAGCTTTTGGATAACATCTGAGGCCCCTTCCACATTGCCAGCCACTGATGGTAAGAACTAGGCGAAGTCTGTGAACTAGCACCACCTACACTCTACAGTCTGCATTTGAGGTTTATAGGGAAACAGAGGAGCTACTCGTGGTCATATGTCCTGTATCGATCAGAGTTCTGGCCCAGACATTGGGCTGCCTTCTTTATTCCAGGGCCTCCCAGAGAAGAAGGCCTGGTAAACAAAAATCAATGAAGTGAGAGATGGAGGGCTGGGAAATAAATGCTGCGAACCTGAGGAGCCCTTTTTCGGAAGATTTGTTGGTTTAGAAGCAGCTGTTCACAAAGTGGGATGACTAGCAGCTAGTAGCTAATTTTGAAGAACTTTGCACAACTATAAAGGTTCCATATAGTATAAAGGTAGATTTCCATGTGTTGTTTGATTATAAAGCAGCTCTAGGTTCTATATTAATACTGTGAAAGTATCAAAGCCTCAGTCCACAGAGAAAAGCACATAGCCTGTATTCAGAAACTGAGCCTTAAAACAGGCCGTCAGGACTTCTGTTACTTTGTGATGTCACAACAAAGCAGTCACAGCTCTAAGTCATGTCCCAAGCTGACAGCTGTCAGTCAGCCTGAAAAAAGAAAACTTTTTGAAAGGCTTAAAAAAAACCATTCGATCTCAAACTCTTTGAACGCTGAATATTGTTCTTCCTACAGCCCCATGCACAGTGCTACAGCATGTAGAGAAATCCAAAGCTTGACCTGTCTGCCAGGCCTAGTTATTAAGCTACGATGGACAGTTGCTGTTAGGGGACCGAGTTTAGCAAAGTTAAATTTGAATTAAATTTTTTTTTTGTCAGAGAAAGAAATCAAATATAAAAAGGTAGATGTAATGTTGATGTATGTGTATATTTTCTACATGAACTAAGAAAGAAAATATACACATACATCACCATTACATCTACCTTTCTTTGTTTTGAAAGACTTTTGCCATCAAGAATAAAATCAGCTTTTATACTTCCTGTCTCTTGTCCAGGTAACTTAAGTGCCATCATGGCTACAATCACAAACTCTCTCAGCATCCATTCATCACAAGGCCAAGGGATCCAATGTTCTATCAAATATCCAAGTAAAAAGAAAGACTCTTTGCAGCTTTTGGCTGTGTAATTTGAACACATCACACATGTCACCATAGTGTGTCACACGTGGGAGAAAAGCTCCAAACTGGAAGACTTTCAGCTGGACAACACATGTCAGTCTGTCATGTAGACAGTTTTTGGATCATAGCGTGAGCAAATGTACCTGCTGCCAGGGAGAGGAGTACCAGCCTAAGACCACAGCGTTGGAGGTTGTTCTGCCAGCGACGACCCGAGGGAGCTCTGGGCACGGACCTCGGTTGCAGCCCTGCTGGAGATCCACCAAAGGTTTGGCCATATTCCTGCACCTCCGTGTGGGGAACTCCACATACCTGAGCGGGAGAGGACAGGTTGTCTGCTCAAAATCATTTTTCCTACAGGGCTTCCAATTTTGAAAACAGATCTGAAATTCTGATTCAGAGGACATAGTACACAGATGACACAGTGGGGTTTTAAGTATCTGTGCAGATATTTTAAAGTGTGAGGGACGTCTTGGTGTGCAGTTGAAGAAACGTACCCTCCCTGCGAGTCTCTCTCCCCGCAGCGAAGCTCTCTCTTTTGGATGCCTGTGCCACAAGACCTGGAGCACTGAAAAAGAGTGCAGGCAGGAGGGACAATTTTGGAAAATGAACTCTGTGAGTGAGTGAGTAAGTGTATATGTGTGTGTGTGTGTGTGTGTGTGTCTGTGTCTGTGTGTGTGTGTTTTAATGTGTGTGCAGGGGGATCCCATAACAGCAGACACCACAAAGTTGTAGAAATAGAGCTAAAATACTAAGAGCTCTACTGAGTATTTTTCAGTCATTATATGTGATGAGCATGCAGTGTATATATACGTGTGTGAGTGTGTCGATGTGTCTGGCTCCGTTTCAAAATCCAAATCCCAGTGTATTCTGGGAGCTAACCTCACTGTGTTTTATCTTTCTAGTCTTTCTTGGCCGCAGTCCTGATCCTTAAACTGACTTTTTTCATTTCATATTCAACAACATGAACTATTTAGGGTGTAACCCTGGCCCCTGCCCCTACGGGTCTCTACTACTGTAGTTTACATGTATGAGAACGAAGAGGAAAACTTAACCGATTCACCATTATTTGGAACAGATGCTAAAATAATACTCTTTGTGAGTAGATGATTAACGGCATGATCAGGGTGCGAGATACAGTTGCATTCATGACCAGCCAGATACAATCCCCCCTTCTGTTTGTGAGTCTGGAATAATGGGCCAGAAAAGTGTTTTCATCATAAATGCAGAACATTATGATGACACAGTGAAGCTGACCTTTAACCTTTTGGATATAAAATGTCATCACGTCATCATTTTATCCTAATAGACATTTGTGTTAAATTTTGTCATAATTAGCGTTTGAGCTCTTGAGTTGTGGCCAAAAACATGTTTTGTGAGGTCAAAGTGACCTTTGACCTTTGATCATCAAAATCTAAACAGTAACTCTTTGAGTCCAAGAGAACATTTGTGCAAAATTTGAAAAAATATATTGCCTCCAGCCAAAGCTGTCACTGACATGGAGGCAGAAATGTAACTTTCCAGGTTTAAAAATGATTACAAAATGTTTTTAGGATGTTGATTGGAGTAAGTCAGCATATCTTGTCCTTGATGGAGTAAATAATCTGACAGCATCATTTCTTGCCAGACATTTAGTTTCTTTTTGTTCTGTCTACTATATTAAGTATTGTGCTTTGATAGCTGCATACTAACAATTATTTTAATTACTGATGAAGCTGTTCATTCTTTTTCAATGGGTTATTTAGTCATTTAGTCTATAAAATGTCAGCTAATCAGTAATCAGAGAAAGAATAACAATAAAAAGATTTTCTCAGTTTCTGATAAAATATATTTAACTGCCTATCTACTTTAACAAAAGCAAAAAATGTAAGAGAGGAAAATCCAATTAATTTATTTCAATTAATTAAAAGATTAATCAGTTATTAAAATTGTTGTCAATTGATTTGACTGATTGTGTGTGAACATTAGCTGCTTTAATGTGTGTGAATCTTCCAGTACAGTGTAAAGTACAGTTTCTATTATCTTTATAACACAAGTTATTTAGTGTAATATGTACTGCGCTTTATTGAATTCTTAATTTTCAGTTATTCCTTTTTCCTCGGCTTCCAGGCCAGTTTATATGTCATGTCTTCTACAGTTCACACAGATCACCAAGCAACATGGACACACAAATACAAGGTGCATCACCAAAAGCTATTTCTTTTGACACATTTCAAGAGCTTAAGGGTGGATTTTTCCTCAAAATTGTTAAACTGAAAGCAACACGTTTCACTTCTGATGCTGCTGCTCCTTGAGCTTCCTGTCTCTCTGTTCCTACCTCTCCCCAGGGAGTGGGGATCCACTGCAGCCTCTCGTTTTTGGGGCAACGCCGCAGGACGCAGGTCTCTTGGGCTTTGGGTCTGTGGTGCTGTCTGCACATGCTGTCGGGCACCACCACCGCTTTGGCCCCAGGATCAGTGCTACTGCAAAACACACTCCGCTTCCTCAGTCCACGGCCACAGGTCTTAGAGCACTGTGGGCGGACAAAGAGGAAGTAGAAGGAGTCAGTGTGGCAGAGACACAGATGACTGCATCATCAGTAATCAAAGGTTTAATGACTGTACACATACACTAACTTAGTCTGATACTTTCTTATGATTGTTTTAACCTTCAGCTTTCATCGTGTTTCAGCACTGGGCCATATGAACAGAGAGTAAATCCTTGGCACTGTGAATGCATTTGTAATTCACCACATACTGGACAAGCAAGCAGAAGGTCACTGGTTTGATGACAGCACATTATGGCCTAACATTAAATACAGTAAACCAATAACTCGGACTTGAATGTGACCCCAGCCCATCATCGTCTCCACCGACAGCAGACGGTGCTGCTGTAAACTCCACATGAACTGCAGAGAGATGGACAACAGAGTCAAACTGCTCCGCTGGGAATGACGACCGCAGCCGTCAGGGCAGTTTAATGCAACAACATCACATTAATTTATTAGACATAGAACACATACACATCTGTGCATATCCATTTACATACACAACCACGCACGCACACACGTCCCAGTTGTCCTTTTGTCACTGAAAGGTCCGATTGATCTTTTTCAGGGAGACTGGCCTTGTCTCTGCATGACCGCAGACTGAACCTGGACCAGTGCTTCAAAACAGTCCAAGAGCACAACAACAGTGTCCTAAAGACTGATGGCTGAATGACAGCCGAATGTCCCGACTGTGCAGGTCACAGCAGCCAATCATTCCAGGAAGTTCGACAAACTATCTGATCTGCTGCCAAGCTGTTAGTGCTGGACACAGCAACATGAGCAAACCAAAGCCCTGGAAAGGTCATAAGTTTCAAGTCGTACTTGGTTAACAGCCACAGCATTAAGTGGCCTAATCAAATGTTACTATCCATGCAGGGAATAGATTCAGTCCTGACAATGAACATTTTACAAGCACTGATCACCCAAGAGGAGTTCATTGCAAACCAGACAATGATGACTTAGGATCACTTTTGTGTGTCTGTTTTGTGATTCATTTGGTTACTAGATGCAGGTAGAATTCAATCTGAATAACTGATGAAACTGTATAAATTAAATCTCCACAATTGTAAACAAGAAGGACAAGGGAACAGAGAAAATCATTTGTTTTTGATTGCAATCAAAATAGAAGACTAACTGGCAGATGTCACAGGTGTCATTATTAAATTCATGTCGTTTTTTTCCTAGTGCTTTCCACATGTCCAACAGAGGGCAGCAGAGCGTTTGTTTTAGCTTGAGTGAAACATCTGACAGCTTGCATAGGAAACTCACTGCATCCATGGAGAATCAAACTCCAGACTTTTGATAGTGTGTTTATAACTTAATATATGCATACTCATGACTACAATTCAGAGTCTACACATGTACATATTACACTTCCTGTGGATTTACAGTGTTTCCACAAACTCTGCAACCAGATTAGTCTTTGCTATTAGGAAAATCATAACAAGACTAAGAGCCTACAGCCACACTACATACAGTGATCTTTGAGCTAAATGCTAATGTAATGCACAATAACTGATGTTTACCAGATTCACAGTTTCAGTTTATGTTGTTAGCATGCTAACATCTACTGATTGGCACAAAACAAAATACAGCTGAAGATGTTGTGATATTTTTGCAGGTATTTGGTAAGTAATGAACAATTTGAAATGAGGTCTCGGGGGTCATTAAGATTCATTCCTCTAGGAGCCATGACAGTCTGTACTAAATCCTGTGCCAATCCAACAGAACATTTGACCTGCTGTTGGCACTAGATGAAAAGTAAGGTGATCACGAATGTCATTATGGTTCATCCTCTGGGGACCATGAAAATAAGTAGCAAACCATTGAAGAGTTGTTGAGATATTTCAATCTGGACCAAAGAGATGGACCAAGAGCCATGCTGCTAGTGTGGCTAGCAGGTGTTCTATAAACCCACCTGTGACCAAGATCCGGTGCTCCACTCTGGTGGGCAGGCCTGGGTGTGGCAGGGCTGGACTTGGGCTGGAGAAATGACAGGGCAGAGGGAGTGTGCCACCACCTCTTCCCTCTGGTAGGTAACCTTCCTCAGGCAGCGCAGTGTCCTCGTCTGCTGGCCTCCTCCGCACGAGCGACTGCAAGGCCCCCAGTCGCCTGTTGCCCAGCTGGGGAGAGAGAGAGAGAGAGAGAGAGAGAAAGAGAGAGAGAGAGAGAGATGGAAGGTTTACGTCAGTTATCAGTGAACAATAGCATTAGTACATGTAAGTGATGCAGGATTTTGCGCATGATATATGGAACTGCTATAGAGTAACTTCTGTCATCAGGATACCAGCCACATGACGGAGCTCCTAATCAGGACAGCCAACCACAGGTCCCAGCTCTAATCTGCTGCACTTATTTTGGGCCCAAACACACGAACAGAAAAAAACAATTTCACCCTAAATTACCAGTGAGTGCTATCACACCAAAGACGTCAGAAGACCGTATATTATTAAGTGGTTAAAAGCTCCAAATAGTGACCTAGTTGGGCTTTTCTTACTTTTCTTTTATTGATTAAAACATGGACTTGCTGCTTCTAAAATACTCACAATATTTTGATCTTTGTCATTGTCCAAATTGGAAGTTAATACAAAAAAAATAAACAGGCCGAGATATAAATCCATATCCATCCATCTCTCTGTTTACCATTCGTATCTGAAACTAAATATGGAAACCATATTGTATATACAACTCTCCATAAGAGCTTTCCCAGGTCTCCAGAGCCAACCGCAATATACAACATACAGTGAGGCCACAGGCAGATGTTGGTCCACAATCCCTCAATTCTCTCTTTTTGTCCTCTCCTCTGTCTTTTTCATTCTTCTTTCTATGTGTCCACTCTTCTTTTATCCTGTCCTCTCTCATTTTATTTCTAATGTCCTTCCTCTTAGTCCAGTCTGCTTTTGCCTCTCCATGTCCTCTCCTAAGTGTCTTTGAAATTTGCTTCACCACTGATGAAAGCCTACTGCTGTTTCAAAAATAGCTTCTGTCTTGGCATCGGCGCTAAAGGGGGAGATTACAGCAAATGAGTGGTCTGACAACCGCAGGCTTAGAAGAGGGACACGGAGAGATGGGCAGATGGCTCAGTCCAGTTCTGAGACGACATGCCACCGCAAAGACCATTCCTCCACGACGCCGACCTGCTCCGGGGGAAGAAAAATGCTTTCATTCTCTTTCAAATGCCGCAGACAAATGAAGCAGCAGGACTAAACTGCAATTTGGAAATGGGAAAGATGTGAACCATTGGGACCTGAAAGCGCTGGTTTTGGATTTTTGGCTTGGGGACTGTTTGCTTTTTTTCCCTCTGTTTTCCCTGGCTTATAAATAACAATATATCATTGGGGAAAAGTGGCTGAAGTGCCACTCTGCTTCGCTGCAAACCACCACTGACCTAGCTGTAATTTGTATCTGAAATGTTTCAATAACTGACATATTTTGAGGTAGCAGAGTGCATTACTGCAGTGGAGGTTCTGAAAAGCTCACCCATGCATTTTTAGTACGTGTATGGCTGCAGACCAGCTACTGCCAATGAATGAACAGGTTTTCTTACCCTGATATTGAGCTTGATTGAAAGCCAATGGTTTTCCTAAGTTCATCATGTTGTGACCAAAATGACTACGTCTGCTTAACAGGTTGCTAAACCCATATTAACCAGGACTCTATGAGACTATGAATTTGTAAAACTCAGATTTTTATACTTGTGTGGTTTGGTGTAGGCTACTTCCCGTCTGTACTCATCTTTCTTGTAAAAACACCCCTTCTGTCTCTCTCCGTGTATTTTTTTCCTTTCTCAGCCCTTCAATCTAATTTTGTCATTCAATGGTCCTTACAGCCTCTGATGTCTGTATTCCTTTCAGTTACTTCTTTACAATGTTGGTATTACATGATCTTGGTACTGTTGTTGCATTCGTTCAAAAGCTGTGTCCCAATCCAGGGGCCGCATCGTTCGGAGGCTGCATGTGAAGACCGACTGCGTCACAGTGGCGTGACTAGGCTGTCCCATTTCCAAGGCTCCTTCAAATGCTGCTGACAAATCTGCAGGTGGGGTTGAGACTTGAGCCATTGCGAATGTTATTAGTGACACCTGTGCTTTTGCTACGGTGACAACTCAACATGTCTGTTGTGAAAAAGGCCTGGTAATTTTACAAAATCTAAATGTGGACCAGTGTTTATCAAATGGATAAAAGGGAAATGTTGGACTTCAGTGAAGGATAAAAACCCTTCACATTTAGTCTTACTACCAAACTAAGAATAAAAAAACTACTACTATTTTGACTTTAAAATATAACAGAGCCCGAGTGGTCTCTTAAGGTTAAGAGTCAAGGCTGAGAACACAATGTCTACGACATGATACCCAGGAATATATCATCCAAAGTAACATATGTAACATGCTTTTGGCTCCAAAAACATATTGGCTAAAATGTTGCATGTTTTTTTTTTAACCTTTTTTTTGACTTTGTGCAAACAACAAGAATAAAGCAAACTTTGTTTTGATTTCCAACCAATTTGTGTGCATTTTCATTGCCTGCTGTTGTCAATGTGGTTCTTAATCCTGTCTCTAACCTCATCCACCAGCAGCACAATTACTTTCCTCCTCCAGTTTGGTTATCTATTTGTTTCCCATTTAGAAAACATCCCATTATTCTATCCCTATTTATATATTAATATATTCCAAAGATGTTAACTGTTGCTTTGTTTACCACATATTTTTTGTCTCTGACTGGCTCTTCCTGCTCTGAGCACACATGTGATTACTCATTTCAGAGCAGCTCTTAAATGTTACTCTTGCACTGTTCTGTAAGTATGTATCTTATTCTCTCTCTCTCTCTTTTTTTACTTGAATGTTGGCTCTGTAGAGCATTCTTCAGTCTAATTCTTACAGGTTTGATAAATCCAGGCTCTCAGCATCTTGTGCGTACATCTTTTGTCTCTTTTTTTTCTGCACATATTCTCTGGCACAGGTACAACGCGCCTCACTTTGATTTGTCTACATATGCTGCTGCTCCGTGATACACACGGAGAAATCCCCAACCTGTGGTAAGTGAGTCTGCAGATGGCCTCTGCCAAGAGAAAGAGCAAAATAACTTCAAACAGCAGAGATGGAACTACAGAGGAAGAGAAGATGGAGAGGTAGTACGAGCTGGGGATGGGGGGCTGGGACAAAGCAAGGCAGGACACAAATGTCTATGAGATATGAGTGCATCTCTTCCTGACTGCAAGCTGGGCTGGAAGATTGAACTAATGTCTTCATGCATCCTCCCTTTTATGTTCAGAAATTGCTACAACACCACAGTCTAGAATACTTGTTTTCCTCGACACCCATACGGGGAGTGAAGGTTTAAAATGGGTCTAAAGCAAAAGGGGGTAGATGGGAGTGAAGGGGCGAGGGTGTGGAGAGGGGGAGTTTTGCATGGCTAGACTGGCTCTGCCCCGTGGGAATCCAGCCGTCTCTGCACAATAAAACATGGATAGGCCTGTCAGCACCCGAGATACACACCGCAGAGATAAGCAGGCACTTTTACATTCCTTTTCCTGTCAGGCACACTTACACTCAAACACAGAGCACACATGCATTCCACCTCATTGTCAATTTTTTTTTCTCTGCTGGGCCCTTGAATGTGTGCCCATACATCATGGAGGTCTTGATGTAGTCATTAAAGCTTTCATGCTGCTCACTCAACTCAACTGTCTTTCTGTGCAGCGCCCATAAATTGGCTCGTACACACAACCAGCTGAGAAATGGTGTCAACTACTGTATAATAAGATCCATGGGTGTCAAACACTGCTTTATTTTCCACGGATGGACAACATGCACTGATGCTATTTATCTGGACTATACCACTTTTCTTCACTCAAACAAAGGGGGGAGGTCAGGACACGCAACACGGCTGTTTAATACCTTTCGCCAAGATAAGAGAAATGGTATGCCTGAGATTAGGGGCAGGAAATGCCCTCTCGGGTGGTGGGAAACTTGGTGAGAAACAGAGGCTGTATGTTGGAGGTGCAACCGATAGTTGTTTGGCTTGTTCAAACCCCTGACACAGGAGAAAGTTCAGTCTGGACTAGTTGCACTGCTGATGATGGACAAAATGATCATCAACATTAACATCAAACACAAGCAGCTTGTATTTCTATTTTTACCTCATGGTTTGGATCCATAATACATTATTTCAGCATCATACATTTGGAAAATGTGTATGCATATGAACTGTAATCGTGCATGCTGCCCTGTGTGTGTGTGCATTTGTGTGTATGTGTGTACACTCTCACTGAACCCAAGACACGGTTCCCTGCCCGTTCTTTGGAGCAGCGCAGTAAATCAAGCTAGCTCCAGTTCCCTCAGCCAAAGGCCTACATAGGAGAGAAGCCATTTATTCAGTGCTGTTGCAACGTGTTACTCCACTGCACTTAAGCGTGGTTTCCTCCTTTGCTTGCTGCACTGGCCCCCGAATGCTCAGATTCCTTTAAAAATGCATGCCATTAAGTACAATGTCTATGCAGCTGAGATAGAACATGGGCAGAAACTTTGGGCTGAGAATATATGAGAAATATATGCTATGCACAGAAAGGAACAACGCCTTTGATGTCTCCCTTGTTCCCTTCAGCTATGTCTTTGTTTTTTTCTTTCTCTCATTCTCAAGTGTTCGCTAAAGTAAAAATTCCACTGCAGACTTGGAAATATCATCCTGTATTTACTTCATGACAAAAACAGTCAACCAGTTGGTAGAACTTTCTGTCTGGGGATAAGACTGAAATAAGATGTTTCTGACAGGGCTGTAGCCAGGGATTTTAGAAATACTGAGGTCAAAACTACAAATTCCAAAACAGAACCCCACCCACCTGAGAAATGTTTGACCAGCCACAAACCGAACTCTGGAAACTTGTCGAGGTATTTAGCTAAGAGTCTACAGCCATGCTAGCAGCTCTGTGAAGCTGTACTTAGCCACTGCAGCGTTTTGAACTAAATACTAACGTTAGCATGCTGACGCGCTAACAGTGAAGTTTGCTGTGTCCACATCATAGTTGTACACGTTAGCATGCTAACATTTGCTAATTTGCAATAAGCACAAAGTGCATCAGCAGCTGATGATTCCCACTTAGAGGCACAAATTTCACATTATTTTAATTTACTTAAGGAGACTATTTGTAAGTTCTCTCTCTGAAAATGGTTTCTTGTCAGGTGTAGGTGGTGGTGTAACTTGACAAGAGCTTCAGCCATTATCGTCTTTATAATATGAGTAGCGCTTTGTCTTCAGGGCAGATTGGAGGCTACAGTAAGTCGCTATGAGTGACAAAATGGAATAGAAGAAAAGTCGTGATCGAGACAAGAGTTAACATTGGTGTTGCTTTCCACGGCGTACAAATAGCTCCTTTAACTGTTCACTTTTGTTTTCTGTAAATTTTTGCTTTATACATCAGCCTTAAAATCCCAACACTCTGTGATTACACATCCAACATGTGTATAATCACAGAGTGTAAACTTTTCATGTCATTTAACCACTCAGATTCCCAGAAATACAACAGAGGACATGACACTGTGACTTCACTGGTGGCTACAACCCTGTTTTTTGACATCATCTAAATCCAGAACTGTGAGCTTAAAATAAGTGTCCTTGACTGTAGTGAGAAATAATAAAATATTATAATGTTTTAAACCATTAGGTCTGCGTTCATCTACTAGTTAAAACTGGTTAAGGCTTGTTAAGACTTGCCAACCTGAGAGAGTTCAGATTAAACTAAAAGGTCTGCTTGCCATCCACCAGGAGCCTCTTCTCACCAGGCAGTAGAACAAAGATGGACATCACAAACATGAAGGCAAGAAATCAAACACTGCGCGATTCTGTCACGACTGTGTGATTAAAATCCCTTCGACACTCACTCTACAGATGGACATGCAGAGAAAACACTGCAATGCAATAAGTACAGACTGACTCAACAGCACAGTGGACAGAGAGTGCTTTCTTGTGTTTTCTCAAAAAGGAAAATGGAAAGAAAAAAAGAAAAATTAGAGAGTGAACAGAGAAGAGAGGAGCACGGAGAACAGAGTGGTGGCTGGCCACAGTAAATGGACCACAGGCAACCTCCACACTGCTCAACCACAGCGTCTGTGTGTGTGTGTGTGTGTGTGTGTTCGCGTGTGTGTGTGTGCGCCTGTAATAAAGACAGCACCAAAGGTTCCTGAAAATTTGGCAACAGAAACACACATGCCACCTGAGCCACACACACACGCAGCAGCACTTACTATGCAGGGCAGGGCTGTGTGTTGCAGAGATGGGAGCCCAGCGTCGGTCTGGTGAGGGGATTACACATGGTGGAGTTGACCTGAACCTTCTGGTCCTGCAAACAGATAGCCTTGGTCGAGATACGACCTGATGGAAACATGAAAAATAAAAAGAGTTTTGATGTAGTTCCTGCGGGTGATTTCACTACATCAGTTACATTTTTTTAACTGTCGTAGATCAAGATGTCTGGGTTAAGTCAGTATGTCTGTCTGCATGCCTGATGACTGTTGCTGCCTTTGGAGACGAGCTAGAACAAAACACACACACACACACACACACACACGCACACACACACACACACACACACACACACACACACACACACACACACACACACACACACACACACATATCCATTCACTGACAAGTGAGCAGGGGGTTACTGAGAGTCTTTTGGGACCAACAGAATCTGAACTTCTCAAGTGACAAAGGTGCTTTTCATTAGCCTTAACACACTTCCTGGACCACACAGTAGCAGAGGGGAATTGTACAGAATATAAAAACATATAAACACACACACACACACACACACAGACACACACACACACATATATAGAGACATATACAAAAACAGACACAAATATACAAATAAAATCACACCCTTGGGGACATTTGACCATTTGTTAAGCCCCATCCTCCTTAGTTACCGCTGCTGTGCCTGTCAAACTTTCTGTTCTCACACAGCACATATGCAGTTAACAAATACTGTGGCATATCAGCCACTCTAAATTCTTAATAGTTTTCTGAAACAACGGGCTTCAGATGGAGATAAACAAAAGCACTGTCAACCTTCAATTTTACCTTTTAGAGAAGTTCACTGGCAGATTTGATCAGCTGTAACAAGCTAGCTAGTACCTAAGCAATTATGTGCCATGACTTGAAAAGGCTTTCTCTGTCTGACTTTTTAATGTTTCTAACTGACTTGTTTCAAAACAAGAATCTTGTAAAAGTGGATGTTAAATATGCATGATACATGATATCATGCTGAAAGACTGAGGTTAAGAGCCGGTTAATGTTCCATCAGAATTAGACATGCTGTCTAACCACGTCGGCTGTTAAGTGTTTATACCTGGTTCAAATGGCCACACTTGAAGACAGACTGAAACGCACGCCGCCACACAAAATGTTGTTTAAAAATGTGGATAGCAGTGCACATTTTGCACAAGCTAATATTCTAATAAAATATAAAATGTGTTTCGCAATTGTAACTCTATCTGAAGTAACACTGGCTGAGGTTGTTTGAGTGTAGATGTCTCAGAGAGAAAGAGCAGGACAGAGCTGCTAACATTATTAGTGTAGTTAGTAAGTTAGCTAGCTGGACTTGCTAACGAATGCAGCTTATGTTGGAGGAGATAAACGCACTGTTTCTATTCCATTCAAACGCTAGGAAAAAGGACAACCCTCAGAACTCTTTGAAAGCAAAGGATTGCTCTTACTACAGCCTCATGCACACAGTTTCAACATGTGGAGAAACCCAAAGCTTTACAGGCCTGCTGTGCCTAGTTACTTTTGCTAACCTATAAGTGGGGCATAACTGCTCAAAGGAGGGGTTAAGCAAAAGTTCAATTAATGTACACAACACATGAACATACACAGAGCACATGTACTGGCCCACATTCAAACACAAACACACACAGCCTCACCTCCAGCACAGGGAGCGGAGCAGTCCGAGCGCACCACACCCCAGCTGTAGTCAGGTTTCCTCTCAGTGCGAGGCAGAGTGTACTCCCACACCACACCCGGGTTTTTTCCCTGCAGGAGGATCTGTCAGGCAAGAACACAGTCAGTCAGAAAGGTATCACATGTGTGGATGTAGTTTGTCTTTTAACCTTTATTTAGCCACGGAAAGCATCACATTGGTTTTCAGATGTTCACATTACATTGGGAGTCATCCACTGCAACCACTTTTTTCCTGGCTGCTCTATGGAGTTAAACCAGCAATCTTCCTCCCCCAAAAATCTCCAGGCCACTAGTATATACTGTAAAGCACCCGCATAGCCACAGGTGTGCCCAGATGAGTCTCTGCCATATAAATCTAAAGCTGGCACACCCACCATAATCATATTAAAAAACATGAATTAGCTGCGAATAAAAAACATACGAACAGAGAGACTTCCCACCACATGTAATGAAAGGTCAAAGTTCAAATGAGCACTGGGTGGCATTGGCACAGCTAACATTAGGTCAGGAGATTTGATTAAAAAAAATGTAAAGATGTCAAAACAAAGCTCTCAGTACAAGTTTTTTAAGAGGCCAGGCATCGAGAAAGAGGAGGAACAGACAAGGTTAGTCAGAAAAGAGACGTCTCAAGAAAACTCGACGCCAAGGCCGGGGGATGCAGCTCCATTGTCCAGCTTCTCTAACCAAAAATCAACCGCTCCAGCCATGGTCCCAGGACTTTCAGGACCTTCTAACCCCACGTTTACCACTCCAGATGCCCCTTGAACTGTCACCAACTTCCATGTCAGCCTAAATTACTCTCATTGAACAGGTGAGAGTAGATGTTCTTCAACTAAATGCTACGAAAAGTATGCTTGACTGGAATATAGCATCAAACACAACGCTGTATTTTTGTCAGCCATGTCAGTTTGTTTGTTTTTGCCATGTAGCGGCATTGTGCAAAATAGCTTGTAGACTTAGCCCAAAAAAACTGTGTGGTTATTGCTATTAGAAAATCTGATGTGATGTAGCTGCATGTTCAGTGCTGCAGACATTCACGGAGAAAACCATTAAAATCCAGGTCTGACATTGCTTTTATGCTACAGTTGTGCTATAATGTTATCGGGGACATTACTAATGACATTACAACATTAAATGAATATATTATGTTGCAGCTGTCGATACAATGTATAAAACTGACCGTAAGTAAATTCTCCGAATAATGTTTTCATGATATATTAAAATATGAGTAAAAATGGTTGATTTACAGATCCTGTTTCCTTCCTTCCTTTCTTCTTGCACACATTATATCCCACAGTCAATCTATTGTTTTATTTTATTTATGAAACAATGAAAAATGACTGACACTAAACTAACACTAAACTAAAAGATATTTAAAATTATATTAAACTTAGAAAAACAGCACATTTTCACATTTGAGCAAATATTTGGCATTAAATAAGTGACCATTTCAGCTCTATAACCACATATTCCCTAAATTCTGGATAATAAAAACTCTTCCCCCACATACAGTATAATGTATACCCTCTAGCTGAGCCCATCTATAATTGGCAGCGCTCCATGAATCTATACAGTATGTCTACACCATATAAACAAAAATGAAGATGTGCAATGAAAGAAGAGCAGAAACTAAATGTGTGTTATGGACTAAAGGTAAGACCACTGACAACGTGGCAGCCTAATTCAGCTGTTCAGCTCCCAGTGAGCCGTCAGATCTACTACCCACTAACCAGAAAGCTGAAGAAACATTAAGGAGTGCTTTGTTCCCTCTCTAGTCCAAACTGGCTGACCACACTATTATAAGGTCATTTTATTTGGACAGTACAATGAACAAACGAGGGACAATTTCCATTTTCTTTTGAGAGTTTGCTTCTTTTCACCACATCCTTTATACTGGCTGGAGATTCTGAGTTACCTTTTCTGTTCAGCAGGTTTATTTGGACTAACGGATGAATGACAGCAGACATACCCATTACAGGAGAAGCATCAGGCTATCATTAAAACAACCCCGCGAGGATTCACTGCCATGGTGAAGAATTTTGGTTGAGGTGCATTTACATAGTGTGTCATTTTAAACCATTTCAAAACACTGCGCTGGATTATCTTCAGTATAGCTATGTCTCATTCACAGCCCACCTAGCTTTAGTTCAGGTTGGGTGGTTATAAATCCTCAATCCATTTGGCAAATCTTATTAAGTCCAACTGTCAACATCCATTCCAATGTCTGACAAACATACCAGTCTATCAGTATCTGCAATAATGAGCTTTGACAAGTGTATTTTCTTTGGGGTATATCCTGAAGTACAAAGGAATCTACCATCAACCATCCAACTTAGAAAGCCAAGCACCTCCTGGGTTCGGTCCACATTCAATAGTCCTGGGGTGCTTCCACTGACTGGACCAATCCCCTCTTGCTGCTTGTTAACTGTTCCATGTGCGCGGTCGGCCCCGTGCCAGACATGAGGCAAAAAGAGAGATGTTTATCCGGAGAGGAGCGAGGAGCTGTCTAATGTCAGAAACACATCTGCATATGGAGGTACAGCGTGCGCAGACTTATGCACAGCTGGAAGGACAAATCAATGGGACACGGTGTAGACATATGAAGATACTGTGACAAGCACAGGCACGGCTGTTTACATGTCATATTCCGCTAAAGCAGAGGGTTCGAACTGTGAGGTATGACTCCCCAGAGGGAGATATATGAGGTGAAAGGGACAGGTGCATGCCAGTGCTCTAAAAACAACAGGAAGTTAGTTATTGTAGTTTGGCCCGCTCACCAACAATAGTTGAGTGAAGTCATACACCAAATGTGGCTTTCCCATATCAAAATCTCTTAGAAATCATAGAGACAAGATTCTCCTTGTAACTCCATAACTTGCCTGGGAAATGTCATCTTTTTAATTCTTCCTCAGTATGACAGTAGTTCAGTGATAGTGGTAAACAAGAGCTGCTAAAAGCTAATTTGGCATAATGGAAACAAAAATATAATGGAAACAAAAACAGGTTTCAGGGCCCACAGTGTCAGACTTTTAAGATCCCTGCACTAAAAGAAGTTTGTCTGCTTGTGTGCAAGACATGTGTGCTTATGTGTTACCTGTAGGGGTGCCATTCAAAACTCAGCACAAGCTTGAATGTAACTGAATCAGGCTTGCACGCTCAAACTTGCTGTAAACTGATGAGAGAATTTTTATGTAAATCTGAAAGTAAAGGAGTCCAACTGCAGAAACAGGTTTTCCTTTGATTTTGTTCACACTATCAATCACTTGCACGGGCTGATAATGCACTGTCCTTTAATTTATATAGAAAAAGCATGTTCAAGGTCTAAAACATAGTGGAACACATTTTCTTATTCTTAAAGTATTTGTGAAACTGATTTTTAAATATTCTATAATTAAATATTTGCTAACTTCCAGTCTTCTTCTTCAGTGCTTTTGTTGGCATGTTGCTACAATTCTTGCTGCGTTTACCGCCACCAATTGTCCATCAGTTGAACATTATGTTTGTGCATGTGCATGATGCTAACAAAACAGGGACCCACCCATAAAGTTAGTCCATAGTATTACTAGAAGTGAAAATCTCCACAGTGCACCTCAAAACTACAAGTGTATGTCTAAAATGCTTCAACACCAAATGCAGACATTCATAGAGTCAATAAAAGGCTGCATTTCTTCACCTCAGCCATGTTACTAACACGTTCATGGCCATAGGCCATAAGTCAAACCATGGTTAAATGTTTGCAAACATAGTGTTTCAGACAATGTCTCCTTTAAACTTGGGGGTGTCTGGTCTAAAATGATGAAATTGTGGCGTGTACCAAACTGCAACATCCAGCCACACTTTAACACCCATACTTCCTTCGCTGATGCCACCCACCCCAACCAAACCCCAACCCACGGCCATGACACAACTGTCACTGCTAACCACACCAGGACTTTATGCTTATCCAAGCAAACCAATTCTTACCAACATTCCTGCTCCTTTACCAAACAACCTCCCATGATGTGAACTAACAGTTATAAAAACAACACTCAGCAGTCCCTTTAATAGAGGACCTACACATCATTGAATCTTTCTAAATGACTGATCTCTCTTTCCTAAGCTATCCGCAATGTTGAATAAACCCAACCAACCACAGTATTAACATTGTCTGCCAGGACTGACACTAACTTCCAAACAATAATTTTAGACATGTCCAACCCTGTCTCCTCTCCACTTCCTCAGTCTGGGACAATTGTAGCCAAAGCTCATCCCCCAGCTGACTACTGAACACCAAAACCAATAAGAACAAAGAAAAACATCCTACCTATCCATACTGCAAACCAAGAGCCCACAGCGTCCTGCAATAACTCACAACATTAACAGTGACTTCATGCTTGCTCCCACTTTGCAGAGAGAGCTCACATTGGCCTTGTGACGCCTTGGTAGTAAAAGCAGACTAACAGCAGCATCGAAATACTGTCTTGATATTAGTCACAACACATAAAACTCTACTGAAACTCTAAAGACGGCAAATAAATGAGCCTTAACTCTGTCAGTAGGAAGTGTTGGAAGACAGTATGTTTACATGCAGTTTAATAATTTGAATAAACTTCACCTCTGGTTGTTACCTGATTTCATAAATGTCCATGCAAACACAAAACCTGGGTTCCATTTTTGCAAGTTAAAACACATTAAAAGTTTATTTTTCCACATGTTCTAACATGGTAGTGAAATAAATGTAAACTATGCTAAATATTCTTTTTTCATTGGCTCTAAGGCTACGTTTACACCACAACATTTTCATTTTGAACTATGTTTTAAACTGTGTTTTAAAATGAAAACCATCTCCGTCCCGTCAGCTGTTTTAGCTCCGTGGCACAAATAATCTTTGTCCATACTATCACACCTGACAACGCATATCACATGACCACCGTCTCCATTTCTGTCCATCCACACTACAACCCTGGAGCTTTCAAACTAAAACGGGGTCAGCGGCTTTTCCAAACATCTCTGGAGTAGTGTGAATGTCAGGAGCAAAAGAACTAAACATAGTAGTGTAGCATTAGTTGGAGAAATGTTCAATGATGGCGAATGTTTGCATCTCCTGAATTACTTTTATTTTGTAGTACGGTTACAAGTATCGACTCTTGTTCTTTAGACTCAAAGAGAAATCCCATTTATTGAAAGAAACAAATATTTCCTGAAGAGAAGTTGAGCATGAGAAGCCTTTCAAGTTTAAGTTGTGCGAGTCTTCCCACACTCCAAGTTCTGACCGCAGAGTGTCTCGGTTTTCACACCCCAGCCACCACAGCACTCATCAAGTCAGATGAGATGATGATGAATTACAATGTAGCAGACACAGATGTCAATCTCACTTGTGGATCCACGATGCTTTGCCCTGAACTGGCGTTACCTCGCTGTACCACAAGAACATCAATGCAGGCGGAATAATCCTCGTTGGTATCCACTGAGACCTCCAGAGGCAGCCATATGTTATATCTGTTCCCTCCTGCTCTTGTTAACTACTCCCATTCCCCATCCTTCCTCCTCCCTAACAGCAGAGCAGCTGTGCAGATGTGAACACCTTGTCACAGTTTACGCTCACACTCCTCAACATTTGTTTTTCTTTGAGTGTTTCAAGCTGAGTAAGGGTCTGGGAGCGATTGGTGCGTACACCCTCCCCCATTGCACTCTCTCAGTTTTTCTGTGACAGAGCCAGTTAAGTAGAATGTGTGAAACAGATGAAGATCAGCAGTGAAAAAAAAAAAACGACTCGCTTTCCTTCATTTGGCTCTTTTCATTTGCAGTCAAAGTCCCAGTGCCCTGACCTTAACTTCTCACATCCAAAGAGTTCAATTGCAGAATTCTTAATCTTTTAATCTCACCCCCCCCCTCCCCTCTTTCTATCCTTCTCTTTCTATCAACCTCTTTCTCCTTTTTGTAATTACAGGACATACTTATAGAGATTATGGTCGTGTCATCTGCAGATCAGCAGCGTGCTACAGCTGAGTTCTCTGCTGGACAGATGTATGACTGAGACACACAGACAAGCAGCAGGGGCACTGTGAGATTTAGTCCATTCTTTGAAGGATAATTTATCCCTATTATAACTTGGGATTTATGTGTGTAGTCTGGGCCATTGTTTCTATCATCATGATAACACTGTACTCGAGGGGAGAACGACAAAGGTTGTCTACAAGCCAGCAATTAAGATTATCAATAGATCATCCAAACCACTTTGTTTAGTGTTGATAATATTCCCCCCCATTGCACACGAATTCCACAGTAAGCACTGCATGTGTTTTTTCCCCCAGACTTCTTTTTAGCGACACTGCCATGTTCCTCATTCATTACCAAAAGCTCTGTGAGGCAGAACCAAGGCACAGAGAGGCTTTGAGCTAAATACTCACTACTATGCTAACACAAGCAAGTATAATGTTCACCATCTTAAAAGGGGCTTTTTGTAAGTTTCCTATGTAGCAATAGCAAAACTTACAAATAGCTCCTTTAATTTAGTGTTTTAGCATTCAAAGATTTGATCCCAAAAAACAAAGTACAGCTGAGGCTGATGGGAATCTCACTAGTATTGCAGATATTTGGTCATAGACAAAAATATTGCGGCTTCGTCTGGGAGCCGAGAATATGCTGAGGTATTTTTTTAGATAAGTGACCTGCTGGTGGCACTGCAGGGAAAGTCTGGGGATCATCATGTTCACCCCCTGGGCACCATGAATGTCTGTCTGAAATTTATTGGTGGACAGACAGACATTCCCATCCATACATGTCATGCCATGTCACCAGCATGGCTAAATAAAACGGAGGTTGTAAATATAACTGTTAACTGCTATTATCGCTATATAATACCAATTTTCAGTGAAAGGAAGATTGGTGCATCGCAGGATGCAGAAATTATTCCAAAAGTGTCTGAGAAAAAAAATGAAATCTATCCATCTTGCACAAGAAAACAAGAATGGTCCGTTCAAATGCCAACTACAACAGCGGATCCACTAAACTGCCCACAAACAGAGGCTTCTTTTCTAAAATAGCTACAAAAAACACTCAGACATTTCCTGATGGTCAAACGAGTGACCAGACAAGCACTTCAGAAATATCACACTGGTATTCCTGCTGGATTTACAGGCCAATCATTCCTGCTTCAACTGCAGTATTTCTGGGGGACTAGGGACTGAGGAGAGACTAGCTTTCACATGACTATCACTTCAAGCATGATGGAGGAGGAAAAAAAAAACAAATGTCTACTCTTCACCTGGTTTTCACTTCTGTTTCCACAGCTAGGGTTCAGAGTTCAGGAGAAAATAAATGCTTTCGCTGACAAAGTTATGTGGGAAGAACATCCCGCACAACCCCCTCCACCCGTTCACTTAAACCTACAGAGTCATGAGGAGAAACTACTCGGCCACTTGTCAAATATTAGTTTTGCTGTGAGGAGGATACGCCTGTCCAGCATCACATTCTGCTGCTGCCTTCAGGACGGGTAAAGACTCGCCCTACCCTCGAAGCTTTGGTTTCTGACACACCACTGATTATAAACGTCGGGCAAAAAAATGTACCATCAGCTCATAAATCACCTCCTGTACTATGCAGTACATCTCACTCTAGGCAACCATCTGATTTTATACTTTTCATCCCTGCCTCTAAAGGGCAGTTGACTTAGGGATTTTATTCACTCTATTAGCTTCAAATCACATGGCTGGAACAAAGCACTTTTGAGGTCAGTGGCCGGGAGGGGTGGGGGGCACATCCATGGCTTTGAATATGTGTACATGGACAAACACGTGATTGTGTTTACACTGGAGCCGGCAGTACCAAGAAACTGTAGCGCTTATAAACAAGGGGCAAGCCTCTGCCATGTGAGACTGATCTGAAAAATGAAAGTGGCCCAAAGGCTGATTTAGACCAATTGTGTCACCTCTCTCTCTCTCTCTCTCTCTCTCTCTCTCTCATATGATTATTCTGTCTGTCATTCCAGTGATGCTTAACGGGTCGGTTAAAGCAAATGAAAAGAAAACACATTTTCTCACTTACCCTTACTGGTATCTGCTCATGCTGATTTATTTGCCCAGGTTTTGAGATAAAGACGGGTGAAAAACTAAAGGAAAACCTTGAATAAATGAGAAATATAACGATTGCAGATGCTTCCACACAGGTGCGCTATTAAGCATTTAACATTCAGTCATGCTCCGTGGCATGTATAAAAATGCTGAGCAGGCACGGCTGATTCTGATTTTGTATCAATCGGCTCGTGTTTCAATAGAAACAGTGACTGCCGACAGCCAACATTTGATGATTGTGATGCTTGTGCAGTATGTAGACAGTAGACCTACTTTCTGCTAAAAAAAACTACTGACATTGTGTTCTGGGTGAACCAATAATTTAAACTGTTAAACTGTTTTCCCTTATATTCTCTTTCTTTCCCTCCATCGCTCACAAAGAGGAGAGCCCTGCACAGAACTCAGACAAACTGTGGTGCTGGTCACCACAGTGAAACTCCAAAAGCCCTAGTTTCTTTCTAATGCCTTCCACACCACCCACTCATCTGCACATCATGCCTGACGTAACCAATCACCCAACACAATTAATTCCCCATAGAAGCACTGCAGACAGCTACAACCACCCCTGTTCTCCCTGCAACCCAAACTTCTTTTTTCATCTAAGCCTTGTCGTGTTCAGACATTTAATAAAAAAAAAAAGGGGGGGAGGGGCCCTGTCACTGTCAATTGCCACAAACGGACGTCACCCAGCAGCGGCGGCTTACTTCAAACACTAGCGTCTCATTAGTAGGTCCAGCGGCATACAGGCTCTCCGGTTTGTTGAAAGAGCGCTGGTAGTCGAACACTGTTCCACCAAAGTGGAACTTTCCCGGCCAGTCCACTGTCCAGTCCCCGGTCAGGTAGTACTTCCTCTTCAGGGAGCGGACGGCCAGGTAGCTGGTGGAGACTTCCACTTCCTGAACACGAATGCTTCGTGCCCCTGCTGGGACCGTTACCATAGAGTAATACTCTGTGGGAAAAAAAGAAGTAAGTGAGTTTCATCACACACTCCTGTTACCCATGCACACACACACAGCATCACCCCTGCTTTACATCAACTTTATCTCTGGTATATGTGTGTTACTGCACATCAGACCATTATGAAGTGCCTACATGGTTTTACTTCTTGTCCTTGTTTGACCACTTAACATCTCCCTGTGTCTTGAAAGAAAAACCAGTGCATGCTACTTGAGACATACAGACACGCTACAAACAAAGACAAAGACAAGATTACCATTGGCCCTGTGTTGAAGGCTGTATTGGCCCTTGAAGAACTTGCAAGTGGAGTTGTTTCCCTTACAGACTCCGCAGGCGTCCAGAGAGACTTTGGAACCCAGGATCTTGTCGCAGCCCACTGCCTACGCTCACACAAAAAACACACATGCCAACAGTGCTGCAATGTACAGGATGTAAATACGAATAAACTGTATGATCAGTTATTATCTAAAAATATATATTATGACAATAAGGAGGTAACTTAAACTACATCTGTGTTTACATCTGATGTTTCACCTTATTACTCCAACAAGGACCTGGATTACAAGGACAATATAAGCGTGGTGGGTAGGTGCAGTGTTACATTTGCAATAAAATGGAGTAACCTGTAAAGTAAAGAAGACTCTCATTCTGTCATTACAATTTTAACACCTGCTTGCACATGTTTCACTGTAGCACACTGCAGTAAATTCACACATAAAACTTACTTTTCCTTACTTATGCCGTTATGCCTCCTACAAGCTCTTAGCTGACATATTGGCAAGAATAACTTAAAGGACAGCGAGCATCGCCATGAACATGACAACTGCACAGGTTCTAAACTAATTCCCAGTTTAACCCTATTAACTACTTCTCTTTTTTTGGAAGTGATACGGAAGGTTTACACAAACAAAATGTCGACCGCTGTAAAAAAAAATACAGTATACAACAACAAGGAATTGGTTCTTGCACTTAAACGTTTGCCCTTGTTTTCCATTTCAAATAAGCTTTAGATTAAAGAAATCTTGTGTCTTTCTTTCTCTTCGCTTTTTGCACTCTTTATTGCATTGTTTATGTTTTTTTGCTCCATCTAAACTCAATGACCCATAAAGACAAGGGGAAACGTCCAAGACTCAGCTGGACACAGCTGTATTTTCAGAACTTTATGCAAATTTATTAAGATCCAAAAACTCATCTCTCGTTTACGTAAGAATGTATGGATGTTTTTTTTTGGTTTTTTTTAAAAATCAGACCAGAGAACCGGTTTCCCCATGTTGTCTGAGTCCTTTAAATACCGTTTGGCAAAGTCCAAGCAGACTGCCATTTGCCTTTTACTCAAAGCGGGTTGTCCGTCTAGCTGCTCTACCATAAAGGCCTGATTGATGGGGTGCTGCTGAGGTGGTCGATCCAGCAGGTTCTCCCTTCTCTACAGAGGACTTCTGAAGCTCTGTTAGAGTGACTGGTGGGTTCTTGGTCACCACCATAGGCCCTCCTTGCCTGGTTACTCAATTTGGTCGGACGTCCAAGTCTAGGAAGAGTCCTGGTGGATCCAAACTTCCATCTCACACTCAAAGCTTTAGAAATGGTTTAATGCCCTTGCCCTGATCTGTGCCTCAGCACAAAATTTTATGATTGTCCCTTGGACTTCTAGGCTTGTTGTTTGACCTGACATGCAGTGTGAAATGTGGGCTCTTATATACATACACAGGTGTGTGTCTTTCTAAACTATGTCCATCACTTCCATGCATAATCTAAGCAAAGAGGATCCACCGGACCACAAAGTTGAGTGCCACAGCAAAGAGTCTGAATACTTTTGTAAATGTTGTACTCAGTGTTTTAGATTTTTAATAAATTTGCCAAAATATCTAACATGTTTTCACTTTGTTAATATGTGTTAATTGCTGTAGATTGATGGACATAAATGACTAAATTAAATCTACAGCACATAATTTGTGCAGAATGTAAAGAGGCCTGAATACTTTTGAAAGCTTCTGAAACTTTCCGTATCTCACACTGAGGGAAAACAAAAAAGTCTGGATGCAAATTTTCTTTACGCAATGAGATATGTTTCAGTGCACACACACACACACACACACACACACACACACACACACACACACACACAACATCCTATGTACCTCACAAACTCCATCAATGCAGACATCTCCCCTGTGATCAGAGCAGGAGGTGCCGTCTTTGACCTTGCTGGACATGGCGAAGAAGAAGTCAAAGTCCTCTGCAATGCAGTACAGCTTACAGATGTCTTCATCTGCACAGAGAATAAACAGATGTGTACAGTAGCAACGGGGAAGTTAGAATCAACAGAATTTACGAATTTTAGGAATAAAATCTCACTGATTCAGTAAAGTACGTGCTAAGTTTCACTAGCTACTGCTCTGCAACCTGTTACATTTACAGTATGCACATCTCCTGCTGAGACCGAATTGGAAAAGACAGGAACTGAACTATAAATGTACCCAGGGGTATTCATGTGGGGCAACAGGTTTATTCTGTAGTTCAGATCAGTTATCACAGACAAGTCTCTGCAGCCATCTTTGATTAAAATAAATGACGGTGAAGGTGACTTGGCCCAAGGTCCCAGAAGGCAGTTCAGAATCTGTTCCTCTCTACATCACCTCCCATTCATCAACAGCTTAAACAGGCCTGGGACGACAGCCAAACGCACGGCTCTCCTTCATTTCACTCTCTCTCCCTCTCCCTCGCTCATTGTAACAAAGCTGGCCCGCAGGCTTCCTTTTTAAATCTATCCCCACTGTGTCAGAGGGTGCAGGTGGCTACATGTCTCCCATGTACATTACACAGAATGATAGTTTCCTCCAGCTTTTTGGCCCTAATCACAGCAGCAGTAAATAGTGGTTGGCATTACAGAAACACTTTATAAAAGAGATTTGGACTAGCCGAGTACAGCAGGGTGCAGAATATAAAAGCTCTACAGAATTAAGACAAGAAAAAGCTTGCCCTGAACAATCTGCAATTCTGTGTTTATATAGTCTTGCTGTGTTCTTTGAACAATGAGATTTCTTTTCTTGTGCATTATCTGCCAATAATACAGTAAATCATGGGATGTCTTCATAATCCTCGAGAAATACTATAATTTAAAGGGGCTATTTATACATTTTCTCTGCCACCAAACGTGGTTTCTTGCTGGGAGCGGGTGGTAGGGATTGTCGCTTGACAAGAGCTTCAGACATTGTTGTGTTTAGAAGACAAGAGGTTATTATACGTCCTCTGAGCAGCGCTACGTCTTCAGAGCAGACTGGAGGCTACAGTGAGTCACTATCAGAAAGTAACAAGATGGGCTGAGGCTAGCTGGTTAGCGTGCTAACTTCAGTAGAAGAAAAGACGTGAGCTAGCATTGCCATTGCTGCAGTCAGCTCTTGGTTAGTAAAGGAATTAAGTTTGATGCTGAACTCATTACATTTCTTCTAAACTGATAAGAAAACAGCTGTTAATGCTAATGTTAGCTATGTAGCAATAGCAAATCTTACAAGTAACTACAAATAATCTTTAAATATGCAGCTCGCAAAGTAGGATACAAGAAAAATACACACAACACACACAACATCCTCAGACCAATTCATACATTAAATATAAATGCACCACATGACTGAACAGACTCTGTTCAGTGGGTCTGATCAACTGACCAACTCACCATCCACTTGCGTGTAGGGCTTCCACTTGTAGTACCAGCCCCTGAAGGGCTTGCTGTTGTACTCAGCGCACTGTTGGGCCCTGAAGTCCACGGCGTTGAGAGGGCACGGCCGAGTGTTACACAGCTGGTTGAGCCGACTGGAGCCCGAGCAAAATTTACCATTGTTCTGTGGCCTGAGCGGAAGACAAGACAAGAAGAGTTAAGTTTACAGATCTGAAATATCCTGTTTGTTTGATTACCACAGTTCTGAAATCAATGCAACAATAAGCCAATTGATGATTGATGTTTACTCCACAGAACAGATCAATTCCGCTGATGAGGGAACAACAACCAAAACATGTAATGAAATACGCTTGAGACACAGTTTTGATATCCAGATAATTATACAACAGATTACATCAAATATGCTTATTTGCTTGCCGAGAGTTAGGTATTAACATCACTCATGTCTGTCCATTAAGTATGGAGTTACTGCCAGCAGCTGGTTAACTTAGCTTAGCATTAAGACGAAGTTAAGTTAGCTATTGCTACATAGCTGTCTCCCTCATTTGGTCTGCTTGCTTGTTTTGTCGTGCTATTTTGTTGTCTGTTTACGTTTTCATTCATTGATTGACTGTGTTTTTCTTGATGTTGTACAGCACTTAGGTCAGCTGTTTGCTGTTTTTAAATATGCTCTATATATACATTGGATTTATATTTTGTGATTTTGAAGACTGGAAACAAGAAGGGGCTTGCCTGGCTCTGACCAAAGGAAGGTCTGGCAACCTCACAAGCCACCAGCATGTCACTGTAGTCCTGCACATCACTCCCTGTGAAGTTTTTGTACAGAACTAGCAAACAAACACAAGCTATTATGTGTTAGATACTTTGTTACCTTTGGACAGAGCCAGGTTAGCCGTTTCACCCTGGCCTGCTGGCTGCAGCTTCATATTCAACGGATACACATAAGAATGATTTTTATTCTCTCATCTTACTCTCAGCAAGAAAACAAAATAAGCATATATCCCGAAATGTGAAACTTTTCCTTTCGGCTTCACCATCGGTGTAATCAATAACCCAAATTGCATCGTGTTGGAGGACAGTGGGATTCAAGACATCACCATTGAAGTGAACAAAATGTTTACATCAAAAGTGCTGCTGTCATACATGGAAATTGCGTCTGTTAGTATATGGTTATCCTTGATCAAAGTGTAAATTACAGATTGTGTAGGTGCTGTCAAAGAAAAGCCTGGATGCCATGTCAGGTGTTGCTATACGCCGTGCTACAGCAACACTTCTTCGACCACAGGAAAAGGTACAGCACATAAACAGATAATACAGCTTTAACATCCCATCAAAATGATGAAAGCCTCTTGACATTTAGTGAACATTAGGATGCCATGATAGATTTCCCAGGCTTTCATAACTCATACCAGGCATTCCAACACAACCACCAACTGAGAAAATTGAGTTTAGCCATTTACCAAAGTGGCCAACACAGACACATAGACACACACAGAGACTGTGGAACCATGCTGATCAAACATGTCTAATAAAAACAATTCACTAAGTTTTACAGTGTAATGAAACGCTTTGGAAAAGGAACTGAAAAAGAGTCTAATAAGAACAGTAAACATAAAGAGGAGAAAGCAACCAGAGGCATATTTCTTCTGAATTTCCTGTAACAGTGTCTGCATGAAATGAATGTTCAGCAACAATCAGAATCAGAGATGCATGTTGCTTCACTGCATTTTTCTTTAACTCCAACTGTTCATCCCCTCCATTCAGACCTGGACTCAATCACAGAGTGACCTAGCTGCCAAGAATGATGGAGCTTCATTGAAGGTGTGTGTGTGTGTGTGTGTGTGTGTATGTGTGTAAATCTGCTCTGTGCTGATCTTGCTTCCCTTGGTGAGGGGGTGCGGGGGGGT
>NW_019525450.1:2911758-3019796 GCF_002814215.2 Seriola lalandi dorsalis
TGGGGGGTGGGGTGGGGGGTTTGGCCCAGGTTTTCATAGTCCTGATCCTATTAAGACTTAGCGGCAGACAAACGCAACCCATATGGTAATGTGCTTATGTCAGGCCATTGGGGGAACTACACCGTATACTTCGTCAGTCAAGGCCTTCTGATCAGAGGAGGACAGGAGATGGACAGTTTACTTGAGAAGGGAGTTGAATGCAATTCATGGAGCATGGACATCTGGCCCTGAGTTTCACAATACTCCTCATTTCTCTTCTACACCCTTTAGTCTCCTCTCCCTAGATCATCTCATTGCAACTGTAAATCTACTTACAAGAACAAGACAGAAACCAGATATGACAAGTGTTTTGGTTTGTGTTTCAGTCATTCCTCTTCTGTCTCAACACCCAGCCCCGACGCAGCCTTCAAGACCCTTAAGGATGCTTAAATGTCCCGGGAGCTCAGTAAATCTGCCCGGCAGCAGAAGCTGAGACCGAACTCCTGTGGGTCAGAGGTCACCATGTCTAGTCTTGTCTTGTTCTTGAGTCACCTGCTCTCTCCCTGCCCCTCTCGTGATTTCCCACATAGATCCTCATTCTGCTGCCATGCTTCGGGCCTAACCCCCGTGAAACACCTTCACAAGTCAACCGGGAGACTCCACCGAACAGGGGCCTATCTAAGCACCATCACCCCCCCCCCCCCCCCCCCCCCACTCCCTTTAAATCAAGTGTGTGACAAAATGTGCTCCCTACAAAACCAGGTCAAGATCGCGAGCCTAATCTCCCAGGCTTGTTGGTGAGGATTAGGTTGACTGTGTTTGATCTGGCAGGTGGTCTACGGCGAACGGAGGAGCTGGGAGGGAGATGGAGGGAGAGAGGGAGGAGGAGAAGATTCATTTTCCGTCTTGGAGAAACTCCTTGAAGGGAAAAGTTTAATTGGCAGATCCCAAAGAAACTCCTTTACAAGACTTGAGCAAAAGATACATGCTTGCCTTGTAAAATGGATGAGTTTGTGCCGAATCAAATGAACCATCTTCAAGGCTGCTCCTGCTGGGAGAAGATTTTGTAGTAGAGGAGAGGTAAAGCTGTCATTTCTACTAGCTAAACTTAAAAATCAGGATTTTATAGGGCTAAACCTACATGTAATTTATGCTGTAGACTGCAAGTTTGGCAGGAATCTAATTGTTTAAAATGTGTCAAGCGTCATTGATCTTTCCAGAGATTTAACAGTGACACCCCAGACTGTCCAGACAGTTCAGTTTGGGGGTGAAGATGACATTAGAGACAAGCTGTCAGATTCAGGCTAATCCTCCTTGTTCTGCTCAGATTAAGAGCAGAGGGGCTCTGCCAAAATAATCGCAGAGATTACTGGGGACAAACGCACTCTGAATGTCATGAGTCAGGGACTAAAACGTGACTCAGGGGTACATGGTGCAGCTGGGAAAAAGTGTGTTGATGAAGTGTGTGAATTCTTGTGGTGGAGGTGTGTGTTGGGGTGGTGGGGTTGACAATATGGCAATGGAAGTGAAGAGATGTCATATTAAGACATATCCCAGTCTAATTGTATTGTTTTCACATTGGATCTGACAACTGTTTGGCCCATTGTATGTATTATGATAATGATATCATGACTTGGCGTTAGTGGATTTAATATTTCAACCTCACCATCTTCACATCCTCTGTCTGGCTCGCTGACCCCATAACTCACCGTTTAGCAGCATCAACCCATTCTTCAGCAGCAGCTGCTACAAAGCGCTCTTTAGTGCCACAGGAATGATAAATGAACTTGACAGCTAACCTGGTTTAAAGGGCTCTGTGGCCCTTTTTGGTCTGCCAGTCATGGTGTATAATGTGTATCATATGAGGGCCGGTCTGCCTCTGAAAACGTCTTTGATCCCTCACAGGGATTAGGAGACAAGTCGGCTGTGACGGACAGAACGGCCACATCAGTATCTGCCTGGCTGTTAAGTACGCGCTGATGAAGCCAGTGGAGTAAAGAGGACAGTGTAGTAGAAGTCTGTGGAAATCTGAATAGACTCATTAATGGTTTAAGAAGAAAATGTCAAACTAGAAAAGGCTGAATTTTCTGGAGAAAATTTAAACGTGGTGGCAGCAGAAATGCGGCACACCCACTTCCTCTGGCAGTCAAAACACAATAACTGGAAGAAGTGGAATTGTCAGAGTAAATGTAAGCAATGATCCAAATTGAAGTATGAATTTAAATGTAAGCCCTGAGAAAAGTTGGAGGCATAATCAGTTGGAGTGAAAGGGCTGGAACAAGGTGAAAGGAGCTGAAATCACCAGAGTGCAGGTGATACACTGACCTTGGAGTGAAACAAATTAGTGCACGTTCAAGTGAATAAACTGAAAGACAAAGGCCATCGAGTGTCAGCTGAAGGGTCAACACTGAAAGCAGTTCAAGTATCTTGCGTACAAACAGTAGAAATTGGAAGTTAGAGGAACTGAGGAATTTTGAGAACCTAACACTTGAAAGAGTCTGAGGTATCCGTTGAAGCATATTGAAAGGAGATGAGATGTAGAGTAGATGAAGTGTAATCACTGAAAGCAGAGGAACTCGGGTGGAGAATAAAGAGGTGAAAGCAGTGAAACTATCAGTTTATGTATAGGCACTGAAAGTAGTTGAATTGTATGAGATGAAAGCTGTTGAAATGTCAGCTGAAGCACGATAAGCAGTTGAGATATCAGTTAGTTCATTAGCACTTATTGTTTCGATTCAACTCTAACTTCTTGAGGCTGTCTATTAAATTGCATTATATTGTTCTCTGTGTAAACTCCTATGTATGTGACCCAACCATGGAGGCTGAGGGAACGACGATGTGGCATGGCAGATGATGGTATGAAGTCATATTGTTCATTCTCTTGGCTGAAAGACACGGGGGCAGCAGTAATGAAGAGAGCAACTGTGTCCCTAGTATCATCTCACCTGCACTTAAACACAGGGAGACACATGAGTCTGTGTGTACATATAGGATTGGATGTGACGTGCCACTATGATCTAACCTGCTATGACTAATTCCTAAATGATGGCAATCATTAACAGTGCAAACCAATCAGCAGTTTGAGAGCTGTCCACCAATCAGTGTGGTGCAGCGGCCTTGGATGTTAGCCATTAGCCATGATCCTACTGGAAACTTACCGTGGTATGAGAGTCTAGTTGTACAGTATGTTTGGGTGTGTGTGTGCTCACGCATGAATAGAAGTTCTATGTGGCAATGCTGTTTCCTTTAATTGTTGTAGATCCACATGTCAATTCCTCCTATGTTTTTTTTTTTAACTAAACATCAAGAGAAATTAAAATCCACTTGACAGTTGGATAGAAGCACAACAAGGAAAAACATCAGAGTTGCTGTCGAGGAATTTCTGTTAAGTTTCTTGTTGGTTGCTCCCTCGAGCGAAAATATAAAAACAGTTAATTGGTTCCACCATCCCCATCATGAGCGTCCCTGTGTTACAGTATGGAGGAAATTGCTTGTATAAACACTCTTCAAGGAGACGATTTTAAACCCTTCACTTGTTCTCGTTCAAACACTGCGTTTAATTGCAACATAACGTCAGTGTTTGTCAAGGTCTCTGTAAGTGTAGCTTTGGTTGATGGATTACACATACTGTACTGCACAGTAAAGGCAGAGAAATGGCATGAATGATCAGGAAATTAATCCTTTCTCTAAATATCCCATTGCGGACATCCCACTTGTCCTGTATGAAATTTAAAGAGCAGTGTTGTGGGGGGTAGCTAACTAACTGCAGACTCAGACTATCAATTATTTGATCAATCCCCGTAGTGACAGACCAAAAGCAATAAATCTATTATATATTGTATGAAAGTAAAATAAAGTCTTAAAAACATCAAATAAATCTCTTATGTGATGTGGGGAACATCAACAAGGGATTGTACTGTATGTCTGTTATGAAACACAACATTAAAACTGAAAAAAAAAAAAAATCTTTCACGTGAGTGTAATGACATGCACAGAGCCCTTTTACTAACAAAGAGATATGCACTGTGGGATCTGGGTCTGCAGAATTATGTAGAATTATGTTTGTGTGAGTGAGCAGCAATAGGGGACGTTTGCCGACCGTCTTGGCAGCTTTCAGAGAAAAGAGCATGCTATTAGGAGGTTTTCCTCGTCTGGAGCACAGGGAGAGATAGTCTGTCTGTCTGGACTGTCAGCCTGACTGATGAGAGCCGTTATCAGGCGCATGTGTGTGTGTGTGCATGGACAGTATGTGTGTGCATGTCTTTGCTGACAGCTACCTGGCAGACAGCGCATTCAGGTGTTCAGAAAGGAAGAATTTTTGGGACGCGAGACCTTCAAGAATTACTTTCTGGCCCAAACCGCGGCTCAGATTTTCACTGTATTAGAAGCCACATGACAACATGAATCACTTTGTCATCTGCGTGGCTACTTAAACTATCTATAAACATTAAAAAGGAGGTGATGAATCAGATTAGAGGACTATGCAAGACTGCAAGGGTGTATACCTTGGGCTGGAGCAGGAGCGCTCCCTGTACATGACCCCTCCTCCACAGGTCCTGGAGCAGTCGGACCACTGGGACCAGGCTGACCACTGGCCATGGACCGCCCTGGGACCATGCTCCCCATATTTAACACACTGGCCTCGCCGACACCACTGCAGACAAGAGAAAGAAGTAAATAAAAGAGGAGAAGAGAATAAGACACACAGAAATGGCTTTTTTATCAGAACTCAAGTGTTGGCCCAGGCGTCTTGCCTGAGTTTCCTGGTTTGGACAAATGCCCAGCACCACACCTGGACACTAAGACTCTCTAGCTGCAGCCAAAAGACACACGTACAGATACACTGTGCACCACACCCGAGCCGATCCAAGCCAAACCCTGCGCTCACACACATCATCGCCTCTCTCTCTTTCTAAATATCAGCTTTCGATATATGAAGGGGCGCAGCCGCTGTGTCCAGCTGAGAGAAATGACGATACAAAAATACTTCTGCAGGTACAAACAAGTATGAGCAGCGGGGATGGATACTTATCCGTCCGAGTATTTATTGATATTAGTAATTTTCTTTTAATCGAATGAGTGACCAAATAAATAGACATAAATAAATATATAAATATTTATAAGTACATATATATGTAAAGTACTATTGCAGTTTATTACAAATTATTTCTTATACTGATAGCCATTATTTTTATTTGTTATCAAAACATTAACTCAGTGAATGTAATCTAGAAACACGATGACATCACCATAACAAAGGCAGCTGTGGCAAGAAATGAGTCAGATGTTCAGACAGGCTGTAAACATGCCAACAGTTTGGACAGATTACCTAAACCATCCCTCATTACACACTTTACAGTAGATCAAAGCTGAACCAGGAAGTGGGTCTGTAAATTGCGATGGATGTTTACAATGGACTGATGGGTAATAATTTTGAGGTTTGCCCTAACTAAACTACGCTGACTAATTTGTGGGGATTTGCTGAAAGGACGATTATTGGCTCTCTTACAGTGAGTTAGACCAATAAAACTGTCGTGTTTGTGCAGTAAATATGAAGCTGCCACCAGCAACCAGTTATCTTAGCTTAACACAAAAACTGGAAACATAGGGAAAATGCAATGCACTAATTTGTTTGTTTAATATGTACAAAAACCAAAGTATATAAATGTGAAATTGTGGTTTTACGAGGGGTCATTTGCTAGACTATGTATTGACTTGAATTGTGTTGTCACCATGAGGATGCAAACGAGGTAACCAGCAAAGATTCCAGCAAAGTAACTACACTAAGCTAGGCTTAGCTGGCAAGAATGTGAAGTGTATTTTCCCTAAATGTCAAACTAGTCTTTTAAAATCACCTCACTGCTGATGTTCCTTCTGTTCGGACCAAATCTCATCAATGAATTTTTTAAGTATGCGTTTTTATTAGCAATAGGAATGTTGGCCTAAGACCAAGAGTTGTAATCAATCATAATTATAGTCAAAGTATCATTTTTCACCCATCTTTCACTCTTTTCACCCAAATATCAGAATCTGTTTCTTATCCTCTGGATTGTGTTGTCCATGCTTGTTCATACACAAAAGGAGACACTGTTTGGTTGATACTTGTCCATTTATCACTACTTCTCTCTGCCAAGGATGTTAGGTTGTCACCTGTGTCTGTTTGTTTGTGTGTTTGTTTGTCAGCAGTGTAATGGAAAAGATGAAGAACCGATTTGGACTGAATTTGGTGGAGGAATGGAGGATGAGCCAGGGAAGCCATTAAATTTTGGGGCAGATCCAGATCATTTACTATGAATTGGAATTTTGTTTCTCGGAAGTCTGGTGTAAGTTGTTTGAGACTGGCCTTGGCGGAGGACTGCACCTTGTGAGTGCCCTTCTAGTTATCTCATGATTTTGGTTTTATTTTGCACTTTGTAACTCTATAAATAAAGATTATTCTTATTATTGTCATTATTATTAGAAATGTTTGCTTGGTGTGTAATTGCATCAGTAAGTAAAACTGTCAGTCTTCAGAATGAGTAATTGGCTATTGTGATTCACATTTCCTCACCATGTCTGGACCGCAGCTGGTTCCTTCTGCAGCGGGCATGAACTTGGTCTCACATCGGTGTCCTGTGCGATGACACCACAGCGACTTACAGATGTCCTGTCAAAGGAGACACACACAGATATACAGGAAGTTTTCAGTTTTGGCACCTTTGCATCATGTCCCTCCCCTCTTTCCTCTTCCCTGACCTGACAGCACCTGCTTCTTGCCAGGACCACCATCATGCTGGTGGATAAGCCCCCACCGCCGCGATAACTGGGAATAAGCTTCTCCACAAAGCGTCTGTGTCAAATCTAATCACTGTACTTCTTTAATGAAACGGGCTATAATTGTATGTGTCATCTGACCCAACAATACAGAGACAGAGCGAGCGAGTGAGCACAGAGGGAGAGCCAAGGTCGAGAGACAGGCGGCAGAGTCTGGCAACCCGCCCAACTGCAACTGGCAACGGGAGAGAAACTAGAAAGGAGGGAGGGTAAGAGCAGGAGAGACAGCTCTGGTGTGTGTTGAGTCTTTGTCCTCACTTCTATGACACGGAGCAGGTGGCTGACAGCCACACCGCCATACTGAAAATCATTCTACATGAGCCCATCAGGGCCAAAAAAAAAAAAAAAACAGGGAGAAAAAGTGTGAAAGGTAGCCCCAAATCCTCAGTCAATCAGTGTGTAGATTAATTTACCACCCACTGACTAGCACACAGGTCTAAGAAATGCAGATGTAGTATTTGGTCTTCTTTTAGGGGAACATAGCAGGGATTTGGAGTCGTGAATAAGTCGTGAATAGCCAAGGCCATGTCATGTGTGCTAATGTGTCATATACACGATTTCCCAGCAATTACAGCCCTGCAAGAGGAAAGCCTGGAGTATTTTAAACAGCATTTACATGTGAATCAACATCACTGAATGCACCGAACATAAAGGCTTATACCAAGACCACAGGGATTCAGGGGGGTACATGGGGGGAGGTTGGGGGGTGATTCCCATTCAAAAGATAGAATGCATTTTAATGGAGGGTCACATGTGGGGGGTTTAAAGTTGTTGTGCAAATATCATGCTAATTAATAAAGTGCCAATTTACTGGCACTGTAAAGCAAACAAGTGCAGCCCCTATATGATCTGAGTGCCACATCTCATTAGTGGAGACTCATCTAGTGCATCTTGGTTTAGGCAGAGACGCATGAATGAACTGATTTACAATTGTTGAGGTCTATGTAAAACCAGGACTATTCAACTTTGGTTCTGTGTAACTGCACAAGACACGGTTAGTTTGAGGATCTATTGTAGGAATGACTTCAATGAGAGAGGAATGAGACAGCTCTTGGCAAGTAAAGGAATGACGGTTGGTGCCGAACTGACAACGTTCCTTCTTGTCTGCTAAGTAAACAGCTATTAATGCTAACCCTGGCTATGTAGCATTAGCAAAACTTACAAATTGAAGCTTTAAATGGTTTCAAAGTAAATAAAATGACAACAAATGAAAATCATGTTTAAAATTCATACGTATCCCACCTTGACAAAGTCAAGGCTGCATAGTTTCGCCTTTGAGCCAAACTGCCACTTGCACTGCGTGTCAGCGTCGTACAACTGGCCCGGGAGCTGTTCAGGGTACTTGTACTGACCGATCTGCCTGGGCTCGTCCACCAGACAGGATGCCTGGGCTGTTCTGGTGAACACAGCACACCACCCGTGTCAGTCAGAAAGAAAGCAACAAAAACTGACACGCAAATTTGACACCGTATGTGTGTGTGTCAGGCCTAACCCAAGGAAGCGGCTGAGGTACTGTCGGCTGCAGGTGGACCAGGAGAAGACCCCGTTGTTTCCAGCCAGAGTGGGAGACATAATGTTGCCTTCGGTCTTGCGACAAGGGTTGCCCTCCCCATCGTGGATCATCCCAAAACTGGAGAAAAATGAAGAGAAATAGGTGACATTAGGTTCACACGTCGTCATAGTATCATAGTGAAACAAGTCATTCAAAGATAAGAACTTCAAATGAGAAGCAGCAACAGGTGAATTTCAGCTATTTGATTTTTATTGATCTTGACAGTTTCCCCTGTGATGATAAAAGTGATGTCATCGTTTGCCCACTTTTTTTAAGTTATACTATGTCATACAATGAAAATATATTTGGTTGAACTGAGTCATTACTACAATGTGTCATATGTTTAACAATTACTTCTTTGCTAATTTATCAGTTTTAGGTCTAGACCCATGTTCTATTCAGCTGACCAAATTCATTAGGACACTTCAGCTTATAGATATTCTGACATGTTATCACCTGAGTGTATTAATGAAAAACAATTTGTTCCCAGACAAACAGAAATCTGCAAATATCAAAATAAACTTCTATCTCAATAAAAAACGTATAAACACAAACACGGAGTTGTGCTGCCTCAGGCAGTTTCCATTATTCTCTCATAAAGTGTCATGGAATGGATGAAGTAGTGCTCTAACGTAATGCTTTTATTCCACAGCGTATTTGTTTCTTTAAATCAGACCATGTTCATTTCATTTAATATAGATTCATTACATCCACGTGCAGCACAGAGCCAGTACAAAGACTGGTACAGTGCACTGCTCTAAACATCTGACACTGTTTTAAGTCACTTGCACAATTTCTGTCAGTGTTGTTGTCAACTTAGAGAAAGCAGCTTTACAGCTATGACACTCAGAAAGTTTGTGCTCACAAGTGAATTTATGTGACGCCCTCAATGCAGTTTTTGCTAAACATACTTGTGTCCAGACTCGTGAGCGATGGTGAAAGCCAAGCCCAGTCCTGTGTCTTCATTGATGGTACAACTCCTGTACTTACTGCACATGCCACTGATGGGGGCAAAACCTGCACAGACAAAGACAGATAAGGTGTTAGGAGGAGTAGGAGATATTTGGTTATTAACTGTAACATACTGACTGCATACAAAGCCAAAGGTTAACAAAATCCAACCTCACATCTCTAACATAGAATCCTCTTGTTTCTGAGCACATTCTTTCTGCTGAAACCTCGAACAGATTTGGCAGCCAACAAATATCTGTAACAAATGCATTCACGTACTTGCACGTCTGGAGGGGAATTTCACACCAGCTGCAAAGTGCTACCTCACAAGCCTGGCTCACCGATCAGACTTTGATAACTGATCAGTTTATAGGACTACTGCTCATAATGGACCTGACAATATTTAGGGGAAGATAAGTGATCCTAACCTTGGGATTTACTGTGACAAGCTGACAAAATATTCAGTTGTGATCATTGTTTTTTCCTATTTTCTGGTAATGGACCCAAGAATAACAGCATGCACAGTAGGAACATCAATATGTGGTTGCTGAATGTACCTGTGACTTCAAGAAACAATGTCAAGCTTTAACAACGCTGGCAGAGAGTCACTTTTGAGTCACTTTTCATCTTTTATACCCCAGTAGTAAATGAGATAACAAGATAAACTGCTGCCCTGACATTACGAGCATTTATTCGTGTGAATTCAATATGATGATATTAGCCAGGATGAGTTGGCTGCATTGTTGTTGATCCAGCTGCATCTTGTTCCTACAAGCTGTAAGATTAATTACCCTTGTCACCCTAAAGCACACTGGTCACTTCTGACATGGTGGACCTTGGTTCTTGCTCAAAATTTGTCACTTTGTTGCAGATTTTTCATCTTGCCTATCGAGACCCAGGTCTTTTTCAAATGCATTTGACAGACAACCATGGCAGGATACTTTTTAATGAGCTCTTTTCCTCCAGAGTGTCAGCTGATCAAGATGATGTTTGCATTTCTGCCCGGGGAATTCCATTGCAGGTCATAACCTCCTCTCTCTCCATGTTTCCTTCCTGCATCTACACCATTACCATGCAAGAAAGGCAAAATGCCAAAAAAAGAATTGCGAAAACATTTGGGTTACTCCCAAGTATGTGTGATTGGGATACTCATCTCTCCTGTTTGCACCTGTCAAATTTTCATCACTACTCACTGTAACGTCTACACCAACAGTATCACCTCAACACCTGTCTACATGCCTAAAAATTACAACATCTAAAGTGCAGTCAAAAAATCTGAAACCACATTCCCAATACAAGGGTTTCTTAGTTGTTGCCAATGCACACAGCTCCCTCAACACAGAGCATTGTCACTGAGCACGGTCTTACCCAGGGTGTCACAGGGCTCGTTCTTCCAGGAACAGATGTCCAGTCCGGTGAGGAGAACAGCATGATCATGACGTTTGCCGCCTTTCCCCACCAAGCCTGACTGCCACTGACAGAAGCTGTTGAGGGACTGGTCAGCATGGTGATTTATGGTCAAGCCCAGCTAGAAGTGAAGCGAGAGAAACAGTGATACAGAGAATGAGTGTCAGTCACCAGTGTTTCAGTGCAAAACAACATATTTTTGCAGAATCATTATGTGAATCTACTCACCGGGTCTTGTTCTAGTAGTAACAAGCTAACCACCACAATGTTGATGTCGGTCCCAATGGTGCCATCTTTGAAAAGACTGGAAACCTGCAACAGAGTAGGAAATAGAATTTGTTAATATCCCATTTGTTCCAAATCCAACATTCATGATTTTCTGATCTGCTTATGCTCTCCTTTTCTCTTGCAGAGAAACACTAAGTAATGTTTAGCCTTAGGGAGGTTGTGTGTAAGGCTAATACTCATATCCACATCCTGGATTGTGAAAATTTCTTGCACCCAAATTTAAGGTGGGTGCAGGTCCAAATCTTGGTGCCTTTAAAACCTTGAGCACAGAATCAGGAATCAGCGACCTGCAAGGCAAGGGTCACATGAGCAACGGAAACAGCATCAGCTGGCTACCTTTTGGTGGCCTTTCCAGCTTGTCTATTACTAAAGTTGAAGAAGGTAAACAGTGCAGAAAGAAATAGCATACATGTAAGCATTTTAACATGTCAAAGCGATAATTATCATCTTTCATTTATACAGTAACTTCTAGTTGATCAGACTCTGAAAACCACATTTAAAGCTAGCTACTAGCTAGCTACTTTAGCGAGAAACAAGTATAAACAATTATGGAATAATGTCACACAAGAGAGACAAAGGAAGCAAATTGACTCAGTAATGTCTGTTCGGCAACAATATCTATCTAAAGTTTGCTTATATTAGCCAACGTTAGCCACCACAAGCTACAGGTCATACTAGACCAAGTAACGCCGTAGCAGCAAAAGTGTACATTTCAATGCTAATGAATTTTCCTTTACATTTTTAAAAACAAAATGAATGTGGTATTTCTTCTTTCACAAGTTACATAAGGATTCAAACACATGACCCTCGCCATGCAGTTTGTCAAGAGTCTCCCACGTTAGATGCCAGGAGAAGAATTCAAACAACAGCTGGGTTAAACAGATTTACAGTGCATCTCTTATTCTTTACTGTCAAGTATTTTACATGCCACCTCCTCCTTTCCTTCTCCTCCCTCTTCTCACCATGTTCATGACGGTGAGGACGTAGGTCGTGACGTTGTCCCTGCCGTGTTTTTCCAGCAACTTCCTGTCTGCCACCACCAGGGTCTCCACATTCAGACCACCCACCCTGTTGGAGTTGATGGGCGATCTCTTTGCCCTTCCTGGTCCTTCCACCCCGGGCATCGCAAACTCATCGGGCATGATGAAACGGTCCTCAGCGGGAGGCTTGGGAGCGTCTACGAGGGTGAAAAGGGAAGAACGGAAGGGAGGAGAGACAGAGGGAGTTATGAAGTACAAAGACACAGAGAGAGAGAGAGAGAGAGAGAGAACTTGGCAGTGAGGGTCAAATGAATGAACTGTCTTTTTCCTGGCTCGTGCCAGGTGATAAGAGCAGAGCAGGGTGTTGAAAGGACAGGAAATTCACTCCCCATGCTGCTTCCTACCTCTCACCACTAGAAAGATATAACTGCAACCTAGGCAGAGGGTTGAGTAGCTGGTGTATCCCTCTCACAATGGCCTCAAATACATTTGTCATAATTATGCACTCAAATAAAATGGCAACTAAAAGACAGTAAAAGACATGACTGTTCTGTAAAATATTAAACACCATTGTGTTGTGAAGTGGTGATGACACTACAATAATAGCACCACAATATTTTTTTGTTACTTACTTTTTCAAGTCTTTGTTTACCCTGACAGAATAGCATCTGTATAGAACAATCCTTTTTGGTATGGAGATGATAATGTGAGCTTTAATTATAGATGATAATACTGAGACAAAAAAATCAATTACTACTGTCTAAAATTGCATTTTTGGTTTCCTCATCCAAGAAATTTGCATCCAATAATCCTGTATAGTGTATGTCAAATAGAAGCTGAAAGCCAATTACACTGGCATAATGACATAAAGACTAAACCAAATAAACCAAAACAACAAACAGAATGATAAAATGTGAATTATACAGAATTATTTTAGAAGCAAAGATCTTCATGAGCCCAGTTTAGATGTTGTATTTCACCACTTAGTGTTGAAAATTGACATTTTGTCAGTCTGGGGAAGGAAAAGTGAATTTATTCATTTACTTAGTATGATAAAAACAGAAATTGATTTTTTAAACATGGAGACTGCACACAGACTAAGTTGCCTGTTCACATACAAATACACAGTTAGACAGTTACTTGAAGAAAGGCTGGGAGATGAGATAAACTTAAATTTGGTACATGGATATGTACATGTAATATTGTAACTAATGATTTTCTTTTAGTTTTGTATGTGTTACCAGAAGATGTGTTGATGAGCTTTGATGTATGATATATAGCGATGTCTTGTAAAGCATCTATTCTATATTCCCCCATGATTACTATCTTTATATCTCATTTTCCTTTTGATATGTTACATCACAAATTCAAAGTGGCCATGGGATATGGAGAAATACTCAGCACCTCAGGAATATCTGTTGAAAAGCAACAGTGACAAGAAAATAAAATTAATACTTCTATTCAGATTTTAATACACCTATTTTGCGCTTTGGTTTTTTTCTGTTAAATTGAAAAGATGCCATGCATCAAACAATGCATTCACCAATCCATTCACTCTGAAATGCAGTTTTTAAATAAAACAAACACTATAATAATGTATATATATTTTTAAACTTAACAGTGACAAAATAATGAATTACATTTAGCATGTTAACCTGAATGTATGCATATGCAAGCCAGTGATGCATGTTGATTCATGGTGGTCAGGGGAGAGATGTGTATTTTTCAAATTAGCTAGAATAAATAAAGAGTGTGTTCTCTTGACGTACATGATTAAATAGCTAATGAATGTAAAGGCTCTAAATGCCCGATTTTTCAGATTTACATCACACACCATAGTCAAATCAGTGACATATGACGTGTTGCATGAAGGGTGAATGTAATAAACTGACAATTCATTATAACAGTAACTTCACTTCCTCAACATTAATACACAATTATTAGATAGTGACGGAGGAATAAAAGGTTAATATAAGGAATATAAGGTTCCCTTACATACATTGCTTGCGGTGTCCGCAGAAGTGTTGCCGCTGTAGCTTTCCATGCTGGTAGTCATGGTGATGATGATGCTGATGATGATGATGAAGGTACGGATCGTCAGGTCTGGAAGAACTGGTGCTAGATGGGCTGGTAGATCTTCTGTGGACAACGTGTTCTGCTGAGCGTTTGTAGACAACATGTGGGTGGTGACCACTGGGGACGCTGTAGTTGTGCTGTTTAGCCAGATGTTGGGGTAGCGGGGCAATCAAATACTCCTCCTGAGACACACGGATCAAACCTGACTGGAAAACACACACACAAACACCATGGACAATAAGTGAAAACCACAGATTACTCACAAAACCCCACAAAAATCCCTCCAGATACATTTTTCAATGGTAGTTACTGCAAAATATTTAGTATTTGACAGCATACTCTCCACTTCCTGGCATTGACAGTGCTATACAGTGTAGCTGTACACACACACATTTCACCTCCAAATCTGCCCAGATCAGCCCCACCTAAACTGAGAACCTCCACTCTATCCTAATATTAGGCAGATGTGCACAGTGCATCCAGCTGCTTTAGAGGAAGAGATGTCAAATTTAGCTGGAAGACAGTAAAGCATAAAATTACTATTTTCATGGAGAGCTGACTTTTGTTTTTAATTGATTATAACAAAATTTAAATTGTGTGCACAACTAGTTCGGTCCAGTTTAGGGCTTTTCTTCAAAACATCATTTACTCCAAGCGGAAAATACTGCAGTGCCTGTTATTGACATATTCATATAATGACAACATTGTGTTCCTGGTTTTGTTTCCAAAATAAAATCTGTCCAGTGTACACTGCACTTTTAAAAATGTTCAAATTTAATTCACTACTTGATTCTATTCCCTGACCCTGACTAATCTTATTCACAGGTTTGAAACAGTCAACTTCATCTAATGTGTCATCTTTATTGGAAAACAGCATAAAGATGTGGACATGCACATATGGCTGCACTATACTCAGCATATTAATAACATCTATTTTGATTTCCCCTTCTGCAGAAGAGGCTATACTGGAGGAGATTCAGCTTATATTTGTAGTTTTTGTTGCAAGACACATCACGAAGCAAATCAACTTGTCTAGCTCACCACTTCAATGTCAGAGTAACTTCAGTGCTTTGGCTTCCTGTTTTCATTAAGTGGCCGTAACTGCTCTTTGAACTGAGTGACTGAGCTACTGAACCTTAAACACGACCACAGGATTCTATCTAAGTCACTCCACAACCCACATCATGTATACAAAATAGCTGTGCAATCACACACACACACACACACACACACACACAAACACATAAAAACATACCTCACTGAAAACACACACATACACCCACTGACCCAGTGACCTCTGACCTTTGTGTGTGTGTGTGTGTGTGTGTGTGTGTGTGTTTGTGTGTGTGTGTGTGTGTTTGTGTGTGTGTGTGTGTGTTTGTGTGTGTGTGTGTGTGTGTGTGTGAGACAGGACCCTGCTCCTGTTGAACTGACCCCATTCCCCCCAGACTAGCAGGTGGCAAAATAAACAGAGACAGGACAAAGGGGAGGCCATGGCAAAGCTCTTGTTGTCAAAACAGTGCCTGGATACATGGCAGGCTGCCATCATCAGCCCCATCCATCCCTCTAACCATCCATCCATCCCTTCATCCATCCAACTCTTTAACTCTCCGGCTTCCAAGCACATCTTCCATCTGTCCATAAATCATCTCCTGCTTCCATCAATCCTCCATGGTGCAATGGGAAGTTCTCAAGGAAGTTCTTTATTTTGACTACATGAAAGCTCCACGTGGTCCAGTGGTTTGGAGTTTTCATTCTGCGGTGTCAGTGGCTTTAACCCCAGCACATCGTTACCTGCCAAAACAACCTTGAGCAAGCTTCACAGTTACCTGCTCCAGCAGCATCGCTCTGAAAGGCTCAACCTGTGAGCACAAGGTGGAAAGAAAATTTTCCCCCAGGCTATGAATAAAATATATCAAATCAAAGACTTGAATTAAGAGAGAGAGGGAGAGAAGGTCCTTGGCAAAATAGAGTGCAGTTTCCCAAAATAGACTGGAATTCAAAACAGAGCTAGAGGAGGTCAAAGGAGGTGTCACCCATCAGCACACACTGCTGTCGTCTCTCGTTTGCCCATCTTTTCATCTGTCTTTCAGTCTGGCATTTACAACATACGTGGTCTGTGATAACATACACCTCATCAAATATTCCCCTTTTAAAATGAAACAGTGTCCTTTTTCTTGACAGCTCCTTCTGTCAAGCGATATCAGTGTAATCACCTCACAACGCCAGGAGATTATTTCATAAGTTTTCCTCCCTTCAACCAACACCCTTGGAACATCACACTGACTTTATTACGACAACATGAAAATCTGATTTTTAAACATGAGATTATACTGATTCTGTTTGAGATTTTGCAGAACATATCATATGATTTGCCATCAGACAAAGATGTAATTAATGACTATTAATGACCCAACCTGGCAACCACCACAACCCAACAATAAATCTAAAGGCCCAACTGTCTGAAGTTACATCATTAACTTACAATTCATGCTTTATATCTCTCTCTATCTCTCTCGCTCTCTCTCTCTGTCTCTCTCTCTCTCTGCGTCACCACATCTGCCAGCTCTCCACTTTCTTTTCCAGGAGTTAGCAGATGATAATGACAGGAAATTAATTCCATCTGCAGGGATGGTAATAATGGTGGTGTGTGTGTGTGTGTGTGTGTGTGCGTGTGTGTGTGTGTGTAGAGATTAAACTTTCTTCTGTCAGTACGTACTGCATGTTTTAATGAATACCACAGACAGAGCAACTAAGAAAACGTACGAGTTACCTGCCTTCCAAAATAAAACATCACCTGCTTTAAGTAGAACAGCGTCAATGGATCAACACCACATTTCAACCCTGTATCGTCCTACATGAAGGGATTATGGCGCAGCTACGAAACCTATACACATATGTAGCCGCCGTAGCTGCACTGTAGAACATGCTGTTGCTGCTGTTGCCTGCTCAGAAATGTAACAACACACGCAGCCAGTGAATGGTCAGCAGGTATCTGATGCATATAGAAGACAACACAAGAAGTTAAAGTAAATCTAGTATAACCATCTCAATTGCAGACTATCGGCCTGTCGCAATCGTCACACTTTATCACAGTGAATAAAAGAGCATAAATCAAGAGATAAAGAAGAGCTGCAAGTATATGAGAACAATAATTACAACAGGACATGGCCCAATCAGGTACAATAATAATAAATGCTGCAGTGGTGCTACGAACAGATGGTGAACTATGAATCCAAACCTACACTGTAGGTATTTCTGGTGGTACATCCATTGACTCCTTGTGTTAAGTATAAGTCCAGCTTAATTCTTTAAATTTTCTCACATCATTCACTTCCTAGCCATCTGTCAGCACCGTCATGTGACTGGTTGTGTGTTTTGCGTGTCATTTGGATCTCATGTTTCCTTCTGCCATCTTCCCCCAAAAACACATCTTCCAGTGACAGCAGCCTTTTCTAGCAATGCTGTACCTCAACTTTCGTTGTCACAGTTCATTCTCATTTATAAATAAGACCTGGTCTCTGCTTGTACTTCAAGTATTTGTCTGACTAGGGGGCATCATAATCCTTTATTTATGCTGGATGTTATGGTAATGCATAATTTATAGGGTTGCTCCAACTATTTTACACATCAAGGTCAATTTATTCATCATGGGATGTACTACTCAGCCTCTGGAAACAGCTGTATGACTGTTGTAGTTCTGTAGGGAGTTTTCCAAGGACCGAAAAAAAATAACCTTGATGATGTCATCAGGTTTGTCTCATTGTTAACAGAAAGTCTGTGCTGTGAAATGATGTGTGCATTTAACCCAGCAATGTGTGTCTAACCAATCACACGACAGAACTGCATTATGAGGAATTCAGTGATTTTACTAGTAGGGACTTGAATTCAGGATAAATTGGCATCAGCTGCTTTGACCACCTTTGTGGAGGTGCTATACTAATTTGTTGGAGGGCACCTTTAATGCGCATCTAAGTCTATGATCAAATACCTGCTCAGTGGTGATAAATTAATACTTGTTTCTACTTGCCGTTCATCAGTAGAGACAGGTACAGTAAAAGATGTGAGATTACTGAATCCACTGCTGATCTCCGGCAGGTGCAGTGAACACATAACTGCAATTAAAGTTTTGCCTTAAACGTTTAGATTTTTTGCATTTTCTTTAAAAACATTGAGTATCTTGCAGATTATAGATATACAACATTATTCCCTGTCTCTAACTCTCCTTTTAACTTCTTTTTTTGTCATCTGGTGAAAACACAATGCTCAGGTGCGTGGCCTATACATTTAATGATGTGTAAAGAAAAAGTAGATGTGTAGAGTTTCACAGGACTCTACGGGGCGACAGGGCGTCTGTAGACACCAGAGAGGCCAGTGAGCAATGATACAGCAGACCTCTAGTTATCTCTGCACATTAACACTTGTAAGACTTTGCTAGATTAAAGGGACGAGCTAAACATCACTTTACTTTCCACAAATGTTTACATGCAGACTCGCACCTTTCTCTTGACACACTCAGATCAGACACACACAGATTACAGGCTGAACCAGGTCATATCCAGTCAGCAATGGTACTATTTTCAACATGAGGAAAACTTGGGTTAAAAAAAAAAAAAAAACTACCTCAGGACTTCTTCCTTTCCTTGGATAAAGTCAATACAAGCCACTCCAACAAGCAGCTCTGTCTCTTTGGCAAACATAACGGTTTATGTCAGGGGAGACAGCATCTTTAGCTTGTCTCTGTATAAACTACAGTCTCTTTTAAGGTTTCCCACCATGATATTATAAGGCAAATGAGTAAGTGCTTACATGCTGTTAAAGACTAGGGCCGAGCGGCGAGAAGCCCCAAGCTGGTGATTACTGAGCTCTAAAGAACATCTGCACTCCAGCTCAGCAGAGAATCATGTGAACACAGTGTGTGGTGAGGGGGGAAAAAATCATTCAGGAGCAGAGGAGGCCCCTCAGGCTTCTAACTTATTCAATGGAATCATAATCTGAGTAATTACAGTTTGCTCAAGAGAAATTATGTGTCTTTAAAATGGGGTAAGAAATTGGTAGGGTAGAGATGGTAATTTTTGGATCTTGGATTAGAAGAAGACAAGAGCTGAACAGCCATGACAGGAAACTGGTTGGGTTTTTCCTCCTTTAGCTTCAAATGACTGTGTTTCATAGCCGTTCAAGCCATTTACAGCCGCTCCATTAGTCATAGCATGTCTAGATGACCCTCTTCATGTATGACTGATTAGGATCACAATGTGTCAATAGCCCAGGGTTTTTTCAGCCCTTGTTTGGCCTCACTAATGGTCTTTGAACAACCTACTGACACCCTCTGAGCATGTCTGGGGAAGACAGCAGAAACTGATGGTGTTGGATGAGTCTATTGTCATTTGCAGCCTTTGGGCAGGGTCCTACTCGTTATCCCATGTAGACACAGCAGGAAACAGTAGGGCCACTCCCACACCAGTTCATACAAATGGAAATGCCCTCCTTCAAAGTGATGTTAATTGCTCTCTAACTGGGTTACAGCACAGCTCTAACACTTTTACTGACTTAAAAATACAGTGCTGCTGTGATGCAAATGACATGCGAGTTTAATGTTAAATGGACTTAAAACTTCCTAATTCTACAAAATAGTGCACATAAATGTGCTGGAGATATGTGCGATTAACTTTTTAATTTTCCAGCAAAGGTCAACCAGCCCTCAGTGATAGCACCTGGGGCTGGAAAGGTGGAGGAGACATGGATGGGAAGTTACACCCCTAACACCCAGAGGAGCTGAATCAACTGTATGTTGTAAAGGAAGCAAGATTCACTTTTGGAAAAATGAAAATGAAAAGTGTAGGTCGTCACAGCCAGTGACTATGAATACTCATTTTACTTTGCACAACTTTCCCAAAATCCCGGGTCTCAAAAATTTAATAATAAACAGAACAATAACGAAAAAGAAACTATCAGCTACAAGAAAAAAATGTTTCTACCTGCATCTGACCAAAGCAGAAATCCATGTTCGCTGTTGGTGTGAATGGGTTAACATGTGTTATCCCACCTGGCTCCCACCTGGCTCCCAGTAAATCTCACAGTAAGTCTGACAGTGCTCAGGTATAAACAGCTGATAACTACGAATCTCAGCACCCCTGCATTTGTCACTGGAACTTCCTGTGATGAAGACAGCAGAGAGTTAGTGGAAATTTTAGTATTTTACAACCTGCGTTATATTACAAGGGGCTAACTGGTGTGTTTCAGCTGGACTCAGAGATAAGCCATTGAAAAGTCATGTTGAAAAATACCAGAATTTCCCTTCAAGTTGGTTGCCTTCTTCTTCAAAAGAGGTGAAAAGCCAAATGTAGACAGAGGGGGTCTCATCACCCAGTTTTTCTGTAACCAAAAACCTGACAATCACACCTGCTTCCTCAAACAATTAACCAGGTGTGTCCAGGTGTAAGAACAGGCACGGCTCCAATTCCACCATATATACTTTTATTTCTCCACTTCCACCTGGTTCCTAATTTGGCAACTGTTTGTAGTCACTGCTGAACTGCACTGTTCACCTCGGTGTTGGCACTGACGGAGGCAGTGAAAGATAACGAGGAACAAGATCTCTTTCTGCTTCAGAGCAGCAGTGGATAGATAGACTACTCCTTCCTTATAAATCAAACTCTCACAGTAAGTATTCATCATACACCAGGAGATAATTTAATGTTCTCCAGCCTACTGATGATTTATCATCACCCAGTTTACTTTGATGATGCTCTCACACCTCCAAAGACAGCTGCTCTAAAGGTAGCAAACACAGCAGACAGTAGTAGTAGTAGTAAGACATTTTGCAGCTTTGTTCTGAAGCACGGTATACCCAGTTTTACTTTGAACAATCTTCACAATCTGAGCTATACCCTTTTTACTTTCATTGACAGCATCATCGGCCGCATTGCAACAATCATTAGAGATACCATGAGCAGGTAATACATGTGGTGACCTGTTGCAATCACAGCACAACTCGACTCAAGGCAGAACATCCAGGCCCAAACCAAATCCTAATCAAATTTTTACATACATCACCTTGACACACTTTTGTAAAAAAAAAAAAAAAAAATCCAAATTTAAATAAGACCATTTTTACCATTAATCCCAGAGTTTGCTCTCTGAGAAACTGGAATGAAGACCATGTGTCCTTTACTGTGAGGTGACACTTTGGGCTGAAAGGTTGCTTTATGCCAACTGACAAACAAGCCTTAAACATGAAACAGCACTACACTGTATTTAACACATAAACTCTGTCATTAATGTCTGTCCTTATCAGCAAAGACTGAAAAATGACAGCTATAACACTTTAAGGAGTCACCACTCTTTATCACCACTCCCTACTCCTTATCAACCAGGCCTGGACCAAGTTTACTGTGAGCCTGGACTGTTTTACCACAGCAGCAGTCAGTGTAATGCAGTGGGGACAATAGTGGGCCAGATGTGATGTATGGGCTCTGTTTGTAGAAGTTGTAGCATCTACTTGAAGACTTCAACACCAGCCATTAGTCTTATGTGAGAAAGACCTTGCACAGACTAGAAAGGACGTACAAGCACACACACACACACACACACACACACAGACAGACTTTCTGTTCTTTTTCTCTTCATTTCACTCACACATACACACACACCATCCCACACCCATGCTGAGAGCCCGACGGCCACTCCCCCCATCCCTACCCCCACCCACTGGCATCTAACAGTGGGCACTACATCACTGTCAGCATCCAGACCACCAGGGAACGGCTTCAGGCCACTCTCCTCTTGTAGCGCCAAGCTCTGAGCTCCTCTGTGACCCAGCCTAGTCGCTGAATTATGGCCAAGCCAGAGAGGCACATTGTAGCGGGGAGACGTTCCAATTTGTTGGCCTTTACAGAAAACGGACAGGTACAAATGGCCCGAGTGCCGTCTGGAAATCGGTCATTCAAGTGTCATTTTAACTCTGCAAAAGCCTAAGGGATTTGAAAGCACACTGACAAACACACACACATCATATGTTGTCTCTGTTCCCAGCCCCGCGGATGAGTAATCTTATACTGTCTCAGCTGCAGGAGGAGTCTAATGGGATTTAAACATCTACATATGTTAAATATTCAAACAGTGCAAGAGAGTGTTTAAATGTATGCCTTTTGGCCAAATAGTTTTATTTCCCAGATGTAGTTCACAGGCAATTTTTTAGATTTTTGAATGTCATTGCAAAATCCCATTTAGCAGTCTTGAAGTAGGACTGACTTTTAAATCATCCATTATTCCTGAAATACATATTCAGCTTTATAAAACAACCAAAGAACTTAAAGTCTTTGCAAAAGAGGATGTCACATTTTCCAAACAAATAACGCCGCTCAGCCTCTCATACAGTATACTGACATCACATTGTGACGTGTTCTACAACCACAAAGCAACTCCAGAGGCTACAGTACATCCAGCATCAGTAAAAAGGTCCGGGAAAAGAGCAAAGGCCCTTTTCACACCACAGGGAGCCCTGTGCCGGGTGGAGACAGACGTAGGTCGTAGGTTGAGCTGCGGTCGTACAACAGTCACCAGTGGGTGCCACAACATGCGGCACCGTGTCAACGACGGCCATCAGACAGCCGGTTTGATCTGAGCTGCCTGAGAAGATGAAGGGAGCTGAAGGAGAGAATAAAGGAGGTGTGTAGTGACACTTTCTTTAGTGTTTTTACTTTCACACGTAGCTGTGCAAACACATTTAAGCTATAAATTGTGACACCTGGGGGTTGCTGGGTTTTTAGGGCCAACTCCCACCACACATCCAGGACGTCCCCTGGGCTTGTTCAGAACCAAACCATAGTAAAAAAAAATAAAAATACATACATACATTTAATTTATCTGCAACACTTAATCTGTTACGCTTTTACTTACAACTAGGCACTTACAAGTCATTGAATGACACTGTGCTTGGTTCAGCAACTTCAGGACTCAAAGTGCAACAGAAGAGGAAAACTGATCCTTTGAATTGCACCTATTGGTTACTCTGAGCCTCAGAGCTCAGTTTCCAGAGAGCCCAACCTGTCTCTGGCCTGGCCTCCAGGGGCTTGGGAAAGGTCACAATAATAAAGGTCATGGTCAGCTCTGCCACAACCTGACACAGCCAGGCTGACGCGGGGAGTATCCCACTCTCAAATGCTTCAGTGACGACTGCCAAGTCATGAGCAATGACTTCAAACAGCCACAATAGACAAAAATGTTGCAGCAAGTGCATTTCTTAAACACTTGTTGCACATTTATACAAATTATAAACATGACAAAATAATGATAAAATTATACACCATCATAAAATAATTGCAGTAAGCACAACTCCAACACTGACATCATCTATGACTCTTAGATGCGGTTACATAGGTAACTGACAACAAAATAAAAATCACAAATTTATATGCTGACTTCTACAGGGAGAGGTATTTCAGAAAAAACATATAAGCAAGAAAATTTTGTGCTTTACAGATTTCCCACAAGGCTTTGCATCTCAAGCCACTCTCCATGAGTTTAAAGGGAGTAAAATGATGCAGTATAACTTAACAGAGTATATCCTGGGTTGGAACTATTAGCAATTTGATTTATTAGTTGATTGATAGTTAATTAATCCCTAAATGTTTTGATACACGCTTAAACACTTGCTGGTTTCAGATTCTTCCTTCTGACGATCTGCTTATTCGTCTTCAGCTCTCATAAACTGTGATGGGTTATTTTGTAGTCCAAAATAGTATTAATTGATAGTAAAAAATAATCACAAGTTGCAACCCAAAATATATCAATTTAAAAAGTAATTTTCCTCAGAATTGTATATTTTCACTATCATATATACTACCACTATATATCTGCATCTTCATTCACCAGCTGCAAAGTAAAGTGTAAAATTTCTGAGCACATTCTGAGGATATAGTGTGACTATTTTTCTCACAGGGACCAGCACAGTGGCAGTGAAGGACTCAGATCTGCCCTCATCACCCCAGAGAAGAATCCTATCCTGGGAAGGGGCTGGGAGGACAGAGGGGAGCAGTAAATCACCTCTCCACTTCGCATTCACACGAGTGCTGAGCAGTTCTGAACTTGCACTATATAGTAAGAACCTGTGACAGTCCAGGTTGAAACCACTCCACCCTTCACCCCTACGCCCGCCCGGCCCCCCACCCATCCCCATACGCCCCAGCAGAGAGGATTGGGGTCAACCAGCAAAGCAACCTCAGATGAGAAACCCTCAAAAGAAGAAAGAAGGGGACCCGCTCCCCTCCCCTTTCCACTCCTCTTACAAATCAGAGAGCATTACATCTGAAGCGACATCCTTTCATCTCTCATGCAAAAGCGAAACAGACAACTTCATTTCACTCAGAAGCGTGAGCGTGATGCATCGTGAGGACTCAGAGAGAGTAATTAAAAGACAGCAAATAACACCATGTTCAATTAATGGGGATTTACAGTAGAAAATCCCTCTCTGCCAGTCATCCATCCTGCCCTGCTCTTAATACCATCTCGCCCTGCTCTTCATTTAAACAGCCGAATCCCACTTCCATCTGTTTGGCCTGGGCCGGGGTGGATGTTTAAAAAAAGGGCTTGGTCTTGGTTTGGCCCAGTAGCTGGTGCTGACACCTCTGCTCTATTACAAGCCGGGTCAAGTCCAAAAACCCTTATTTCAGACACTTTCTTTTCCCTTTCTCCTATTTCCTCGTCTCTGGTGAAAGGAGACAATGAAATGAAGAACGAGAGAGCAATTTTTCTTTCTTGCTCTCACCCCATTTCTTCTCCAAAGCTCTTTGACATAAACTGAGTCCATCTCTCCAACTCTATAAAGAGACCATCCAGCCTCCCTGGGAGCTTCCACCCTAGACAATGAACTCACATTATTCTTGCACAGCACTCTCTCGCTAGCGCTGCGCTCCCAGCCCAGCTCACTTCTCATTCATTATTTCATTCATTCATTCATCCTCTTTGCTTTTCTCTCTCTCGTTTTCCCAGATTTCCTTGTCCTCTTCTCTTTTTTTTACTGACTTCTTCCTCTTCTGGCGTTGTTTTTAATCCCACCTTAATCTCTTTCTTGAGCTTGTCACTACATCAAGGCTTGAATAGATCATTCCTCATTTGTACTTAATCCAAATATTCTGGGCAGAAGGCTGAATGAAAAGCAAGGGTTAACTGCTTTTGTTGTTCTAAGCCTTGCAGCAGTCTAACAAGACACACACACACTCACACACTCACACACACGGACTGATGCAATAAAAGAAAGAGACAGAGAGAGGAGGGAAAGGGCCAGAATTCACTTTTGATGCACTTGCTATTTTGTCTTACTTTATTCATTCACCTTTCATTTTTATCTGCCAGAGATAGAAAGACATGAGTCCATTTAACTGGCTGAGTGAACATCCAACCAGCGATGGCCCACTTGGGAGAGGAAGAGGGAGGAAAAAAAACTAAGCAAAAGCTCAGGGGGAGTAAAAAATAGATCAAAGCGTTCATCGAGGCCAATTCAAATGCAATCATGACCCAATCACATTGTGTCCCTGCAGCACTTTTAAGAGAACGGGTCAGTGGTGTTTTATTGTGGGTGGGAGCTAGCCTAATGAAAGGGACAATGTGAAGATTAGCAGTGCCAGCCAGGGAACTCAAACTTCACCCTGGCTTTAATTGCTGAGAACAAGAGGAGATGTATAAGCAAGGCAAACAGAGGACAAAAGAGCAGGGCAAGCAGGGAAGGAGGAAGTAAGAGGAGGTATGAAGACTGGATGATAAATGGATGGTATTGCTTTTATGGAGTGCAGTGTGTCCGTTTGGTCAAGGCTGTTGTGGGATGTGTGAAGGAATGTGTGTCCTGGTTGACAGGGTCCAGGCACCTCATAAACCACAAATGAAGGCAGATAATGTTGTAATTACAGAGTGCAAATCAATCTGAGCCCACAGAAACACAGCATCACTTGTGCGAGCAGGGCTTATGTGAACGTCACAAATTCTGTGATTTGGCTTTGCTCTGAGATAAAGTCAAGTGAGCGCTACGAAGCAAACCAAGCTAACCAAGCTAACCGAGTAGCTGGGCATGAAAACTGAAGGCTATGTGAAATAGCTAGCTAACCTCGCTCTGCACAAACTGATATAATTAAGACGAGTAACATGTTGGTGCTGCTCTTCACAAACACCAGTTTATGCGTCTGCTCAATACATCCAGCTTTGGTTAGTATGGTTAGCTAGTTACACCACGAACCTCCCCCTAAGACAAAATTTTACATTTTTGTTATCATGTTACAAGATACAGCATGTAAATCAGTTAGAGGTTCTGGTAAGCTTTTTTGTTGTTGGTGTTATTGTTGTTTGTTTGTTTTTGGTTTGTTAGTTTGTTTGTTTTCTGACTTTGGAAGGCTAGCTGTTTAAGCTAGGTTAGCCGTTTTTCTGACCTCAGCAATCAGTACGATAACATTTCCAATATACACACCTTAGGGGAGAAGTCTAGATATTTTTTGTTACCTGTTATACAGCTGCAGGTACCCTCTTGACCCCACAATTGTCCTCTGAAAGATAAAATGTTTTCTTGAGGCAAATATTTGCAGACTGCACCGGTCATGGTCATAGCCTGCGGAGCAGCCTCAATGCATATTCCACAGAAGAAGAAGAACAGAGTGAAGCAGCGCAGTCCTTGGGAATATTGGTTTGGTTGGGCCACTTCTAGATATTGTTTGTTATTGTTTTTTTTTTTGTAGGGATCATTATGTGAGGTAATCATGCAGTAACCAGGCTAAAGCTAGGCTAAAGTCAGGCTAAAGCCATGGTAACTCCTGCTCTGTGCTGAACACACATACATGAGGTTGAGATTAATCCTCTTTACTCACTCTCTCACAAAAAGCAACAGGCATATTTCCCAAATGTTGAGCTACTACTTCTAATATTCATTCGCACCAGTGGGTGTGGTGACTGGGGAAAAATGGAAATAGCAGTGACCAAAACTTAGCATAGATGTGTAAACAAAGGCATTGACATGGAAAATGTGATGAAGACACATTTCCACAAGGCAACACAACCAGTCCTGCACTTGTAGACAGTTGTTTCACTGGTGCTGGTGAGAACAGCTGGACTTGTGGGGCAGCTACACTGTTCAACATTATGCTTCCAAAACCAATGTGAAACTTTATTTCTTTGTTGCCCACAACAATTAACTGCGATTGCTCTTTCTGATCAGTAAGTTGAGTGTGTTTGTCAGTGAGCAGTTACACTCAATTACGACCTTTCTTCTTGCACTGTCATGTCAGCAGTGTAACATATCTCTCCTCTCCTGCTCTCTTCCTTTTATCCTTTCATTCTCTCTCCACTCCTCCCAATGTTCGAATAAGGGCAGGACAAAGCTTTAGAAACCAGAACTTACACTCATGGGTAATGATGTCATGTCACAGTTCACCCATATTATTACCAAGGTCTGAATTGTGCACACAATGATGCATCAAAACAATTGGGTCATTAGAGGAGAGAAGGATTTTCGGACATGGAGCGTGAGGTAGGGGTGGAGCACAAAATCTGTTGGGTGAAAGGATTTTATTTCTAATATATCCTCTAAACTTTTCAGAAACTGAAAACAAAGCATTCCTGTTAGGGTTTTTGAGGTTTCGTCAACCCAAGGGATGATACATTTTCTCAAACTATGATGAAACCATGTAATCAGTTTAAGTAAATTATAAAACGACTGCTGAGTTTTTCACATAACAAAAACTTGCAATTTCTCAAGAAGTTACAGGCAGACACTTACCAATCCAGAGCACGTTGATATGGCTGCAGAGGATGCTGACAGGTTACGGACAAATCCCTGATACAGGCAGTTGTGGAACCCCGCATCATCCATCACCGTGGCGATGCCATCTGAGTTGAGCGTCTGCACGGTGAACCCTGGGCCAACCACAGAGGACGAATGCAGGTCCAGGTGCATGTCCTGCCCAAAGGCAGAGAGCCGGTAGTGCAGAGAAGAGGACAGGGACCTCCTGCTGCGGTGGCTTCGCTGGGTCACATCATGGGTCAGGTATCCTCCCTCAGAGTTCACCTCCACCGGGGTTACAAACACGTAGTCTGACAAAAGAGAGGGATGGAAAGGAAGTCTCATCAAAAGATGCTAACATCAAATACTCAGATACTCCAGGAGTTATTTTGTGACTGATTTGTTTTGTTTGGCGTACACACCTTCTAACCATCCTCCTACTGGTTCAGTTAGTTATTTATTTTCCAGAAACTATTTGGCCAAGGAGGAGTGAGAACATTTGCATTTAGCTCTTGCTTATGTCAGTGGAGAAAGTGACAGTTACACTATAATAAAAGTATGAAAGTAAAGAAGTAAGTTGCAGCCTCTATACAAAACATAACCATATCTGGTGATTGCTTTACATTCTGGTTTTCTTACTGTGGAGCTAATGTTGGTGGAGACAGGTCCATTGTTTTACCCCTTTTAAAAGAAAGCTATGTCATGTCAATCTTAGATGCAATTAAATTAGCTCAACACGGTCCAGGTCCAGTCCAGTACATCACCAACATCTAAACAGGTTACTTTCAAAACCATCATTCGCAAACAAAACCTGTTACTGAAATGACAAGCTTGTGTTCAAGTGAGAGGTTCAGTGCGCAGCAAGTCATATGGATCACAGATGGATTTTAACAGAGGCCGTGACGCCAACATCATACTTCCATGCATGTCAGATATGGGTCAATACTTCAAAACCAGAGGTTGTAAATATAAAATGTTCTGATTTCATGCAGTAGTCATGGTGTTCCAGTCAGATAAAAATGCTAAAATGACTGTATTGCTTCAATACAGGAGAGCAGTGAGAAACACCAGAGTAAAAGCAGGAACTTTAACATTTGCATTAAGTTTTTTTCCCCTGTCTTTCAGCTTTGTTAATGTGACAAAGGACATGACTTTCTGTAGGTTCAGAAAATAACCTTTCAGTGGAGTACTAGGAGAATCAGGATGCTTTCTTCACAACCTGAGAAAAAAGTCCATCTCCCTTCTTCCCTCAGTAAATCAAAGTATGTAAATCACCTCAGCTTGTTTCCTTGGTTTCTGCAGGACAAAGCCATGAAGAGAGAATCCCTGTGTGTGCACTGCCCTCATTGGTCCTGTCTCAATAGCCACTGCAGCAGTGTCAGCTTATTATAAACCCTTATTATAACCCTAACCCTAACTTAAGGGTCCCAAACATTTTTTACCACGTGAACTGTGGACATGTCACCCCATTTCACACTGAAATTGTAATGTCACTAACTGTTTAATTCAAGACTATGGTCTACCTTGTTTTATTCACATTCTCATGGGATTCTGCCAGCTGGAAGAAACATCCACTGATGCCAAAAGACAAGCACTCACCATGATTTAATCCGTGGCTGTCACTGGAAGAATAGCTGGCCGAAACGCTGTGGGAGGTGTGTGAGCAGTAAATGTGCAGCGTCTGCAAAAAAAAAAAAAAAATCATAAATGGACAGGTAGCAACAGGTTGCAAGCAGTGGAAGAAGTGGAAGCCAAAAAAAGTGATAAATGGAGTTCCCCTGTGGAAACATGAGTTTAATTTAGGATGACAATCATTTGTCTTACTTTTCACCACAAGCAGTGGCTTGCTGTTGACATAAATCTTGCTGAAAAGAGACAAATACTTGCAAATGGTTGCATGTCTTGAGTTTAAGTGTGTGCATTTATACTTAGATGCCACATGCCTTGATAATATTCCAGGACAAGAAGGTGGAGAGTAGCTTGACTGAGGTGCAGCTGCCCAGCGGGATGGGTAAAGTCCATATTAGAAGAAAAAGGCAATCCATGATGATGGCATGCAAAGCTCACACCTCCTCCGTTACCTCCTAAAACAGCGCAAAAGTAGTAATAACCTGCGGTAGCGCATAATGCAGTGTGCACGCATTGTTTAGTTGTTCGGTTCCCCGCGATACTGGTTCAGGTGAAGTCGGCAGGTTGCAGCAGCCGGTGGTGCGCACAGACAGGAAGCGCACTCATGAGTGTGTGAGAGTGTGTGTGTATATATGTGTGTGTCTGTGAGTGTGTGTGAGCAGCAGGTAGCGGTGTCGTGGATCACCGGGAGTAGCGCTGACTGAGCACTGAGCCCGGCTCTGTGAGAGCCGGCCTGCAGGATGGAGCAAAGTCAGCGGGCAGCAGCCAATCAGCGCGCAGCATCATTTACCACGCGGAGATAAAAGAGAAGAAAAAGATTCTCCTTTTGGCAGCAGTGGGACTACTGCTGCCTTCAGGTGCCGCTCGTAAATTTCTACTTTAAAAGTTCAGTGAGTCTTGGGCTGCTATTTAAAAAACGAGTTTTTGACTTTGCAGTGGCAGGATGATGAAGAGCAGAAAATATACACACCATACGCGACTTTTTCATTTCTTTCATTAAAAAAAAAAAAAGGGTGCAATGAGAAAGTCCTGAATATTATACAGAAAATAGCCTACAGACAATAATTATATAATAATAATTATTATTATTATTATTAATTGTTTCACTTTCTTCTGTCACTTCTGCTACTGCGCTATGTGGTATAAACTAACTGTGGTGTAAAGTACCCCAGCACATGAATTATACTTAAAAGTACAATTTTCTTTCTTTTACTTATATTTCCATTTTAAGTTTCTTCATACTTCTTGCTATGGCAAACAGTAGCCTATATTTTTTAAGTGAGGGAAATTGGAAATCTATTTATTCAGGCTAAAAATTTATCTGATCAAACTGAACATCAGTGGTGAAGGAATTATTAAGATTATTTTCTGAAGTAACATTACTCACATTAAAATGTACATAACTACATTTACATGGGAAATTTCCACTCCAGTCTGACAGCTTGGCTAGTTATTAAGGAAGGCGAGAAGAAGATTTTAAATTTAAATCAGCTATTTGTAAGTTTTGCTATTGCTACATAGCCATCTACTGAATTTAGCATCTCACTTTCTGGTCGTGATTCACTGTAGAACTAGTCTAGAAGAACTGTTGCAAGTTCATCATCAAGCTTCATCTCTTTACTCAACAAAAGTAGAGGTGGAAATCAATGCAACTGTTAACTCTTGTCTCTATCATGTCTTTTTATCTACCTTTTTATTTACTGAAGTTAGCATGTTAGCCAGCTAGCCCGTCTCATTACTTTGCCCCGCCCTGAAGATGTAGGCGTATTATAACCTTTTGTCTTGTGAACGCAATGATGGCCGAAGCTTTTGTCAAGCATCAATTACCACCATACGCTCCCAAAAAGAAACCATGTTCGGTGGCAGAGAAAACTTACAAATAGCCCCACCATGTGTTAAGCTTATAAATAAAATACACTGTTGAAGATGAACTGATTTCCATCCTTTTTGGCTTGTAACCCTTTAAAAAGTCAGTTCAGTCAGTTCAGTCACATTCACCACCTTTATTTGTAGTGGAATATTTTTTACATTTTAATGTGATTACTGTTACTTTGGGAAAATAATCTTAATAATTCCTTCACCACTGATGTTCAGTTTGATCAGATACATTTTTAGCCTGAATAAATAGATTTCCAATTTCCCCCACTTTTCAGTCAGCTAAAAAATATAGGCTACTGTTTGCCCTAGCAAGAAAGGTGTGTTTTTCTGAGTGGCCCAGAAGTCCAGAATATGAGCTCTTGAATCGAATATTGCAATGATTACATTCTTTAACTCAACACAAACACAATGCACAGAATGATTTCAGCGCACACGGTTTTCTCACCTTCAAATTCTGGATGAAGTCACCATATGGTGTTTTATTTGCAATTTAACAAACCCTGAGAAGAAGATATTGAGACACTGCAAAGCCATAAATAAGTACAAATGCCTTTTACTGAATCTTGGCTTGAAACCAACATGTTTGCTCTACAAAACAAGTTGTCATCAGAGTGTCACGCGCACACATTCGGTCAGTCTATGTGCAATGACAACTTTTTATACACAGGATGTTTCATTTCCTACATCTTTGTGTTGTAGAAGTTTTACTCATTGTGGTTGGGCCGCATTAAAACAACTGGCAGCTAAGATGCACAAACAAGAGAGGATGCAGATTTCCTGAATGCTGCTCAAAGCTCAATATTTAACTGTTCTGCTAGGAGATGATCACTTGCAGGAGTCACTGAAGTGTGTCAGATCCTTTTAGGCTGTGTTTCATCTGCAGCTGTGGAACTGTCAGTGAAACATTTTATCACAGGGGTACAAATACTGTTATGCACTCATCAAATTGTACCGACATACCAACAAAAACAATACAACAATGCATGTAAATAAACCAAGAACACATGAGCACAAATTCACAGAATATAAAATATTACAGACTTTAGCTTTGTAGAAACAAGCTTTAAGATATTTGCATGTAGGGCTTGTAGCAAATGTGTCTGCATGTGTTTTCTAAAATGTTTACTGTAATATAATATTTTCTATGCATGAATGTAACCCCTCTCCTGGGTCACTCACCTTAAAAAGCTAACATTACTGGCAGCAGCTTTACCCAATTCTTCCCACTGGCAGCAGCGGAAATTACCAGTCAGTTGAACTAGCCAAAATGGCACACCGTGTGTTTAAGAGTCATATAATTAAATCTGTTGTGTTAAAGTGACAAGTTGTGCACACTTCACTGGCTCGTATTGTTAAAGCATGTGTGTAATCCTAATTGTTGTGAACAGGTGGTCCTGCAGTAGCCGTTTCCATCCCGGTGGCTGGCAAAACACCTGGATAGGTTTCTGGAATGCACTGACAGACACACAGCTGAAGTGTACAGCCAGCTCACTACACAGATATTCACACTCCGCCGAGCATAATAAGGCTTCTCACAGCTCATGCCAGCTTTTCTGGCAGAGCACAAAGCACGGCCTGAATAAAACATCACCTTAATAACCCTGCAATATTCTCATGGGGCTTATGAATGTCTGTGCTACTTAATCGCGCATTTAGAGTATACTGACCAAATCACCCGTCATGGCACTTTTTTATCATCTATCTAATAACATGAAGAGATGGAGCTACAGGGACACTGTTGTGACAGATTTGCTAATAGTATCACATATAGGGAAAAGTCTGCATTATCCAGATTGTGATTTTTATAATGCAAGTCCCATTAAGCATAGATTAGATGATCACTCAACATAGGGCTCTGTGAGGTGTGAAATGCAGACCTGTGCATCTACCCAATCTACCTGTAATGTTGAACTTGAATGATTCCATTAAACACTTCAGTGTCCTTGCATAATTATCTTACATACTCTAACATAGTGGTTGCCAACCTTTTCCATCTCATGGCCCACTTGAAAATCTCAAAAATGTTGGTTGCCTGCTTATCCGACCCTATAACAATAAAGAGGCCAGATACTATGTTTTCAGAGCACTTTTTTTTTTTTTTATGATGACAATTGAATATTCATGACTGAACTGAAAGCCGGGAAAGCTACATTTTAAATTTGAGAGGTGAGACATCACTTTTCGTTTGACTGTCTGTTTCTTGACTCTCGTTCCTTTTAATTCTTCCTGTTGCTAACCAGCTATCCATTTTGATACTCCAGTTTTTGCCATGTAATCATCTACAGCACAATCAGACTGAGATAGCAAATAAGTATGCAATTCAGTCCAGTGGCATTAACATAAAATGTCCTATCATTGGCTTAACACAGTGCTAGGCCTTAATATAAGAATAAAGAAATAACAATGACTGGAAGTTTTAAACATTTTCGATGCTTTCAAGTATAATTTCGTTTTAAAACATTTAAAAAAACATTATTTATGTTTTTATTTTATTTAGTTTTTATTTAGTTTTGCAAATGATTTCTTGGCCCACTTGCAATACCTTTACGGCTCAGGTTGGGAACCACTAATTATATCCTGTTATATTTTTTGATATCAATGCTAATGTCCTCACTTTCTTCTTACTTTGATATTTTATTTGCATTAATTTCATTCATTGCCTCCTGTATCTGCTTTCCTTACCTCTTGGTAAGCGGTTAATAGTCTTATTTTGTCTTATCTTACAAAACAGATGTACTAAACTCCCACCCAATACTTGATATCCACTCCCTAGCTACATAAAGAGCACACTACTTTCTGCATTGGCACTGACATTTTCCATAAATCACGAGGTGTAGATTTTGTCCAATATGGCCAGAATTCCAAGGAATACTGGGCTCATACGAACACAGCTGGGGACACTGACACCCCCACAAAGCGCAGCCTCCAATCTTCCCAGCACACTGGAAAGCCAGCTGTGCCAGGAAGAAGACTGATCAAACCAGACAACCGACCCAGGAAACCAGTCGCACCCATATCAGCGGGAAGTATCCAGAAATGTATTGAAGGTAGAATCAAATGGAAAAACCAAGATGAGGACCAAAGACAACAACCTTTAAAGCAAACAGGCTGTTAAGGCAGTCAGACATCAGCTGGAGCACATGCCTACAGCACTTAGAGAAGCCAGCTCTGCCAACTCGTAAGCATATGAAATGCCTTAACGTAGCAAATGAGCCACTGTCTGTTATGAAGGTATTTGCTGAGCATCCAGTCACAGTAAAAGACAAACAGTTGCTGTAAGCATCCCAAACAGGTTGTGCATTCCTCATAGCATGCCAAAGCACGAAGGAAACGTGATCATAGCATCCTGAACGTTTTGGCAGCAGTGTCCGGGAAGCTGCAAAACAATTCGTCATCACTTATTACCTTCTTATAAATGAGATACGCTGCTTTACTTAACAATGGGTGTGACCTGATTTTGATGCAAATTCCAGGTCCACTAACCATTACTTTTTGTTGCTCAGACCTGCTCCATCAAAGCTCCAAAGTCTCCACATTCACATGTTGCATCTTTTGTATTTATCCTGATCCAGAGGCAAAACTTTGGCATTGTGTTCTTGAAAAGGTAACAACAGTGCACCGTACTCCCAGGTGGATGTTGAACATGCTGTAATTGCCTCAATGAACCTACAACCTGCACCGCATAGGGATGGTGTTTGCATCTGTCCTGAAAAACTAGTGAAAATGGCACTTTCTCTTCAGTTCACAAGCATGTACAATAGAAGAAAAGCATGCTGGGAGGATGGACATGCAACATGTACTTGAGTCTGCTGCTTTGAAGGCATGGTGAGAAAGGACTTATTATCATTTACAATAAGTTTTTTAATACTGTGCTTTCAATAACAATGTCACATTATGGAACAAAAGTCTTCAGGGGAATATACACCCTTATGATGATATTATTCCTCATTGGCTCATTACAGCGTCTGCTCGTCATTAAGATGTAAGAGGCAATTTTGGTGGCCCTGTACTTGGCCTAAGCATTAGTGTAAGTGTCAGTGATTCGAGGTTGCTGGGAAACTTCCTGTGCTGTACTTTGGAGGGTAATTGCACTGTCATCTGCACAGTTTGATGTACAGTTACTGAAGAAACACAACCACAGTGTTTCCGCAGATCGCAGTGAAGGTCCCTGAGTTGTTGTATAAGCGTGCTCATGTTTGACACTGCGGCCGACTACCTGATTACTCCGCTTCGGACCACCTTTTTGTTTTCAAGTCCAGAGCCACAGCCAAACATACAACATTAAGATTGGAAAGTGGAAAGATCTACGGGCTGAGATGCATTTTTCTACTGTGGGAGATGTGGTTATCGTCCTTTGTTCCTATTCTCTTCTCCTGCCCTGTTGATCAGGTTCTCGCAGCATGTCTCGCTCTCTCTTCCTCTAAAAATGCAGTTTGTGTTTGTCGGTGGCGGCTACAGATGTTTTTAAATATGAGCAGCGTTACACCCCAGCACACCACAGCTCAGTGCACGGTGCCACTGTGTTGACAGACGATGTGCTTATTTATGGCATGCTAAATCAACTGTCTAGTGCCTTTAGCAGTCTTTCCCTCTCTCCCTTTCCTTTTCTCACAATGCCCTCCCCCCCAGTTGGGCTGCTGAGTTACCATGGGCTGTCAGGCCGGTCTGTTGTTTGTTTCCCAAAAGTAATACAACATATCTAGTTGCAGCTGGAAATATAAGCAGTTGGGTTTTCTGGCCAGGGATGGAAATAGATTGTAAGATTTAGAGACGACACTGAGATGGGATGTATCCCTCCGCCTTCTGTCCTGGGAACACCACGTGAGGGGAACCAGAGGAAAGAGACCCTGTGACGAGCTGATGGTGTCTCAGAGCTAGTAGACTGCATTAATACACCTACTCAGACAGAGTAACATAACATATACAAGTCTTGATGCAAGGTGGTTCTCAAAGCTCTTTATCATGATGGTAAATATGCATTCCTCCCAGCTATATCACTATATTACTGTAAAAAAAAAAATGTAATTATATAAAACATATTCAGTAATGTCAGCCTCCGTCTTTTTAAGTACAATTTGATGATACAGTATTTTGATTTTTTTGTTTTTTTTCTGACTGTTGAAATTTGGTGCAGATGTCCTTGGTGCCCAGAGGACGACTCCCAATGACTTTGATGTTCCCCTCATTAGCATTTTGTCACATGCCACCTTCATGTTTTCACTTAGCCTGTGAAAAATCTCAACATCCACCACATGGATTGTAACAAATTCTATACAGATGTTCATGGTCCCCAGATGATTAATCCTAATGACCCTTACTTTTCTTCTGGAGCCAAAATGAGCTTTAAATATCAATATCATCTTTCTTAGTGTCATGTTTGAATGTCAACAAAGTGATGTTCAAAGCAAAGTGATTTTTTTCCCCCTTTGACATTCTTCTCTCATCTAGTTTTATGCAGGAGCACAATTTACTTCATGCCAAAAATAAGTCCACCACTGGATCCCAACCTGGTCGAGCACAAGGCACAGGTAGACCCAGAACATGCTGGGGAGACTATGGCTACGTCCACACTAATAAGTTATTGTTTTAAAACAGCATTTTAAAATGAAAACAATCTCCGTCCAGACTAATGTTTTGGCTCTGTATCAAAAATAATCTCTGTCCATACCATAGACTGTAAATAAAGAAGCTCTGAAGCTAAGAGTGAACTGCTCCACCATTGCAATCTTGGCAGTGCCTGACTCCACCTAACTCTAATCACTAATCCAAAAATGGGAGGTGGGGCTCCTGGAGGCAGCCTCAAGTGGCCATTCGAAGAACTGCAGTTTTTAGCTCTTCACTGTTGGCTTCATTTTTCAGCCCCAAAGGTTGCTGCTTAATCTATACTGCCACTTCTGAAAATACATACCACCATGACCATTCACGTACACTGGGCATGCACCTGTAAACAGGAAGCAGATTGTCTACTTTGCAATTGGTTAGTTGCAGAAAATACTATGAACGAGGAACAGCAAAATGCGGAATTTAACTGCACAACAACTGCTAGCAAAGACAACAAGTGACGCCTGTAATTTATTATCCATGTTGCCTTCACCACTGGTAGTCGAGACTGATAAGTCCCAATCAAGGAGCGACTGTGGGTGTCTGCATCAACGTGTCCAAAGGTCTCAGTTTCTGCCCATCCAGACTACAACACAACCCGAGGTTTTCAAACTAAAACAGGTCGAGCAGTGTTGCCGAAAGTCTCAAAAACTCTGGACTAGTGTGGATGCTTGGTGTAAAAGCAGCAAAAGTGATGCGTTTTAAAAATAAAATGTATTAGTGTGGATGTAGCCTATATATATAAATCTCTCCTGGCATGGGAACTCCTCGGGGTCCCCCAGGAGGAGCTGGAAAACGTTGCTGGGGAGAAGGACGTCTGGACTACCTAGCTCAACCTGCTGACTGTCTCAAGTGCTCCAGGGTTTCCCCCAGACTCCACCTTTTGAGTGAGTTCTTGGTTTGGGCCCCACTGGCATCACTCATCACCACTTATATGTTTCTCAAAACATGGTGCCACAAAGTTACCCATGGGAGACCCCTCTACTTCAAGGTTGGGACATAGCGCTGGCTGAGAAAGTGGCTGCATTCTGTTCCTAATCACATGCAAGGCCTATTTATCGAACAGTCAAACACTTCAGTGAAGCTTTAAGAGGAGCAAGCTGTTACCTCAGGAATATGTCAGCCTTTCCCCTGATTTCTCCCCCTTTAACTTTGCCTTTGTTTGTTTGTTTTGCCTGTCATGTGGCACTGCTTTTTCCAGCGTGAGCTCCAGCATGTACAGCTCCAGAGCCAGACGCTGCTCTTCTTCTCTTTCTCCTGTCCCGTCCTCTCTGCCTGTATCTGGTCCTCATTTCGGACTGTATAATTTCCCGGCTGCTTGTATCTGTGGGACTTTTTGGGGCGAATTTCTGTCTCTTCTTTCAGGATTATTTTTGGCTGTGTCAGCGGTTGCCACAGTGGCAAGCATCTGTTTGCCTGTCACTCATGTCTCGTCCTTTGCCTGTGTGATTATTTCTTCCATGCGGACAGATATAGACTAAGTGCGGGTCAACCGCATACAGGACATGTGTGTTTGTATGAACGTGATAACCTTGAAATTACGATACACAATCACATCAAAATAGACCAAAGGACTGTTTTGAAAATGTGTACACAAAAAGGATTAGAAAGAAAGTTTATTTTACTTTTTAAGTTTATCGTTGTAGATAATCAGTGTTGTAAAAGCAACATGTTGGCAGATGGAGACTTATCTACAAATTCATGTTGACTGTGTATTCATGCAGTAACTGGTATGTCTCTGTGATTGTGTGTTTCCAGTATTAGTCAGTGTCATTCCTGGCCTCATCTTTTTCTGAGCAGCTCCTCTGCAGTCAGGCCTGCTGGCGTCTCTCTCCACCCCCCACCAGCATCAAAGACGTGAAATACTATAGTTTAGCTCACAGATGGTCCATCTAGAATTCTGAAGCAGCATCTGCAATATCAGTCAGCTACCGAGTTGGAGTGAACAGTACAGTTTAGATTACATGGCTCAACAGTGACTATCGGACCATAGATTACATGCTTATGAAAAGCATCTTGGAAGAGGAAGATGACAATTCCTCTTACACCGTGTCTTTCATGAGTAACCTGTGACTCATGCTAAGTGTTGGTTTGGTTATGTCTGGCCATGTCTGTAACTTTCAGAAATCAGTGACCTGACATACGTACATAACCAAATCACGCTGTGATTGGCCAGCAGCGTGGAGGTCAGAGAGGAGCAGAAGACTGCTCTGCTCTTTCTAGCTCTTTTTTTTTTTTCAATTTGTTATAAACAATATCATACCTCCCCTCCCTGTAGGTGCGTTTTCATTAACCTGCTTAATGCGCAGTTTGAGTAGTGAAAACACATGAATTCTGAAAAAACTCTCAAATGTCGCAAAAAAAATGTATACGCTCAAATGATTTGGTTTTTCGACAAAGCAATATTTCACAAAATGGAAATGGAAACACTGCAATGGAAACCCAGCTTGTTACAGCAGGTTTTTCACGCTGGCACTTTGGAACAGGTTTTAACACTTGATTTCTGACACGGTTGGACAACAGGCTGTACAAACCACTTAATTTCTAGTATTACCCCAGCCTCTATCAGTCTTTGTGTTTCAGAATGAGTCAGCGAGGGCACGTTTTCAACAAACGCATGGTTAACTTAATTAACTAGGTTAACAGCTACAGCTGATATTACCACAGCTGATGTTGTCATTTCAGATGGGAAAATTGGTGTTTGCAGGCAAGAAATGTTTCCTACTGTTTACTTCTGTCTGAAATCAAGGAGCCATTGTGTCAGAAATTACTGAGAAAGTGAGTAAAGGTAAATCTTCCAGCATCATCAGTAAACTGCATATGTGCAAGAATGGAAAGGAGTAGCAACAATGTTTAAAGGGGATGGAGCTTAGTCTAGAACCTGCTCATTTCTGTCAACAATGCACAATGTATTCAGTCAGAGTTGTGTTATATCAGTGTGTTCATTCATTCGTCTGTACTCTACTGTGTTGTTAAAAATCTAAGGTTTCAAATAATGCGAATATAATGACATAAAACACGGATTTCCTGAAACCCTGTATTTGAGATTTGAACATCTAAAGAATATTTACAAAAAGGAAATTACAGCTATAATCATCTCACACCTTGCCAATGTATGTGTGTGTGTGTGTGTGTGTGTGTGTGTGTGTGTGTGTGTGTGTGTGTGTGGGATTCCCCTACTTTCACTTTGAAGTCAAGGGGGATCATTACATGAAAAGGGAGATGTCATCAGTTGTCAGCCTGGTGCCAAGAGTCAGAGGAGAGCCAGAGAGACCATTTCCTATCCCATCAGCACCTGGGATTTCTGTCTTTGATGACGTCAAGTGAGCCTGTACAAGTGTAGGTGCTAACTGCCCGGCATGTGTATTTCATGTGTCTCAGTCTTTGTCGCCAGGCAGAATAAAAGCCTGCTGCTCCCATGGCAGCAGGCCAGACTATTTTCAGAATCACTTCAGTGCTTTAAAGTCACTGTGAAATGTGTGTGAAGTATCTGTCATACACACTCCAACTCAGACACACACAGATCCACACATCCACTTTTCCTTGTCCAGTCTGAATCTGAAATTACTTTTTGTGAAGCAGTAGACTTGAATGAAAATGACTGCAGGTGCAGTATTAATTCATAATACTTTTACATGAATGACTCTCCTGTTAGCAGATATGACTTGATTTATAATTTAAACTACATCCAGTTGCTCTTTCGCATCTTGGAGGTCTTTCCTGGGAGACAAGAGCTTGCACACAGGAAGAGATGCATTTTATGTTTGTGGTTTGTTTGGAATAAACATTAGAGGAACAGAGTAGTATGAGTGAGCCACCAACACTGTGAGAAAAGAAAGTAATGAAGCAGAAAAAAAGAAAAACAAACTCATGCTCCCAGAAACTCAAAGTTCATCCACAGAAAATCCAGGGAATAGTCTGTTTGATTGACAGCTGGTCTCTGAGAGTGTGAAAACACTCCTTAGTTCTCAAGATCATGGGAAAAAAGAAGGATCCCAGGACATTAAAATGTAAAAAGTTTTTTTGTTTTTTTAATGGCTCTATCCAGTATTGATCCAGCAGTTTTCAAAAATCTTCTTGGTGGAGCACATATTTTATTTCTGACATTCCCACCTGGCTGTGTTTGTCTCATAAAACACGTTGTAACACTGTTTTGACAAGTGCTCAATAAGTAAAGGTTGATGTCATAAAAGTAAGAAGAGTAAATCAATAGCAAGGGGTTTGCTGTCCAACTTTACTGTTAACTGTTAACTCAGTTCAGAATTAACAGATTTTATTGGCAGGAGTTATTCTTAATTAAACATGAAAAAACACAGGACAAGGGCCACGATTTGTTCATTTTGTTTGAATGAAACAAGTATGTTCACTTTAGATATTAAAGACATGTTTAAAGCTGCACTGCTCTATGGGTCAAATGGTTGTGTGTAATGTGAACGGAGCTGCTTGTAATCCAAACCCAGAATCGTCATAGGAATCCAGAGTTTCCCTCAGATCTGTGGAGTATTTTAGCATCTTTTAGCCGATTGTTTTGTTTTAAAGGCCTGCAGATGTACTGTTTTGGTTCTCTCTCACCACTTTCAGCTAAATGCTAACATCTGTTTGCAAATATTCTCACAAATACAATACTAGCGTGTAAATGTTTAGGAGGTATAATGTTTCCCATGCTCACCAGTTCAGTGTATTAGCATGCAAAGATTTGCTAATTATAAACTAATAATAACAACTTGTACAGCATTTTTCAGAACACAGTTACTTAGTGCATTAGATAAAATAATACAATTATGAAAAAATGTATGTAGTAAAAAAGTAAAACCAGATAAACAACATGAAAAAAATATAATCATATAATATTGTGCAGATCATTTAAAATAAGTAAAAGCCTGTTTTTGGGCAATGTTAGCTAATTAGCACCAAAATAGTGCTACGATGCTTCATAATTTCTAAGCACAAAATACAGCTGAGGCAGATGATAATGTTTTCCAGGTATTTGGTCATAAACCAAAGCATTGAACAAACAGGCCTCTGGGAACATTGAATATTTGTACCAAATTTCATTGCAATCCCTCCAATAGTTATCGACATATTTCAATAACAACCAAAAATATCAAGCTGCAGGTGGCACTAAAGAAAAAGGCAAAATCATTATGATCCATCATCTTGACACCATTGATGTCTGCTTCCAATTTTGCGCCGATCCATCAAGGACACATTTCAGTAATTGAAAACTTTGATCTTCTGACGGCACAAGATGAAACATCAGGGAATTAAGTGACTTCTATTTCTAAATATCTGTAGCAAATGTCAACACAACTCATCCAACACTGTATAGAATCAGTGCACAGTGAAACACTTTTAAATGCTATTTTTTGTATTTTCCATTTTTGTCTGAATTCACTGCTTGCTGATTACACAGGCTCATCTCGAAAACTATGCTGTAGCTGAATGTCACATTCACTGAGCCTTGAAAGGCAGTGCAGGGAGACAGAGAGTTTATTCAGTCAAAAGGATTTTCATTACTCTCCTGTACTTAAACTTAGTGAATGATCCACATTAACTGCACTACAGCTGAGTTCATTCTGACACCTTTGACTGCAGACTACAAGAATGAACACTGCCAGACTCGAAAGATAGTCAAAATGAACAACTTTTTTTTTTTTGTATTGAACTTTTTCTTCTTCTAAGTATTTCTCCACACCACCAGTGTTCTTGTATCACTGAATTTGCTCAGCATGAACTGCTTGAAGTTTACATTCCTCCATCCATGGATGAGATCTACAGCTTGAGTTTGTCCAGTTGCCAAGTATAGGAAGTTTCCAACTGTTGTAACGGGGCCGGGCAGAGAGATGATTGGGCGACGTTTTAATACGCTGTTTAATTCCCATTAGATACGGTCTACTGCTGCCCTGGGGTCTCACTGTATGTGGCAGGCTTCCCACACACACACACACACACACACACACACACTACAATGTCCATTACCTCCTTTTAAAGAGCTGATGCTATGTTATTGTGAAAATTCTCCCTGATCTGTATCAAAGATGTTCCTTCTTGCAGAGTTGTTGTGATGAGGCAGTAATCCAATAAACCAGCCTGCAGCAAACACACCACAACAAAGATGAGAGAGTGGTTTCATTTAAAGACTAAGCTCTAATGCCATCACACTACCCTAAAGTTGACTATGCTGACTGAGGAGTTTGTGAATGCGAAATTGTGTGTTGATTGATGCTATTGTCCCACACTGCAACTGAGAGGTTACTCACAGTTGGAAAAAATAAAGGCACACTTTGAACAGTGCTGAAAGGAACATGTTAAAAACATGTTTTTAAAAAGCATTGAATCATGTTCAGTTAAACATCAAAAATGTCTTGTATGATTACATGTTAACAGCCACCTGTTGAGTCAATTCATTTCCTGAGCAATTATTATGAAAATTAGTAGATAATGCTTAATGTATGGTATTAAAATCTAATATGGAATTGGGACACACCATGATATTCTAGTCTTAAGGGGTCAGGATGCTTGTCAGATTGTTGAGCAGTACCTAAAATCCCCTCCCCCTACACCTGTCCTATGTTGTAACTTTCTTCAACCAACAATGCAACAAGTATGGCTACTCTACACATGCAGCAAACGGCCAGGTGTGGAGGTGTGAATACTGAACAAGATTTCAGCTTCTCTCGCAAACTCTTTTTTTTTCTTCCATTCTTCACACAGCTACTCTGTGTGTAATGACACAAATCCATTTCGAAAAGAGACTGTCAAAAAGTTTGTGCCATTATCCCCATTCATGGCCTTGAAACCTGGCCATTCGGAACATGTACAAGCACTCTTGCCTCCAAATGTGGTCGGATGACGTGCAATGTGAAGTCATTTGTTTCAAGGCTACATCCACACTGATACGTTTTAGTTTTAAAGCCACTGACGTTCACACTACCCCTGAGACCTTTGGAAACGATGACTTAGACACCCACAGTCGCTCTCTGGTTCGGTCTCATCAGCCTCAACTACCAGCGGGGAAATGCAACATGGATAACACATCACAAGTGTGACTGACCTTGCTGTCTTTGCTCGCTGCTCTTGTGCATCTTAATTCTGCATTTTAACACTACAACTACCTTGGTTGTTACTCGTTCATAGTATTTTCTGCAAATCCAAGTGCAGAATAGACAAAATGCTTCCTGTTTACACTGCCGTGTGCATGCCCAGTGTACGCCAATGGATCATGTGATGTGCGTTTTCAGGTGTGATGGCACGGACGTTGAATATTTCTGATATAGAGCTAAAATGGTTCTCTGGACGGAGATCGTATTAGTGTGGATGTATCCTGAGCCCCGAAAAGATTACTGTTTTTCTCATTGTCAAAAATGCTTTAATGTCAATTTAACAGAGTGACACAACAGTGCAGAAGAATGGAAGTGGCATCATTGCAGCCCTGAAGTAATGTTGGCTTCTTTTAAAATGAGACTTTGAAAAGCAGCTTGAGTTTTCATGCTAAACACTTTCAGGCCCACCCACACTGGATTAAAACTGCTGTTGTAGAAATATCATGTTTTTAATCCATTCTCCAGTTACACCCTGATGTTATTAATATATCATGCAGCACATCAACTATAGATCACATTTAAAAGGTTTGTGAGATTCTGCTCAGCCACAAAACCGCTGACTGACTCATTGTTTTCCTTCAGACAGAAAAGCGTCTCAGAAAACATGTGTATAAAATAATCTGACGTGGATTGTATTTGATATTTCACGTTTGGCTGTACTTGATCTACAGCACCAACTCAGACACAGTTTACTGTTTTTAGTTGACAGAAAGAGGAAACTTGAAAAAAAGAATCTGCATTTGTAAACAGAGTATTCTCAAAAGTCCTGCAATAAATCCATGCGCTGCTTTTCAGATACCAACTCATGTTTACTTTCGCCTCCACTAGATCACACAGAGGCACAAACACACACACACACACACACACACAAATACACACACACACACAAACACAGATACTGTATCTGCACAAACAGCAATTTGGCAGAGGCAGAAACTCTGACAAGAAATGACTCAGTGGTGTATTTGGCCAAGTATTGTGTCAGTGATGAAAAGGATGATGGTCAGGCTGAAAGGTATAAACTACGCCAATGAAAGAAAATCCAAGCAGCTGTCAACCCCTCCCCTCATTCGCTCTTCTGTGAAAATAGGAAGCCTTTAATAAACCCTTATTGGACCAAAATATTTACAAAGCTGACTATAGAGGTAATCCTTTGATACCTTAATGCTTCTCAAGAGGAGGGCAAGCCTGAGCTGGAAATAAGAGGTGGAAGAACCAGCAGCTGCAGACTCACTGAGGAGCATTTGTTCCAGAGAGGAAAAGTTGATTTGTTTATCTATCAGACAATCCATGTACGTGTATGTATAAAGAGAAACTTCCAAACTTGCATGTCTGTGTCTACACATATGAAAGAGAAACTGAGCATTTATCTGTGTGCGCACATATCATGTAAGCAGAGCAGCATTACCTCATTCCATTTCCCCCAGGAAATGCAGGTAGAGAATAACAGAGGGCGTTTTGTTTCGTGTCACACGGCGCCCTGGCGTCCTCAGATACCTGCGTAATGGCTGTGCATGGACAATAGTTGCAGGCTTCAGGTGACAGGTGATAAAAAGCTAATCTTTGGCAAAATGTCCTCATCAGCACTATTCCATTCAGGACCTCTGGAGTGGACTGCTTTCCTCCTGTTAATGGGTGAGGCACAGACGACAGCTGACAGTGGAAGCCTTCAGGTTACAGCTCAACAAAGTTGGTGTGAGCATCACTTACTCCAGCATCTGCTTATGGGAGGTAAACATTGCACACATAGAAACTGACATCCACCAAAGAGGAAATGAAAAAAAGCTTATTGAGCTGAGTTAGTTCAGTGTGTTATTATTCTATCAGTCGTGAAAACCTTTGCTCCAACACTCACCGTGATGAGGTGTCCTTTGAAAAGCCTAGCTTCATCTAACACTGATATGACCTCTTGTAACATAGATGAACAGCTGAGAGGAGGAGTATAGTATGCAGCAGGAGTGCTTTAAATAATTTCTATAGACTTCAAGCTGCACAAAGTTGCTGTCCTCAGTAAACGCGGAAACAACAAGATTCTAACAGCCACTTTTCAAGCCTACAGGAATTCTAAAAAAACAAATTATCACCAGGGCACTTGAGTGTAGAATGAGAAGCACTAAAATGGTTGCTTCACTAGGCATCAACTGCATCACAGACATTATTTATGACAGATCATAAAGAGTTAGTGAAATAGTAACAAGTCCTGTAGCGAAGCTGCTTAAACAACATGACAACATGTTCACTTCCTGTTGGGCAGGGGCCCAGAAGGTCCCACCAGGCCACCGTCAAGCCATGAGCCAAGTGCAAAATGCTCGAGGGCGAAGCAAGCGATTGGCTGGTGCAGAGAATGTAACACCCACCAGGCTGAAGAGACTCAAGATATTCTTTTCATGAGTTGGGCAAATCCAAGGTTACAATGTCAGCAAATATTGGACTGACATTGGACAGTTGTGTAGAGAGCTCCAAAAGGATGGCCATGTTGCTCTCTTTCTATTAGGTAATTGTATATCAAGTCTCTCTGCTCCTTATGTGTTATAAAAGGCACCAACTCTCAGGGTTAGAGGCAGTATATAAAACAGGTCACTAATATGTAGAAGTTCTTGTCTAGTAACAACCGCCGCTCCCCGCTCCCAGCAAAAATAAAAGTTTAAAAAACAATATGTTCAGTGGCCCAGAAAACTCCCAAATAGCTGCTTGCTTGAGTCAAAATACTTCTCCCAGTTTCACATTTTTTCCTGAAGAGCCATATGGTCATTAGACTGTTTACTGGATACAATTAAAACAGATTCTACCATTTATTTAAAGGTGTAATGTGGACATTATCACCACTAGTGGTGCTGTACAGCAATGTTTTAATGAAGAGATTCATGTATTCTGTGTTTGTTCGACGATACACGTTACAAAACTTAGGCATAACAAGAATTTTTGCAGGCTGAAGTGGGTCCTACCTCTAAAACCATGGCTACCTGCAAGACATGACTAATTTCCATTGTTTGGTATTGAGGTGTTCAGCTGACTTTGTACTGCACAGGTGTAATGGCTGTGGCCATATCCCAGCAGCTTCCCCAGTGTTTCCTTGTGTTTTCCCCCTCCCTGTGTTCCTAGTGCTCGCCCGTCTGTTTGGATCTGTGTCAGTGTGTTGGCATGGTTTCTCTTCCTCACTCTTCTGGCTCCTGGCTCCCTAATCACTTGCACACCTGCATCCCATTAGCTCATCTACCTGCAGAATATCAACCCAACCAACCAAACTTTTCATCCACCTCGACCTCAGCGGCAGTAGACGTTTCCAGACTGATTAGTTGTTAGTTGTGCATTGTGTATGCTAACCTGTCTCTCTCGTCTCTCAGGATCATCTCCGACCTGCCTGCCAGCTGCCTCCTAGCTTCCAAGCTAACCCCTGCCAGCCGTACTTCTCCATTACCCTTTCTCACCCCAGTTGCCGCCAGATCGCATTCCCTGTCATCAGACCCCAAGACCAGTAAACTCTTCTACAATAAACCTTTTCTCTTACCAACACCACTCTGTCCTGCATTTGGATTTCCTCCTGAGTTCTCAACAACAGGAGTTTGGAGTGGCAGAGCAGCTCAAGGATGTGGTGGTGGAAGAAAGTGAGGCCACAAATGTATAAATATTGATGAGGCTCGTCCCCAGAGAACTAAAGCTAAAGAGAGACTTTGTCCCAGCAGTCTGTACAGGACTTGTCAGTCAAACTTATTTTCTTGAAGCAGACGGACTCATAGCAAGCTATTTAAATATACTTATAAAATATTGTAATTAGTTACAATGTACCGTAAATTGATAAATAAAAACAGGGCCATAGGTAAACACATACTGTTGACAAAGCATGTTTCAAAAAATCCCAGAACAAGCGAATGTTTTATTAGGTGGAAAATGTAAATAACATCAGACATCAAATATGGGCCTACACAAGTATATGGGTATTTACACCAACACAACATTATGTTATCTTATGTAAACCTATTAAAAGACCCCTGAGCAAATTATTTTATATCTGGTTTACTAAAAGGTGCTTCTTGACTGTTACAACCAATACCAAATATGTGGTATAGTACAAGAGGTGGAAAGTTTACTTCCTGTAGTTTTGTTTTTCCAAATTACATGTCAACACACTTTGTTACCTTAGCAAACAATTAGTCCTAATTCTTTGGGACTCTTTGGTCATATCTGTTGTTATTGTCAGTGTGTTAGTTTTTGGTTTCTCAAAATCTTTGTTTCTTCACGTTTCACATCTTTATGAAACTCAACGAAGTTTGTTTCATAAGCTGAAGCTGAAAATTTGCTTAAATGGATAAAGATGAGTTGAAGATTAGCTAACTGACTAACGGCTAACTTTAGGGTGTTAAGCTAACTTGTTTTCTTTTTGTCAGTTGTTTGTTTGTCAGTTTACAGAATGAGTGTTTCCTTTCATCTTTTCAAGAAACACTGATGTTACCCTCTTGACGATAGCAGACAAAAATACTAATCAGTAATCGGATGGATGTGGGAGATTGAGAGTAAGCTAAACCAGATAGCATTTTATTAACCTTTGCCACAGCAGACAGTACTAAAAAGGTGAGGATTATTAAAATGAATGTCATTTAGCTATATCTGTCAAGAAAGACAACAGATCTATAAAAAGATCTAATTATTAAGGTCCAAATTGTAGGTGCACCAATAAAGCTTGAAATTAATTAATTAATTATTTATTTGGATATGACTCATACTGTACACAGTAAAGTGGTTCAAAAAGCTTATATAACATACAACCTAGAATGACTGTTTAAGTGTTTGCAACACTGATTTGTTTTACAGTTTTTCAATGTTTTATTTGAATAATACTTTTAAGTGGTATTTTGTCTACCTGAACATGTAGGGGATTAAACTGAAAAAGTAGAATAATAAGTACACAGAGTCTGAAAATACAATGAAAGAAAGAGTCGGATGAAGATACAGCAGCTAAAACAGAAAGTCTGCCTTGGTGAGTCACTTCTGAGCCCGATGGGATAATGAGGTCCGGCCAGGAGCCTCAGACTTGTGGTTCTCTGTTTTCCACCGTGGTACAAACACAACGTGACAACTGGCAGCACTCAACTCTCTCCATCTGGGATGCCCCGCCTGCCAATGTCCCTCCTGTCTGCCCTCCCACTCCCCAACACATCCACCCCAAGCCCATCTCAGGCAACACATGGCCCACTGTCTATTTGCTTGCCATCAATGCAGGACCATTGGCTTGGTCCTGCATACTGGGATTTCCCATAGTTAGCCCTGGTGTCCCCCTTACCCCCATTCCCCCCCCTCACTTTAGCCTCCTCCTTCAGGCCAAGTCAGGCCCACTCACTTCCTGGGGGGACGTGACAGAGTGCAGGTCTGTAGCTGTGCTGTCATGGCATGGTAAAATGGGCTAATTGCTGGTCACCATGCAGTGTTTTTTTACACCATACACACTAATTGATATGATTTCTGCAGAGACCTTGGCCCAGAAAAGACCTGATTTGAACTCTGGGGTTTGATAAGTACTGACAAGATATTTCATGATCCATTAAATGATGGGGCTGTGAGCTCTGGTGCTAACTCTTTGCACATAGTTTTTACATAACAAACAAAGACAACATCTGTCACTGGCTCTCCCTACAGTATCTGGAGAACATTCTGAGATCTCTTTGTGTAAATGTGCACTGTAATCTCTTGCAGTGTCTCTAATTAATAGCTGACTTGGTTCAACAATGTGATGTGAAAGTTCTGTGAAGTTAAATGTTTCTAATCATTCTGAATGCTGACATGTCTTTGGACTGCATGCAGACACGGGGAAACATGTCAACTTCATGTCAACTCCAATCCGAATGCCAACCAATGGGACACTCTCAGTGTATGTTAGCCCTATGATAGATACTATCCAGGGTGTTTTCTACCTCCTGCCCAGTCCATACTCTGATATTCTCCAGCCCCTCACAAAAGGATAAGTGGTTTAGAAAATGAATTGATGGATGAACTGATGGTTTACTACCAATTAACTCAAATTGTTGTTCTCTTTTGAGAAATCTGGGTCACTTTTCAGCTCATTCTGAATGAGAACAATTCAGTATGTTTTTTTTTTCCTTTCTTTTTTTAAATCAGAAAACAAATAGCCTATTTCCATGCACAACAACAAAATGGTGGCACCACAAAGCTCGCTGGCTCAAAAAAGGAAAGTGGGAATCAAAATGGACTGATTGGGGACATAGACTGAAAAATAGAAGCATCTTTTGTGAAAGCTCTTCAGGTTTACAGCAGTGGGAAATAAACAAATTGACTTATGGTTAGTTTGAGTCTCTGTGCACTTCTGTCAGTGCTGCAAATATATTTCAAAATTAATTACATTGCCCCAAAAAGGATCAATACATCCTGAAATTAAGTATAAAAATGTGTTGATTTCTGTTATATGTCTCAATAGAGCATATTGTGCAGGACTTTTTAAAAGTTGTGTGAAGGCAGTGATACAGGGACACTGCAGATGACTCATATTCCACGTGTCATAGGGCAGTACACAGCTGTATGTTATTGGACTGAAAATTATATTTTCAGAGTTGCAGCCTTCACAAATTCATCAGGAACATCCAACACTTCTTCTCTATTCAATAGCCAGTGATCAGAAGCTGTGTCCCAACCACACCAGAGGTGAATGCATGTTGCACCAGTGTTACTGTATCAAACCAGAGGAGAAGCTGTGTGGGCAGCTCAGCCTTGGTCTGTGCTAGTGGTCAGCAGCCACAACCTCTTTCCTCCCCCAGAGAGCAACAGACAGACACAGAGACGGATGGATGACCCAAAATTACAGCCCAACCAGTGTTTTGAGGGTAAACATCTCTTGTAAAAATACACCAAGTGTCCAGGAGCAGAAAAACCCAGCAGGTTCACCAGGGCGCAACGGGGGGAAGGCATGTCGGCCTGCCGTATTTAGAACCTGTCTTTCCAGGGATAATCTCATCCACTGACTTCTGCACATGGATCTCAATTTGTGGTTTCTCTGACGGACTGAGGGTGGAAGGGCCATGCTTTGATGTATTTATAAGTATGTATTGCTTGTTTGTAAAATGCACCACAAAGTAGAAGGGAAGCAGAGAGCATAAGAGAACTTTGAACCACAGGGAGGTCATTTATTTTATGTTAAATAGTGTCTTGTTGGCAATACGATCATAGCTTGAGAATTGAAACCTAAAGTTCTTTACTGGGAAAAAAAAAACCTTTGTAAAAAAGTTTTTGGGAAGAAGTGGTTCAACAAGAAGATATCGTGGCGTAGCGATCTCTGATCCTGACATGTTTGACAGAACTGTTTTTAATCGCTCAAGCCTCTGTGCTTCACCTGGGACAACTTCAGACTGAAATTCATTAAAAGTTTTCTGACAGCCAAAACCAAAAGTCAGACAAGTTGAGGTGTGAAGTCCAATGACCTCTCTGACCCCTTCTATCTGAACTAAGGCCCTTGTTATACTTTGTCAGTCCTGGCCCCCTCCAAGAGGCCCATTGTCTGGGGGCAGAAGCTGGAAACCCTCCCCTGTCTCTGGCCTCCACGGCTGGACAATGGGCAAAGACAAACCCCTGACACCCCGTCCTCCAAGGGGACAGCACTGGATTATTGCTGGCGATGTTGACTTTTCTATCTCCTCTCTTCTCACTAGTGTGTGTGTGTGTGTGTGTGTGTGTGTGTGTGTGTGTGTTGGTGTACGTGTGTGTGGGTAAGCCAATTTGCTTTTTCAATGAAAAGAAAAACACAGAAGGAAATACAGCGAGAGAGAAGAGAGGACAAAAGATGGAGGGCCTCAATAATGAAGTGACCTGAAGAGAGGTGAGATCATTTCAAATGGGATTACAGTCTCACACACACACACACACACACACACACACACACACACATCAGCTTCATTGTCTCCGACCGTACTCAACCTACACAATACAGGGCAGGATATTGCTGCACCATGCAGTCTTTTCACTATGTGGTCTCAAGCCTGCTGAGTTAACAAAAGCTAAAGCTCAAGGATTTTTAGGGTTGGCAAGTGCAGAACGTCCTGAAGTCAGTTATCAAGCAAAGTGAACCAATAGCAGAAAATACAGACTATTTTCTTTACATTTCTCATACGAATTGCATATGAGATTGTTGGTATTGTTATGTGCAGACAAATTTCTTGAAAGACAAAAAAGGAATTTACACAGCTTTCTTCATCCTCTGTATGTAGCCCCCCAGGCTGGCATAATGAATCAAGCAACAGATCGAAATAGACAGAGCAGCGCCAGGCAACAAGTGTTCCCCATCTTCACCTCCCTGGTGCATAGAAACCCCCTCCTCCTCCTCCACCCCCCTCTTGCTTTTATTTTTTGGGCAGAGTCGATCCTGCAGGCATTAAATCTGAGGAGATGCTGTGTTGATGTATATGAATGAAACAATATCAAAACATCAAACATGAGACTGCCACATCCTGTTGTTTTTCAGCCCAGGGAAGCTTGTCACGAGATTTCTTTCAAATGACATACTTTCCAACTGTGGGTCATGCATTTTCTAAGCAAACACATTATTAATACAGATGCATAATTTACCGTGTGTAGCATCTTGTGACATTAATGGGCAGATGCAGTGACACTTGAAGCCTCTGTGGTAGGACAGTATGCTGATCAAGCTTGGCAGTGGCAGTGAGACAGACTTCAAAACACCAACCGTACAGTGCTGACTTGTGCAGGATGGAAGTGCTGTTCACAAATTACCAGCCTCAATCGGAGGCTTGTGCGGCAAGAAAACAAAGCGGCAACTGTTAGCCTGCTAACAGAATGGTAAACAATGTAGACGGGTATATTTTCCATTTGGCACTGCATGGCTGAATCCAAATGGAAAGATCACTGTGCTGGCTGGAGGTTGTGAAGACATGAATTAATTTTTTTCCCCCTCAATGTTAGTTGCATATAAAGTTGAGTACGCCTTACTTCAGTCCATCCTCTTTGATCATCAGCTGATAGAGATTCAACATACAGCATGTTCCCCTGATACACAACATGCAGCCAGCAAGACCAAGCTGAGTGCAGCCAGAGAAACTCCTACCACCATAATACTGTCAGAACAAGCCTGTGCAAAGTTGCCAAAGATAAAGTCTTTGTTTGGGATGGCAGTGAATTATGAGGGGGCATAATCTCCTGAGGATGTTAATGATGACAGAATTTTAAAAATGGTTCAAAATAAATAGCAGGCTGCATTAGCCAAAAGTACAATATTCAAGAGACAACAAAGGAAGTTAATTCTAAGGTGAGTGTGTTGGACTCCAGTTCCACATGGATGGTTAGGTTTATTTTAATTTTTGCTTAGTGCCAATGGAGTGGCAAGCAGGACTAAATGCACTTGTTTGGGATGGGTCCTGACATCCACTCCTTTGTACATCCATTCAAATCCCAGTGACAGTGAAATAAGCATGAAGTCCCACACTGGAAACCTGCTCAATGCATGAACCATGTGTGAGTTGTGTACTATCTGAAAGGAGGGATTATTTAAACACTGAACTAGTATACCGCCTGCAAAAGGTCTTGGAGATGGACAAGTGTTGACATTTAGGCTCAGTCTCCAACAACCCAGGTTCATATCTAATGCACTAATGTGAACAAATCTAAAAACATGTTTTGACCTTCTACCTCAACTAAGGCCATGTTCAAACTGTGCCCAAACTGTGACTTGTGACCTTCATTCCTTTCCACAAATATGGCAAGCCACAAGGGCCAGCAGGCGTGCATTTAACATGTAGTTGCATTAAAGTGCATTCAAACACATATGCACTTAAGACACGAGAGCAAATGAAATAACTGCTAGTTGTATTTACTTGTCCACATTTTTTTTTTTTTAAGTTATTTTTTTGCCTTCATTATTCTGATAGGACAGTGAGAGATTGACAGGAAAGTGAGAAGGAATGACATCATCAAAGGGCTGTGAGTCATATTTTAACCCATGGCCGCTGCAGCTCTAGCACTGAGCCTACGTGCACATACACGCTCTACCAGGTGAGCCACGAGGCGCCCGACATGTCTCCAATTTTATTTTTTATTTTTTTATTATTTTATCCTTATATCTAACTCAGCCACACTAAATGGATGGTATCAAATATGTCGGAAATCATATGATACATAAGTACCTGTCCGTAACTATGGAAGCACATCCACACTACCAGGTAAGAACCCATGTGACAATCATCAGACCCCCATTAAAACATAGTAGACATGGTGACTGTATACATAGGACAATACTCCAAAAGGGATTTCCAGATTTACTGTATGTGTTTATGGCCCCAGTGGCTTTCCATTCAGAAGGACAGAGGCCTCCACTAAAACAATAAAACAAACAAATAACGCAGGGTTGGTATTGCCACACACAACGCAAAGTCAAGGATTTGGTGAACAAATGCATATAAGCGAACACTCCTGGTAGGACATTTTATAACATCAAGATCACCTTACTAATGTGCTCTTTAATAAATGACTTGTCACCCTGATAACTTTCCATAGTTATGGTGCACCCTTCTGGCCTAGGGGTTTAAGATGCTGACCATGCAATCACAGACATTTCCAAATCCAAATCCATGGTCTAGCATTGAGGCTTCTGATAAACCATCAAACCAATGGATCTGTTACTTGAACCACAACTTCTGGGGTTGATTTTCATTATCTAACCCACAACCCAGAGGAGTTTTCAGTCTCAATAAGGCTGCATTCATGGTGACATTACCAATCCTGTTTCATTTCAGCAAGGCCACTCCCCCACACAGGGGTCTGGCACAAAAAAAAAAGAAAAACACAGACTTGTGCAATAAAACAATTGAGTCTGGCAAAAATTTTGCCACAAAATAACAGCATTAAGCAATGCACTGTGTTGGCCAATTAAATGCACTTACCCACAGTGATAGAGTTTCTGAATCTTACTCATCCTATTCATATAAACTGTTGAAAACAAGCAGAGAACCCAGGCCACGTCTGTCAAAAAGAAGCAAAGTTTTGGGCCTGCTCCTTACTAGATGTTGGTTGTTTGCAATCAAAAGAGGAAGACCATAAGATGTAGTATAGACATCTACCTGCTAAAAGTCCGAAACATCTATTGTGGACATTCATGTATTCATTACACAGAATTAAGATATTCTGTCCTGTTTGTGTCTCTGCATGTTTTAGGACAAGAGAAAAGTGTCTTTCTCACCTGTAAATCACTGTAATGCTTTGAGCCAGGACAGCTGTAAAAAGACTTCACAGATGAGTTCTCAATTAAGATTCCACTGCCAATTCATTCAGTTTAACACCAGCACGGAGGCACCAAGACACTCATGAACATTGAAATACTGTGTTGAAAAAAAAATCATGTTGACCATTTTTCATCTAGTCATTACTTCAGTCAGTTTAAAGTATGTGAACATAAAATCTGACCGATTCTAAGATGTAAGGGGAATACAGAGGATGTTCAGTGAGTTATTGTTTAGGAGAAACATTGAGGATTTAAGGGTTTAATACATCGTGGGAGGTTTCATCTCTGCAGTGGTCTGGGCTGAAAGTGATTTAATATCAGTATGAGGCTCATTCATACACACTACAGCCAAGTTAGCTGAAGAAAGCAGAAGTCTTCTCTTAACAATCTTTCATAGGGCTGTTAATGAAGGTCATTTAGCCATTAATGTGACAATGCCACATTATTCCTGTTGCTATAATAGTCCTGTGACCAGAGACAGAGAAAGGAAGTTATACTCTAGGCGTGAGCAGCTTTAAAAAGTTACATATTTTACACTTTTCCGGTGTTTCAGGTGTTGATCCATAAGAAGATATATTTGTGGTTTTAAGAACCAAAAACTCTCATCTCAATATAGTTTTACGTCTTCTCTCAAGAAAGGGGCTGCTGGATGTTCTGTTGCTAAATGTGTTGCAACTGCAGCAACAAAAAGAAGGTTGGATGGTTGGTCTGAGTGGTCCGTACTGGGAGCATCAATGAGAGCCGTGACTCTATAGTTGTGATATCACAAAGTCATGGAGTCACCTTTAAAAAAAGATTACTACAATTTTATATTCTTTGTGATCATACGAAGAGTGTAAATCCAATTACAATGTAGCCAGAAGCTCAAACCTCCCAGAAGTTATAGTCTCCCATTGTTTAAAAAAAATACTACACACAAACACATTATTTTAAATATTGCTTATAGATCTATCATATTTTTTGTCCTGACCTAACATGAATAATTCCACAATCGCTGCAGGTGCAACTCTATCAAAAGCAGTTCCTTCTTCTATTGTAAGGAGATATAATGATTGAATTTTTGGCCGCCTGGGGGCAATGCAACATATTGTGATTATAACATTTACATTATCACCTTCTGAAGTTGTACATGGTTTACATTATTGCGAAAGGTATAAGTCACCTTTCGCTATCATGTTCGCCGTGTACAAATTGAGAAAGAAAGTAAGTAGTTTATTTGCTGTAATGGAGGTAAGGGTCAGTGAGTTGGAAGTGCTACTCTGCTTCCCTGCAGTTCCTGAGCAGCCGGGAAACCAGGGCGGCTGGGTAAATGCCCATAACAAGAGGTGTAGCCCTAAGCCCATGGTTGGCACCCATACACAGTCCAGCCATATATCAGGTTTATTCTCAGTCTTGTTTGAAAAGTCTCTAAATCAAGCGACAAGTTTACCAACTGCAGGCTGTAACTGCCCCCCCCCCAATAGAAATTGTTTGCACCAAATCATTTTGAAAGAGCAACAAACAATGGGGAAACTCCAACTCAGTCACATGGCATTCGGCTGATCAATGGTGGAAATACAGTATAATCAGTCAGTCAGTCAGTCAGTCAGGGACATTCACCATTATTGGGCTGTTGCAATCCAGCCAAAAATACTGATGATAGCACTTCAAGTTATTCTTTACCGGTGGTTATGTGAATAATCTGGATTAGATATAAACTGTATATCTGTTCAGTTCATGTACAGTAAAGTAAGTTTTTCATTTTATGGCACCCAAAGACAGACGGACCTGCACTAGCAGCAGTATATTTGACATGATGATATTAGTCAAGGCAGCAGTATGAAGCTGTAAACAATAGGAGCCTCTGACTTCTAAAGGATGCGGAGAACTTGACAGTAATAGTCTCTGACTGTGACACACACAGCAGTGGCTTTATAGACTTTTCGTGGTTTCTGATCTATTCTCCTGTCCACAAAGAAGGCTGCATGACCGCAGCAACCAAACACCAGCAACAGTAAATAACGACAACAAAAGCAACAGCCAGGCACATGAGCTCATCCTTTGACAAGCCCCACCCATCCCACCGCGGAGTGGCAGGGAGCTTCAGAGTGGTGACACGGCTCTTCTAGTCATCTGTTACAATAGAGGCCTAACTCGTTTCGTCTGATCTCACCGACCACTTTCAACTGTTGCCAGGGCCACAGGAAGCCAGTCATCATCAGTGTGCAAGTGTGCTTGTGTGGGAGGGGGTGTTGTGTGTGTGTGTGTATGTGTGTGTTGGGGTGGAAGTCCAGCAGGGAAGGGGTCTCTTGTCTCTCGATTTTCCGCCCTGATTGGACTGAATGAGTGGTCATTCTGTTGCTCAGCTGAATCTCTGCATCTCTCTTCTTCTTTGAGTTCACAGTGTGGAAGTAAAATAACACAATCTTACAGCTTGAGACATGACATCATCTAAGGCCTGATGCTTGTTTACATGGCAATGATGCACACGACTGCAAACTATTAGCCTTTGAAACAGTTTGATATTTTTGTATATTCAAATATATAATGCTGTGTAGTAGTAAAAAAAATAGTGAGCAAACACTATTGTCTGTTTTTCTGCTTGATCAGTTTTAATGGATTTTTGATACCAGCAGGCCTTTTCCAGTCAATATGTTGGCGTGAAAAAGGTGAAAACAGAAGAGAAGGACATGGAGAGTTTGACGACTTGGTGCAGGGATTAAAGCTCTACCATGGCTTCTGCTAAATCTAAGTCTGTGGGACACTTTAATGTGATGTTGGCAGTTTCATTGGCAGCACAAATGAACAAACTAGAACAGATGTGCAGATGCTGATATACTGATAAGCATCAGTTCAGTTTTTATGTGCATTTTCAATTAGCACATAAAAAACTGTGACTAAGTGCATGGAAACAGACTTAACTAATTCTTTATAACATCCGAGAAGCTTGTGACTTAAACGTCCACTGAAGTTTTCGTGCCATCATAGACACAGACACAGATCCGTGTGATAAAACGAACATCAAAACCGTATCTCTATTGCGTTTTCCACATTGTTTTTGCTCATTTGAGGTTTGACTTGGATTGATTTTAATTTCAATATCTCATTGCACACTCATCTTCTGCGATGGTTTAATGGCACCCAACTGTTTATCTGTATGTGCTCATTTCCTAATATCCACCCAACAGGAGTGGATTGAAACACACATTAATTCAAATTGTGTTTTGCTTATTTTATGGAAATCCATTTAAAATTTGCATTTAAATTAAATTTGGGTGGAAAGCTGGCTTAATACCCTCTTCAATATACATTTTAAACTAATAAATAGCATTATAGCATTAGCAGTAAGGGAGTATCCAGCGTCACTGTTGTCTGCAAACAACTGAGCTGGATATAAACCCATTATTATCATAATGAAGCTCTTAGTCTGTCCTCCTCCACACACTTGCTTATATATATATTCACTGTATTGATAGTTTTTGTTAGTTTGATCAGAAAGTGCAACAATGTGCAAAAAGAATCAGACGTTCCACTATAGAGTCAGAAACATTACGGGCACAGGGGAAAACTGGAAAACAGAGTTCAATTTTCAAAAATGAACTTAGCTTTTCTTTATATTATATATATCACCTCAGGTGTGTGAAGACATTTATGCTCGACACATGAAGGTTTTTCAGTCACAGAAACATGGAAGGAAGTGAAGAAGCTGAGCTCAGCCTGAGACTCCCTCATAAAGTGGCCTGTGTTTGTGTAATTTATAAGTTCAAGTTTCAAGTTGAACATGTATCTCACAAACGCTCATTAATACATTACATCTAACACAACAAGATATTTTCCTCCAAATCAGCGCTCTTCCTTTCAACTAAGCTGCCGCCTGCAGCAACCCTTATTAAATTACTGTATACATGAAGGCATGCTGGGTCTTGATGGTGAACACTTTGTAGTGTGTGTGTGTGTGTGTGTGTGTGTGTGTGTGTGTGTGTGTGTGTGTGTGTGTTCACAGCAGAGAGTTTACAGATTTTTACAGATTTGTTTTCACTGTAACCAGGGATTGAGTTTAAATATGCCAGACTTCCACCTAATATCTCTTCAAATCCCTGTGAAAATTATGACTCAATCACCGCTCGGGGTAATGACTGTTTACACTCTGTTTTACAGCAGGTTTTTTTTTTTTAATGATCAATCTGTTCGGTGGGAGTGTTAACGCCCAGACTCGTATCCCTCGCTCCGGGTCTTCTACTAATTTTCTTTAGCAAAGAACGGATACAATAATGAGCCTTTGCAAAGTCCCTGGCCTTTGGAAACGTGGAATAGATATTCTATGTAAAAGTTCTGCTGAAGGTGGAGAGTCAGCAGTGAGAGGTTACATGGATTGAGGGTGCTCTGGCAAGCATGACCGCTCACATCCTCCCACACACCGAGCATCAAACCATGCAATTTTCATCATCTAGCTCTCTCTCTCTGTCTCACACACACACACACACACACACTGTCCATCATTCACCCCACCACGCAGGTTGTTATGTGCTGCACATTTTTAGCACGTATATACAAGCAAACATTTCCAGTGCACAGACATAACTACAGCATACATTTTTATAGACATCAGAGTAAAAACAGTAGCAGCATTTATTCACTTAGACATAAAGAGAAATATGGAATAGGTTGACATTGCTCATTTTTAATTACGTTGTGTTTGAAATTATACGTTAATACGTTTTTTCTCTCATCTGATGGGCGCTGTGTTTTCAGTTTCTTTCTCAGGCAGCATGTATAAAATAAAATATCTTCCATGGTACAATCTTAAGGTTTTCCTGTGTCATGAATGAGAAATGTGATCTGAGAAACCATCAAATTTGAGTGTGAAGTTCTGTGGCTGTCCACATCCCCTTTGGATATGAGAAATCCCCTCGTCTGCCCCAAGTGTCTGGATAAACAGGTTTCCCACACACGTGTACACGCACGAGCATACCACAAGCCTACACACAGGCAGTGTTGTGCAAGTTCACAATTCAGGAGAGCTAGCACAAAGTTCAGTTCACACAGATTGAAATGAACTTGTTCACGTTCATTTCTTCTGTTTAGTTTATAATTTTTCAGTAAAACTTCCGCCCTGCACATCCATCCTCAGCCCCCAGTCATTGCCACTTCACAAGCTAATGAATTGCTGTAGACTACTATAGAAGCACAGACAGAGATTACTTATGAAAGCCAAGAAAAACCAGTGTGAGTATATGTTTCATGTGTAAATACTGCGAGTCTGACTCAGGTGGAGAAACTTTGCAGCTGTTGGCTCATGGTCTCAACCTTTCTTAATGATTTCTTGTGATCATCGTTCACTTGCAGACACTTCAAAAGACTGGTCGGATGCTTCATCTTCATGTGTCATTTCAAACTTGTTTACTGATGTGGCTGATGTTTGAACTAGTTTTTTTCCGACCTGGCGGGAACAATTTGCATAAAAATGTGAGATTTCTTCTTTTGGTATCTGAACAAGTCCTACAATCGTTCGTACAAACTGGCTTCAGCAGTAACAGTAGCTGTGCTGTTTGAATTGCCAGCACTAGGCACCAGACACATGCCGAGCGCCATGAAGCCTCGGGTGCCACCGTAAAAAAAAAAAAAAAACAGTTCTTCAGTTGACAAACAGCTTATTGGTGCATTATCGTCACTTCCTGCTGCCTGAGCGCCATGTTCACGTTCACAGTAATGTTCAGTACACACGTTCACGGACAACATAGCACACAGGAACCATTAGCTGTTGTTAAACTTGTGAACCGTCAGTCATCTTGGATTACAAATGAGAGATAGTGCCAGAACTTCAGCATAACAAGACACGAGGTGACTGACAAGGAAACACGAAAAACAAGAGTGGAAAGAGGGAAATTAATGTCAGTGTTGCACATCTCTGATGATGTTCCACATCGTTCCAACTATAGTCTAATTCTCTGAGTTGGTCTTCAGCCATATTTATAAGTATAGACTGGAGCTCATTTGAGGATGTGATTAGATTCCTGTCCAGTAGATTATGTGATTCTCATGTTGCTCTCCTCATGTTGGCCAACATTAGCCTTTGAAAATATGTGTCACTATTTTCCAACTCCCCCAGGAAGAGTGCTGGATTGTGTGGGGATGATGACACAGTGCCTACAGGCAATACTGCAGGTCATGTTTGGTACTCTGGCCCAGAAAGGGGAATATTTACACATTTGTATTCACACACAAATTATTCTTCAAATAATCTACACCGTTAGGTCAGTGTTTACAGTCTCAAACACAGTGTGTTACTCCCATCTCTGGCTGAAATTTTAACATCTGTCATCTGCACTTCTGTCAAGGCTCAGCATCACTGTTCATGTGTGCAGCAGTCAGCTGTCTCGGCCTGCAAAAGAAACTCATGTCTGTCTGTTACAACAATTACAACTGCCATTATTACCCTACTACAACATTTCATCAATGTATGTATGATCCTGTAGAAACACACAAACATTAGTCTCCCACTCTGATCATGTTCAGCACTGCTGCAGCTCTTTTTTGTGGGTTGTAATCTCGCAGCGAAACTGCAGTTCACAGTGAAGAGAAAACAATATCCTCATTTAAAAATATCAAGCTTTTTTAAAAAAGGAACAGTTCATTATATCAAATTAGTTCTAATTAGCAGAACTGGAAGTTAAAACAAAAAAAGGAGAATTTCACTGGCCCAGTATTGTAATGTTTTTTGCATTAGTTTCATTAAAAAGCTGCACAGTATTGGCAGTGTACAAGCAGCTGTACAACCCAAGTGTAAACATGGCCCTTTAATCAGTTATTCATAGCAATCCCGCTGCCTCAAGGCCACCCTTGTTGGCAAACAGTGCTTTGTAAGCCAACAAAAGTGCACTGCAAAGAACCAGTGTATAATGAAGCCGTTATTAGAGCACACATACAGCAGCTACGCTTTTGATACACACTAAAGAACCAATTAGCAGCAGACAATTCTCAGGGTGCACAGGACCAGGAAATTAAAGTACCTAAAATGTTCAGGCAGCAAGGGATGCAAATGTGGCTTGTTTTCTCAGCCCCTGGTATTCACTGCAGATGGAAGCAAATATTAGTCTTTTCTCATTCATTTCACCAAAGAAAAAAAAAATCAGTCCAGGTCCACCTCAGGCACCTATCTCAACTCAGCACATACTACATCTACATCAGCTGCCAGGGAATACAATAATATGTAATACAAATTACGTAATTAAGTTAACAAAATGATAGCGGAAGTCTACCAAGTAACTATTGAAGTAAGTAGTAAGTATTGAATTTGACCATGTGCTGCAAAATGTTTGACTGTACTGAAAGGTTAAAATATTTTATATAATAATATTTAAATATTCATAATATTTTGACAGTTACAAATTAAACTTAGCCACTGTTTAACTTTGCCTTTTATATTTAAGCACACATATGAAAACTTGCTGTACACAAGCTACATGCATGCAAGCACATATGCACATTACAATGATAGCAAACAGGTTTACCTCTAGAAATTATCAGTATATTTGTGAACATTGTTTTCATGTAAATATAGACAAAAGCAGGTGTATCATTGTCAATTGTGATAAGCAATGTTGATAAAAGATAAGATATTGTGCTAAAAGACTTTACAATATGGAGGTAGACAGTCCTAGTATACCAAGTTCACACTCACAGTTTAATGCATTCCTAAATATTACACTTTTGCTCCTGTGTTTTGATTCTTTAAAGGCTAAAAAAAATGTTAAAGAAAGAAAAAACCCTTCTCTAAAGTTTAGTATCGCTAAAGTGACTTAGGGGGCAATTAAAAACAAAGCAAGGGGTGAATATTTTTATATAGTAAATACATCTTGCTATGCATATCTACATTTTTTTAGTACATACTATAGTGACATTTTGACTAGATGTGAATGATGGTCTAGCTTGGGGGCTGTGGCTCCATTCTTTCTTTGCTTACTGCTGAGGAAGCATCATCTGCAGCTGGTGGAGCTAGCAGATTAAGTCAAGGGCTAAGAGATATCATTGCTGCTGTTGGGGCTGCTGGTCTCAGCTGGGGTATCTACAATGTTTTGTTTTTTCTTATAAAACCAAATTCTGATATCCATCCTTATTCCTAAACTGTTTTAACTAAGCAAACAAGTTATATAACTCAATGATGAAAGCTGAACTAACTATTTAGCAAGCAAACTAGCTTGAGTGTTTTTTTGTTTTTTTTAATCACATCATGTGCAGTGTGCCATGAGGCTGAAATTTAATAAATAAATCTTTTGACAATGCACAACAAACAGCACTTCCCATGGTTCAATATCAGCACTATGTTTCAGTTTATTTGTGCAGTGGGAAAAGAGACTGATCAGATAACACCTCAAATATCTTATAGGGGAAACCGTCAAAGAGGGTGTTTCATGACTGTGTTGTGTAGTTTCTGCTGTTTTCTAACTTGAACTGGGGGGGTAGAAGACCCCTCTTGCCCCCTCATGGCGCTGGGTGTGCTGACCCAGTATCATCTGCATGAGAAAAATAAATACTTCCATATTTATGCATGACAGGCTTTAGTTGGAGCATTTACAAATTAAATAGTAGAGGACCCATGTTTCAGCCCTGGGGTACACTGCTGATTTTCCAAGAGGTCCTTCAGTGAGAAAAATTAATCTTGAACAATCATCCATCCATTCTTCCATTTACTGCCACTCATCTTGAGTTGGATTGTGGTGGCAGTAGTAGGTTAAACAAGGTAGTTGAGATGTCCCTCCCCCCAGCAATGTTTTGCTCCTTCTGGGGGATCCTGGGATTCCAAGGCCAGATGAGAAATATAGTGTCTCCAGAGTACTCTGGGTCGACCCCGGGGTCTCCTGCCAGTTGGATGTGCCTGGAAAACCTCCAATGGAAGTCACACAGGAAGCTTCCTGATCAGATGCCCAAACCATCTCAACAGGCGCAAAGGAGCAGCAGCTCTACTCCAAGCTCCCTCCAGATGTGTGAGCTCCTTATCCTACCTATCTCTAAAGCTGAGCCCTGCCACCTCACTGAGGAAACTCATTTCAGCCACTCATGTTCGTGATCTCATTCTTCCACTCACTACCCAAATCTAATGACTGTAGGTGAGGGATGGAACATAGATTTGCCCTACGGTTCAGCTCCCCCTTCAGCTCAACGGTCCAGTACAATGCCCACATTACTGCTGATGCTGCACCGATCTGCCTGTTGATCTAACACTCCATTTTGCCATCATCCAAGACACTTCACTTGAAGCAGTAAGTCACTCCCAGCCCAAAGGGAGCAATCCAACTTTTTTCAGCAGAGAACTTTGGCCTTAAGCTGGTGTAAAGTTTTCATGTCCACAAGTACATGAGGGTTTGCTATGGTCTGCATGATGTAAATCAAGTAAAGAGGGTGTACAAGGATGTCCATGTACCCTCCAAATTGTTTTATCCACAGACTTGTTCGGGCTAGTCCGTACAGCCCCTTCTACTACAAGGGCACCAATAGCATGTGTGCCCCTCCAAGTGGACTAGAAAGAAGTATAACAACAACTATGCATCTACTACGTACTGTGCATCTGCTTGGGAGAATGATTGAGGCCTCAGACTTGGATGTGTTTACCGTCATCCCAGCCACTTCACATTCAGCTGCAAACTGTCTCTGTGCATGCTCTAGGTTCCAGTATGATAAAACCAGAAGAACACATCATCTGCAAAAAGCAGTGGCAATTCTAATGTCCCCAAACTGGACACTGTCCTCCCCACCTTCTGCCTCGTAACACCAGGCGGATCTTGTGTCAGAGAGATCATCTGTTTTTTTCTTTAGTATACAGTATATTCCAAGATATACAAACAATATCAAGAGAAAAATCTAACCGGGATCTGGGGGATAGAGGGCAAAAATTAAGGACATGCCTTTACAAATGGGTTCATAAAAAAAATAATTTATCAGTCATCATTTATTGATGTGATTGTGTTCAGATACGCTCTGCTGGCTTTCAATCAGGTCATGTTTGCACTTGGAGTGTGCCTGTCCTAATGTTAGCTGTCATTTCTGCAATAATATGCTAAAACCATTTGGTATACCAACACTTGAACTTAGTCATTAGCTGATCCTCAAAATCAAAACTGAGAAATATCCTGCTGGGAAGTTTTTATAGAGTACCTGACATTTTTGATTTGTGTTTAAAAAAAAAAAATAGAAGTGATCCTCAAGCTGTCTCAACAATAGGTTCATTATTTGTTGGTTTGATTTTCTTGATTTTGAGATGGGTTCACAGCTTTTGTAGAAAATTTAACAACTGGATCGACAAGAGTTGTTGATTTTGAGAGGAGCTGTTGAGTTGAGAACAGACAGAGGGCAAGCTGAGAAATATAATCTTTCCTGTCAGAAATGTTGCAAAAGCGAGATAAGCAGTGATATTTTGTGTGTTGTACAACAATAAACAGTCTTAGTTTTACAGCACACAAGTACACAAATACACAAGCGAGGGCTTGCGGATGGATGTGATGTTCAGTTTGTATTCACAGGTGAGGTCATTACTGAGTACAACTTTGATTGTTATCTTACATGTTTATACACTGGCATCGAACAGGAATACAGCCATATTTACATGTATAAACGCAGCTTTGTTCACATCACTGATCATATTTCACAGAACATCATGATTTTTTAAAATCTATATATTTTCTGTCTTTATCTACTTTTTGTCTATAAATGTAATTTGATGTTATTAAACTTGTCGACATTTGTCTTATTACATGATTGTGTGAGACAGCATGTAATACTCCACACCATGAAACCGTTATGGGCAATTTGCCTTTGTCAATTTGTTGCTGTCTATCCCCATCTTGTGGTCTGTTTCGGTACTGCTATGAGGTAAGGCATGCATACCTACATAAGCAGGGCATATTTATACAATGCTTTAATCATCTCTTACATGTTTGTTGGCCCCCATGGGCAGTGTCAAAGAGGGCAGGTCAGCTGCAGAATAGACATAACATGAGAGATTTCCTAGACCTTAGGCCTCATTTGGATGGCTCTCTCATCCAGGGGGATTTATAGTGAGGACACCAGGAGAAATAAGATCCGAGCCTTACCAATGCCATGTGACCAATGAATGTGATGGATACCTACATAACCTTACATGCATAAAAAAATTCATATTCAAAACATAAAAATAATATTTATGGGTGGTATTGTATTGGATGGCATTTTATTGCATTTGACTGATGTATTCTATTTTTGCTCTTTCTAGCCCTCTTTTCTCCCCGCCCCACTGTTACTTTTGTCACCACTTGATTCAGTTCACCCACAGAGATCAATAAATGTTATCATATGTCATCTCAAACAGAGACACATACGACAGATACAATAGCCAGACAGTGAAGCAGAGAGAGAGACGGACAGCCAGTCAAATCCAGACAAATGGATGTACTGACAGGCGGAGATAAAGGTGATGTGAAGAAGAGGGGAAGTGAAGGTAAAAGAGTTATAATCAGTTGTGTTGGTCAAGCATCAACATGACACCAGCAGATGTGATGCTGTTTGAAGCAGCTTGTCACCCTCCTGGTGGGCATTGTGGAAGACAGATAGCTCAGCAGACAGCCCATCCTGCCCCCAGGGCGAGACTGATTTATAGGGCAGAGGGTGAAGGGGGGGGGGGGGTTCCTCATTTCAGAACCACTCCCACTGTGAGCACATTGAAGTGGACTCTGCCTGCAGGGTGCTCCAGACTCTGTTGCAAAAAATACCAGTTTTACAACTCATTTAATCTTGTACAGAAATTTAATTATTAGCTTCTTTGTTGTTTAGTTGCTATGGCTACTTTTAAGATTTAACATAGTGAGTGTGTCCTTATTTAAAGTGATTGACATAATTTTTCTAGCAAGGATTCTCAAAACTAGTCCGCAGTATAAACAAGTGGAATTATTTCCATTTCTTTTTTTTCCCCTCATTTCTCATTTCTGTGGTTTATAAATAAAAAACATAACGCTGAATAAAAGATTTGCTCTTGCTTTTGCGGTGTACAAATCTTGGACTTTGACCTGATGTTGCCACACTTTTTTTTTTTTCGCCTTCTCTTCCTCTAAAGGCATACTGTATTTGTAATGCTGTGTTTGACCACATGTGTCAGAGGGCAAGCTCAGCTATTTTACCTCTGGAAAAAGATGACAGTTCAGCTGCCCTTTTTTCAATGTTTGCCACAGTTAAGCAGCTGTTCTGTGTGCTTTGCAGCAGTTATTTAACGTAGCATAGCCTGCATGCACATAGGAGGTGAAGGTTAAAGAGGAAATAAGAGGAGAACGGGAAAGGTCTCCTCTGTATACAACTCATATATTGCATTATGTGCACTTTAGAACATACAGCATATGTTAGAGACATGCAGCCAGATTAACATTCATTTGAAGATGTGTTTGAGGCCCCCTGGCAGATGTTTATTCCAGCATTCACTTTCTTTTAGCTCCATTTCTGTCTCTACTAATTCCTATTGCAAATATCTGGTTCTTTAGCTGCTAAATGCTCCACTGCTTTAACCTGCACAAGTTTTATCAAAGTTTCAAACACCTATCTTTACCCAAAATCATGACACTGAAACTGACAGCATGGTCAGACCCAGCAAAGAGAAATGTAAGAAATGATCAGATAATTAAAAAAAAACAAAAAACAGAACGTAATACACCTGCAGGATTCTTTTAGATATATTCAATTCTATTTAAATTCATCTATTTAGTGAATGAAAACTCCTGTACAGTAGCACTTTGGTACGGAGGCATAGACTTATGAGCTGATATTTACTGTTGTGAGTTTAACTAGTCTTGCTTTAACGGTGCCAACTATCACTGCCAAAAAACTCCTCCTGGGGCACAGGTCTTTCATAAGACCTGAACTGAGCACATAACTGGCTTGGTGTCTGTTTAGAAAGAAAGTTGGTGAATGAAGTAACCCTCAGCACAAAGCACCGCACAGAACAGGGCAGTAGCTTTTATTGCAGCCTGTTACAACTGTAATTCAGCATTGAAGAAAGACGCTATAGAATTAGATTCCTCCTCCATATCTCAGGGCGCCTTGTTCTCCTCTTTATCGTAAAATTTACTGTAGTGTTCCCTTGTGTTAACCACATCCTCCCTGACTCAGAGAGGAGCAGGCCGGGTTTCTTTCCAAGCTTCTGTCTGGCTTGAATTCACTCTTGTTCTACACTCCCTTTTCCTCTCTGTCAATCTCCTGCTGCGAGGGGTTTCCATCTGACAGGGTCAGGGGCTGTGGTACTTCCCCCAGTCTCCTTGCAGATTTCCCATTGCCTTCAGTCTGGACCTACTGCTGCTCCTGAGATACAGACACCGTAGGACGTTGGACATAAATGTCCTTAACATCCTCCTCCTCTTTCTTTTCTCATTTCCTTCTCCTACTCTTTCAAAAGTTCTGTCACCCTGCATCATCCTTCTGTCATACTTGGTGTCTGCCACCTCTTACATTTCCTCCTTCTACAGCTCTTCTTCCATGTCCTCCTTCTCGATCTCTCTCCACCTTCCTTCCTCACCTCCTCCTATCCTCCTCGGTCAATGTGCAGAAAGCATTAACTCGCGTGGGTCAAATTTCCCCAGGAAGGGTAACACTTGTCTGGGAAGTGTCCAGACTGAGAGGTGGTGCTGGTATGTTCATATTAATCTCACCTACAGTTGCCTCCTTGAAGACACAGACAGACAAGGGAGGCAGGGAGTGCGTGAATGGAAGGATCTGTTCACCCTGTCATTAATCTCACACTCACTCCCTTTTACATTCAGCAGCCATTAATGTGAACACACACTTCAAACAAGATTAAATCTGACATATAAAGTTTGTTTAAGGTCGCTTTTGGTCAAACCGTATGTCTAAAAGTGAAACATGGTTCCAGATCCCAAGTCGTAAAGTCCTGAATCGTCAACAATCCAAACTAAATGTTTACTTTTTCATGTACATATCGTGTGTATTGTATTTATTAGTGTATATTGGTATAATTTTTGTTGTATATTTCCATAGATGTTTTATTCTATAGATGTTTATTTTCTGCTGTGGTAAATTAATTTCCCAGTTGTGGGATAAATAAAGTTAATCTAATCTAAAAGTAAGTTCTCTTTCACAACAAACACAAAGCAGAGGTGCACTGTGGTGAAGGCCCACTGATAAAATTGGCGACCAGTTTAAAACTCATGCAAACTCATGCAAACCTCAATGCAAACTTTTGTAAATATTGACATGCTTCACATCATTAGCTCAGACAGATTCTCCACAATTCAGCTGTTCAGATCATTGTACAAAAACCATGAGTACAAAAGTATGATTAATTCACATTCATCAGCATCATCATAAACCAGCAAGACAGCAAAGCAGTGGTGACTCTCTACCTTAGAAGTGTTGGTGAAATCCAACCGTCTGTCTATTCCTCAATTTTTTTTTTTTTAATATTCCTTAAGTCCGTAAGGGTCCACAGATCGAAAGCATTAAAAGGGTTTTTCATAAATTCTTCATCTCCTCCTCCTCCTTCGACTGTCCCCGTAAAACAGGGACAATCTGGTCACCCCAATATTTCTTCCAGTACTCAAACAAACTGCTGCAAAGATTTGCAAACGTGTTTACATAGTTACCAGCACAGTTTGACTTGTACTTACACATTAAAAGAGCTATTTCTAAGATTTGCTATTGCTACATAGTCAGTGTTAGCAGCAGGTTAAGATCAGTCTTTACTTAGAAAATAGGCTGTAACTTACACGAATGGAAAAGGATGCAACGCTTACACAACCGAACAAAATGAACTGGCACAGAGTGAAAGGAACACTGACTCTAAATACACTGTGGAAGGGGAGACAATGAGACACAGGTGCAACACATTAGGGCAGGGTCAGGTAATCACACAGGAGGACAGGAAGTGAAGGGACCTGGAAGGAGACAAGATGTGAGTATCAAAATAAAACAGGAAACACAAATAGAAACACGAGAGAAGAAGACTAAAAGGGACCTAACTGATGAGACTTGACAGTTAACACACTAAACTAAGATGGTGAACATGGTAAGTATTATACCATGTTAGCATTTAGCTCAAAATTGCACAAAATTCCTAGCATGTGTTGTTTCCACATACTTTACTGCACATTATAACTATATGTTTATGTTTGCTCACCTACATTCAGCTCTGTTGTCCCTGTTTTAGCTGTATGTCTTCCCACATTCCCACGTTTGCAGCTCCTTTATCTGTCTCCATCGTACCTCTTATTTCACTGGATAGCTGACTGAGCAGACTTTGTTTTCAGGGAGGTAACTCATGTCATCTTCACTTTACTTACACTTCTCTACATGTGTGTAACCCCTGTTGCATTCAGTATGAGCACAATGAGAATATCCAGCGGGGTCCAAAAGTCTGAGACCACTTTCCCATTCACTTGAATATGTGTAACCACCTTTTACATAGTGTGTGTTCTCAGACTCGTTGCTCATTCTTCTGTCAACAATGTTTATATATCAATCAATGGACTTTTCAGTATTAAGCTGTGCAAGAGGTGAGTGTTCATCATCATTATAATCACAACCATGCTTGTGTTACTGTGCACAAAATATCTATAATAGACAGGTGTTTTTAAATGAGCTGCTTAGAGCGGCAGTCATGGCTTCAAATAACTGTGGAGAGAATCAACGGGAGCTGATTGTGCTTCTTTATGGGAGAAAATAAAATGCATTAGGCTGAGCTGTTATCTGTGTGATGTCGCTGTAGCTCAACCTGCATGTCTGGAATTATTAAGAATTGTGAAAGAGCAATAGATATATTTCCCTTTGATACTTTATTTTGGTCAGCCTTCTCACAGAAAATGGGCGAGAAGCTTGAAAGTGGCACTGAGCTTGTTTTCCTTTTAATTAAGCAATGGATTTGTAGCTAAATATGCAGCTAAGCATGTTTGTTATGGAGTCCCAAAACACAAGAGTGCTTGTATTGAATTTGGTGCCTCCACAGAGCAAATTTGCTCACATTCGGTCAAATGTTACACTCTCACAAGGCAACAACATGTGTAAATTCAAGCATAGCCAAACTGTAACTGCCCCACTTACAGTACTTTATGTAAGGTTGGTTACATTTTTATTCTATTGAGGACAAAAAGTTTGATTCCAACACCTGGGAGAAAGCACAGATACCTGGGTAGGGTTAGGTTAAGGTTGGTGTCAGGTTAAGATAAGAGGAAACATATCAACAAGGGAACAGGCTTCAGTTCTGTCACAATCTATTCCTGAGCACTGGGATCACACAGACATCATTATTCTACTCTAGTTTTCATCACATCACACGCCTTGCTATTTATCCTATCATGTTCCCACAACATCTTTTCTCTTAATGCCTTTGTAATGATTAAAATTACAGGGCTCAGTACAATCATCAGCTCCGCACTGTCATAAATGTTTTGAGATAATTTCATGGGCTGATGTTGAAATCAGTATTCTTCACTACGTGTTGCTGCTTTTATTGTCTCATGTTGTACATTAGTTTAACTATGATTAAAGAGAGAAAATGTGGCTTACCAGTCAAGGTCTGTGTGTGTGTGTGTGTGTGTGTGTGTGTGTGTGTGTGTGTCTGGGCTCGATGCCATTTTTAATATGAGATGTTGATAGATGTGTGTCACCTTGGCTCTCTTCATGACAGACACTGAGTTATGGGGCCACAGCAGCACCAGTGTGTCAGAACACACCACAATGCACTGCTGTCCCTCCGCACTTCAGAAGACAATCTGCTCTCTGAATTACACACATTAATACAATGTCATCTTTAGCTGCTGTGGTGACTGTCTTTGTATCAACAATCAAGAATCATTTTGTATTACTTCAACAACAGTGTTTCATATTACTAACAACTAATATTAAGGAGGTCAAAGGTCAAAACAAGATGAAAGAGGTCAGTATACTTCATTAGAATTGCTTGTTGGATGATTGCATATCTTCAGAAACCTCCTCCCCCCCAGACTTTTCTGAGGGTCAGAGTTGGTCCACGTCTGCGTCCAGCAATTTTTGTAACTTTCACAGCAACGTTATTCGGCCTCTGGCCACGGTTCTGGAGGAGAGACAGTATATAGGGTCTGAATATCACTCCCAAGTTCAATTGTATCATTCTTTACACAGCTATTTATGTCACTTTCTGTGTTTACAGTGCATTCAGGGTAGACTGTATGAAAATGTGCACCACTATTCCCATATAAAAAATGCCCTCCCGTTCTCTATCACAGCTGGTTTTTCCTGGGCTTCCTGTGTGGTCGTTGGGAACATTTATAAACACTTTAGCTTCCAACATGGTCAGAAAACATGTCGTAAGAACAGGGAAAACCTGGCCCTGGCAGTCCACAACAATGTTAGCAGCTGTGAGACCGTCCTCAGGCACGGTGATGCTTTAGGTTAAATGCAAAAGTCAACATGTGAACATGTCAGCAAGACTAACATGTCAGTGCTAATGATGTCAAGAAGGTATAATTGTTGCCATCTTCACTGTCTTAGGTGCATCATATAGCACGTTGTAATGAAAATAATATGACTCACGATTTCAGTAGGAATGATTATTTCTGCATTTCTTCTTCACTGAAAAAAATACTAAAGTGATGATGTGATGTTAGTTGGTCTGGAGAATATGATTTGTCGGCAAGGGAGCATCTCTGCAGCACCGCAGTGTTTCATTTATGTTCTATTGTGACACATTTTACCTTCATCAGAAAAAAGGCAGCTCCTGTGATTTGGATATTGCACTTGGCCATTTTGCAATTTCGATAATAATTCGATTAAGTATTCAGCCCTTGCTGAAGCTAATGGGAATGTGATTAGTTTTGCTAAATTATTGGATAAATTGGAATTTTGACCTGATGCTGGCGCTAGATGAAACGTTAACGGGTCACCAGAGATATTACAATCCTGAATGAGACATGACTGTGAGACATTTCACTCAAAACCAAAAATGTCAGCGTCAAGGAGGCGCTAGAGTCGGGGCATCACAGAAGTCATGACGATTCATCTTCTGGGACTGTGAATGCCTGTGGAAAATTGCATGGCAGTCCAGCCCACAGTTATTGACACCACCGAAGGTATCCAAGGAAACCAAACGTTTTTTATGTTGATGATATATATATAGATGAAGGCCTTGGCTGTGTAAATTCCCCAGTGGCTGGCTGCCTGCAGACTAAACACATTGTTATGTTATGTTATCTACAGTCGCTCACATCTTAAACCCAGGTAACACCAAGGAGCCGGTGTCCTGCTGTATCATGAGCGCTGCCAGAGAGATATATGGTTGCAGTTGCACTGCTGTGGCTCGTGTGTATATATATGACAACGTGTGTGTCAGAAAAAAAAAAAAGAAGAAAAAAACATAAGAAGAGGAGAGATGAGCACATATGAGAACTGCTTTCCCACATTTGTGGTTAATTTATCAATAGCAATTATACCTCAGTCCTACCTCTTATTCCACTGGTTAGCTGTCCGAACACGCTTTGTTCTCGTCAGCCTGTCTTCTCTAATCTAATCAAACAGTTTTGTGACTCTATTTAGATTTTATTTTCCACAGTCCTGTCATAAAATATTGTAAGGCCACCAAGGTCTGTGATCTTTGTGCTGGTTGCTAATGTCCCTCTTTGTTCCTCTCCATTCAGCCAAACAGCAACCCTCAGATGTTTGTTTGACCTTGTGCCCTTTGGTCAGAGAATAACAAAGCAATGAGAAGCTGAGGTGAAAGATGACCTCTGTTCTGAGGTGCTGTGTGTGGACTGTGAGCAGCACAGAGAAATTATGGTTGTTTTTATCCATAGATCAGTATCTGTCTGAGATAACTCCTGTTTTTCTCTGCACCATGCTCGCCATCTTTTTTTTTATCCATTTACAAACCACATATCTGATATAACGGATTTTAGAGGTGTAATAGCAAATTGTGAGGAGATAAGGAAAAAAAAAACAATACACTATTCTGCACAATGGAGCCTCAGTATTCTGATTATATAGTAACAGATCATGGATTTGAATCAATATCCTTTGTGATTTATCTTCACAAATTATAGTGATTTATTTATTGAAAATGAAATATCTCAGAAGCCTGAGACCAGATCAGTTCCATTTGTTGAACTCTGCTGCATCCTAGTGGACTGATAAAGTATAAATTCTTAAAAAGTCAGGGTGCATGTCTTCACTGGAAAAATATTACATCAAGGAGAGTATCATTTATAAATATTTGCTGCATCTGAATGCTTTTTACAATATAATGAAGTAATCAGGGTTTTAGTGTAAAGAGGGAGGTAATGCTGAGCAACGTGAAATGTCAGATTCTTGCACATTTTCTAAAAATTCTCTCACTCACACCTCATTGAGTCCCATCACAGGCCAAGACATCCAGACTTTGCTGCTTCAGTCTGGCTCTGGATTCAGGGCCTCAAGGGCCAACGGGAAAATATACAAGAAGTCTTTTATTCCCTACGCCATACAGGCATTGAACACAACATGACTGCATCAGGGAACACCTGTTATTTTACAAGTTTTGCTGTCTTGTATTTATATAACCTTTCTGCTGCTCCCTGCTCAGTTGCACTATTGCTGAATGTTTTTGATGGTGTGTTGTGTTATGTGGAGTGTATGTACTTCTTACTGTACTTTGGGAGAAGCCAAAGACAAATTTCCAATGAGGTGGACAATAAAGTCAATCAATCAATCAATCAATCAATCAATCAATCAATCAATCAATCAATCGCTCACGCTCCAAAAACACTGGAATTTTTTTTCATCGAACATCAATGAGGGTTATTTACCCAGAGTTCCCTCTTTCAGAGCAACAGCAGACATTATACTGTTTTCACAGTATAAACAGTACTGCCCATGACTAGTAACTGACTTCTATGTGTAAAATTAGTGGAATTTCCCTTTAAGGATCTTTACTGTTTGAGAGGAAATCTCTAAAATAACAAGAAAACATGATACAAAAGTAAAAGAAAACATAGATGTAAAAACAACTTAAAGGATTTTTCAGATCCCCTGCTTAATGTTGAGAGAAAGAAAATTTCTTTAGGATTCGTCTCGGTAAAGAAGAGATTTATTCAACAAGACAGGCAAGAGCTCCTTTCACCAGCGTGCAGGTTGATTTGAATATATTGAGTGCGAGGCAGAGCTCATTTATCATCTCCTCTGGCTCTCGCCCACCTCTCTCTGCCAGTCAGTTAGTCAGCGTTGCAGACAGCACACGTGGCCTCGGTGGTGAGATGCAGATTGATAAAGGGTTCAGGCAACATAAGTGGGTGTAACTGGTAGGATCCAATACAAATGGCAAACACACCCCACAGGGCTGTGGCAGTCATGCTCCATTTCTGCTGCAGTTTTAGGCGACGAACATGATGTGAAGTAATTATATGTCTATATTTAATAGTCACATAACTGTGGAATAAAAGGTGGAGGGGAAGGTGTTCCTGAAGTAGCTGCATAATGGAAACTGCGCTTATTTACATACACATTCACAAATACAGTTTCTGAAGCTGATAGTAAAGTAAAGTGACACATTTCTGTAGTTTCCATGATAACTTTATTCTTTGAACCTACAGTTCTGAGTTTAAAATACTCCTTGTCACACACACACACACACACAGCGGCAAGGTGGGGAAGATTGATCACAGTGACGATATTCAGAGAGGCACGCTTTAAAATAAGTCAGAGTCAATCTTTCATCATCTCTATCTAAGAATACAGCAGTCTTTTCTGTTGCCCACATTCAACAAAACAGGGTCCTCGCTCCCAAGCAGCAGGCGCTGTCATGCAGAGCCCCTATTGCACAAAACAGACCTCTCGTAAACCTAAAACATTCAGAGAAACCTTCAAGATGGTTATGGCAAAACAGTACCTATTGTCATGCAGCAGACTGTGCATGCAAAGAGGACACAGCGTTTCTATCAGAGAAACTCAACACAGTACAACAAACACCTTCCTCTGACACGTATGTACTTTGAGCAGAATAATAACTCTAAATAATAAAATAAAAATGCAGTGGTTCTCAAACCCTCTAATGCCTGCAGATACTTTGACTGAGGTTTACAAGGCCAAACTGTGTTTTGATGAAGATCCATACAGGTATTTTTAGAAATCATATGAAATAATGCAAGAATCAACCACTGTCTGTTTCAGGTAATAAGCTGCACATGCTTCAGGCCCCTCTGGGAGCCAAGTGCACCAACATCTCTCAAAATACAATATGACCTGGTTCTGACTGATTCACTCTCGCACATTAAATTGCTATGTAGGTTATTGCTAGTGAGGTATGAGCAGTTACGTCTGAGCCTGGTTCATAGCGGCATTATTTCTAAATACCTGACAGCCAGAACACAGAACATTTCAAATGGATTTAGAAGCAACACCAACATCTAAAAATGAAAGAAAGAGTTTGACATTTTGGGAAGCATGCTGATTCACTTTCTTACAGAAAATCTGATCAGAAGATTGATACCACTCTCATCTGTATGCTTTTGCAGTTCGTTTAACTTAACATCCCTTTTTATCTTTGCAGAGCCAGACTAGCCGTTTCCCGATTTCAGTTTTTATGCTAACCTAAAACTATTATCTCCTACGTGGTTTCTCCTTCAATTCGTTTTTATTGCAATGGTTTTTAGGAAAAAAAATTATCATTGGAGAAAGACAAGATAACAGTGATTAACTAGCTAACTGGCAAATGGTTATTAATAACATTATTAAAACCTCAATTTGAACACACAACACAGTCAGGAGACTGAACTCAACAACAAAAAGGTGTGTAGAGGTATAGTGAGGTTCTGCCACTGAGATATTACTACAGTATATTAACCCTAGGAACACAGTGCACACATGCTAATCTATGGCATCCAGATAAAGGGTAGGAGAACAGTGTATCAATATTAGCTAGTTATGTCAAAGTTATTCAAAATAATGCTATTAAAATCTTTACTTAAATAAGAAATACTGCTGGGATTCATAAGATGTGTATAAATAAAACAAATTAGACTCTGGTTATACGGTTTTTTCCCCAATGATTAACATTTTGTTTTTAAGCATGACTGGTGGATGAATTTTAATGCCTGGAGCAAACCACAGAAGTACTAATGTACGACAGCTGAAGCCTCTGCTGCTGTTGAGGCAAAAGTGGTGGAGTGGGTAAAGTGCCAAGGGAGGATTGGAGAGGTTAGAGTTTATCTTCTGAATACATTTGATGGATACTCAGTGGTCCTTGCCATTTGATGACTACACTGCAGAGGGCTGGGATTAGGGGTCACAGCATTGTAAATCTAACTAACAGAGCACGGGTCGTCCTTGCAGGGCTTGACATCCCCTTGCAGCAACTGGATCATGACAGCCTTGGTCAGATAGCTGGAGGTGCCTCTCTTTCCCACTGCTGGTGTGTTGTAGAAAGCCTCCATATTATCCTGGGACAAACAAAACAGAGGCACCCATGAGGAAACATCATCTTAGATAAATTGTATGTCTTTAAGAATTTTAAAAAGTGCTGTTTAGTAGTAAATGATTGATGATGAGTCTGCAGGTATGAATCCGCTCTTTGACAATTTGATGCTATACATCCTGGAAGGATTAAATCTCACAAATCTAATAAGGCTCTACTGAATTGGAAAATAGCAGTGCTAGCCTTTTAAACACCATTTAATTAAACTAACCTTTAGCTAAATTATCGGTGTATAGCCGGAACGGAAGCTCGGTTCAGTTTGGTAGCACATCAATTTAGAAAGGTGATGAGATAATTTTGTGGAAGACAGGTCGCGTTCAAAGGAGAAAATGTTATAATATCAGTTAACCTGACAGCTTCGAGGAAAAACCTCCTACCTGTTTCTCTTTGCCTTCAAAGCAGATGCGATCCCTCTGGAAATCATGGAAGGCTTCCTTCACCAGACTGTCCAGATCCACTTTGTCGCCAAACTCCAGCTCTGGGTTTCTCTCCAGCACAATGGACACTACCATCAGCAACTGCTCAAACAGTAGAGACATAGCACAGCTGTCAGAAACTACAAACAAAACAAGAACAATATCAGCAATAGAATTTTTAAAGGTCTAAACCAGTTTTTTTTTAATTACAAGGAATCTTAAATTTAACTTTAAACCAAACAGACAACCTGTACAGATCTGCTACTGACTGACTCTGTATGAATGGCTCTAGGCAAACTGCAGTGCTTAAACAGACATATGTGACTTTGCTAGAATCCATACAAAAATCCATACACTTCTACAGTATTCTGATTTAAGCTATCTTCCTGTTGATTCTGTTCCTTCTGTGCACTCTGGTGCCATTGGGTCTGTTTACCTCGACTATGATTTGTCTGTACTCAGGCAGGACAATGTTCTTCAGCGTCTCCTCCACCAGCAGAGAGAAGTTCATCTCATACATGGTCATGTCAGACAGTGTGGGTTGCTACGGAGAGACAATAAAAGAAAAGCCATGTCAGCTGCTGGTTGTTGTAATTGATGGTCACTGTGGACATCCTCTGTGACTCAGTGACTTTAACTGTGGGATGATAGTTGGTTTTAGACGGGTGGTTTGAGTGTGTCTGAAACTGTCGATCTCCAAGGAGTCTGTTTTTACTCAGAATGGTGTGAAAAACAAAAAACATCCAGTGAGCAGCAGTTCTGCAGACCGAAACACAGTGCTGATGAGAGAGGTCAGGGGAGAATGACCAGACTGGTTGGAGCTGACAGAAAGAATACAATAACCCAGATAAGCACTCTTTACAACTGTGGTGAACAGGAAAAACATCTCAGAATGAATTACACGTTGAACCTTGAGGTGGATGGACTAGCAGAAGAAAACGTCAGGTCCCTCTCTTGTCAGCCAAGAACAGAAATCTGAGGCTGCAGCGGGCACAGGCTCTTCAAAACGGAGCAGTTGAAGTCTGGAAAAACGTAGGATATGGATTTCTGCCGAGGCAGCAGATGGTCAGGTCAGAATTTGGCATCAATCGCATGAATCTATGGACCTGCCTTGTGTCACCGACCCAGGCTGGTGGCGGTGTAATGGTGTGGGAAATATTTTGTTGATACGCTTTGCACCCCTTAATGCCAATCAATCATCATTTGAACGTCAGAGCTTGCTACTTTCAGCAGGATAATGCTCCATGTCACAAAGCAAAAGTCGTCTCAAACTGGTTTCATAAACATGACAGTGAGTTCTGTGAACTCCAGTGGCCTCCCTGTCACTTTTGTGATGCAGTAGAACAGCGGATTGGCAGCATCAGTGTGCAGCTGACAAATCTGCAGAAATGATGTGATGCAGTCATGTCAACATGGAGCAGGATCTCAAAGGTTTCCAACATTTTCTGGAATCTATGCTGCAAAGAACCGAGGTCTTACCCAGTATTACTGTGGTCCTATTAAAGTGCTCAGTGAGTGTAATCTGAACTGGTTTTCTGGGAAGTAGCTAATTAAATCATAATATGTACATGAACCAAATCTAAACTGTCTTTAACAAATTCTGCTCACATCATCTACCTTTCTTCACCTTAATGTTTCTGAGGATGCAGAACTATTCTATTAATAAATATCATTCCATCTAAACCTATGGACAAAAGGATGTAGCAATGAACAACCAGCCAATTGTAGTAAAAGCACACGTGTTACTAATAACATTAACAAAGTGGGATTTATACGTGTCTGGAACTGAGTGTCTGTTAAATAGTGAGTAGTGAATGAGTGATCCAAGACACAGATCCAGTAAGCCATGACAGTGTGACCATCAGCCAACATGCACATTACGAGAACCTTCAAAGTGCAACTCAATGGAATTCAGCCATCATTCATTTTAGTATTTACACCTGGGATTTTTCCAATGATATGTAAAATGTCTCCGGTGAACAAGACTGATATCATCAGAAAGAAAGAACATGAATGACATCACTGAGCATTGAATCCGATCATAAATAATTATGATGATAAAAAAATAATCAAATGAAAAACTTTGCCAATTTAAACCCCCCCACAATCAAAGAACCAACGTATCCTACTCCAAGACAAGCATACATTTTCATGTTCACTGGAGACACATTTAAATTGATGAGGTAAAATCAAAATTCATCAGCGCATCAAGTTCATTCTGCAACTGTGACCAGATTTTTGTGCATTCGTTCCACATTTGCTGGAAAAAGTATTTGGGAATACACTGTCACAAGTACTTGAAACCAACTCATAAATGGGAGCAACACTCAGTCTTAGTCTTTAAAAGACACAAAAAAACATGGAGATCCGTGTCTGCAAGACCCATGTCACTGTCACACAGGTTTATATAGCTGTAACTGTTTGTAGAGTACCACACGGTATCACCTTTAACCAGTGTTGGTCAAAGAATTTATCCTGCTGCAGTGTCAGGGGAGGCAGGTACCTGTGGGAGGTGCGTCCCAGCCACCATGATACCGTTGGGCGTCCTCTCCAGGATCTGCCACACACGATCATAAAATCCAAGAGAGGTCCTGTTCAGAGAGCCATCGATCTGACGCCGGTTCAGCCAAGACCTGAGGCGAAACCAGGGTGAAACTGTTGAACCAGTTCTTAGAAACAGGGGAAATACAATGTTGATAGCCAGCGTGCTAGAGGAAATTGTCTATGAGTCAATGTGTGTTAGATTAGATGAGATAAGATACAACTTTAATAATTCCCGTGGGGAAATTGGGTTGCGGCAGCTGCAGATAATAAGATATGGATGTAGACAACACAGCGCCGAAGATAAAACAATTAAAACAAAAAAGATTATACATCAAGTAAAAGCATTAAGATAAAGACATATTGTCTTCAAAGACAGGTTTGTGAGATGAAAGGGATGAGAGAGCACGGATTGGTAGAGTGAATGTGTGTTTGAAGAGTACCTGCCGGTGTGCTGCGGCTGCAGGACGTCCAGCAGGAGCTGCTTGATGTCGCTGGGGGAGAGCTGGTAGATATCCTGGGGGGGCATGTCTCCTGCCCGGATCTTCAGCTCATGTTTCATGGCCTGGACGATCCATCTGGAGATCCACAGTGACACACTCGCTCATTTAACTGTGACTTTAAGGTGGTCACAAGGATTAATATGTTCAAAATGCTTCCATGTGTCCCTTGTTTCCAGCACTGCTTCACAGTGTTAGGATTATTTAGCTGAAAAACGGTACAGATATTTGTCCGACGTGGCTGATGGAACTGAATTTTTTTGTTTAGAAATGAATAGTTCATAGTTTAAATGCAACAATGTACATAACCTCACAATAACACTTCTTCCAGCCTTGTGTTTTGATTTTCCTAACAATGTTCTCAGACCCATGTCTGAAGAGATCCAATCAAATTGTAAAAAGTGTCAGTCTGCAGCTGCAATGCCGTTCATTTAGAGTAAAAAACAACTTCAGGGGTCATTGGTATGGACACTACACTATTTGACAGCTACAAGTTCCTGATGTTTTGATTGTGTGACAGAATAAAATAGACTGAGAGAAAACTGCAGTCTGGGTTGATGCTCATATATGTTGGTTGCTTCATGTTTTGTTGAGTGGTATGAACACTAGGGAATAGAACATCCACCTTGCTTGACTAAACGTGCCACTGCGGCCTGACTGTCCTACCCGATTCTGATCTTGATCATGCCGCTGAACAGCTCTGGGTTGTTGGAGATAATCCATCCGATGTGGATGACCAGCTCCTGCTGAAGGACAGCCTCCCGCTCCCCACCCTGAGGGGAGCACTTGTTGTAGATGATTCCCTGGATCACCCCTGGCGACAGCGGGTTGGAGATCACCTCCTCCTCATGCCCGAAAAGGCCGAGGGTCACCTGGTAGTTACAGGCACACGGACATGCACACACAGGGGAAAAAGAGCACACACCAAACCCAGATACAGTTAGAAAGTCAAAAGCAGCACATCACAATTGTTCTGTTTGTGCAGTGCAGGTGCACAGACACGTGTACATGTGCAGACTTGCATGTGCACACTTCCTCCAAGGTACAATCTCTACAAGTATCTTTGTTCCAGAACTCTGAAATTGGCCTCCTCTCCCGGAGTCACATAAAAGTGAGTAGGAAAAAATGACTGATCCCAAGATTACTCTTTTGTATTTTGTTCCTTCTGAAAGCCATCTCATGAAAATTACACCTCAGCAATCTTCCTGATGAGAGGACACACTTTTATCCTTGCCTTCAGCTGATGAAATCCAGCATCAAACTTGAATCAGAATTGACTGAAATGGGGTGGTGCCTCTTATTTCTTCCAACTGAGCTGTTATTGTAAGCAGAGGGAGACAGTCGTCTCAAATTTTAAATCAGCTTTTCCAATCATGTCGAGGGGAGCATTCCCTCCGGTAGGCAATCTATATGCAGATTCACACCTTGAGCTACTTCGGCATAATGAAATGCCTAAAACTGTTCAGAAGGGTAAAAATGAGGCGAGATAACTGACACTCTTGAGAGGAGGCTAATCTCTGAATAACACTTGACAGGAAATGATGCACTGAAACTCATCCAGTGATAAGTTGGATGAGGGAGTGGCATCAGACAAAGTCTCGGGTCACGGTATATCAATCGGCTCATGGAGTGTGTCTAGACACATGGACACGGTGCATATTGGGATTCTAGTGGTCATGCAGGTCATGCTCGCAGCCTCACTATAACTACAGCTCAGGGAAACACACACACACACATACACACACACACAATGGGGGTGAGCTGTGATGGGGAACATAAGCATGCAGCTCGCCATAGGATGACAGCATGAGGAGCAAATAATCATATATAATTTCATTTTAATAATCAGTGAACATTAAAATCATGGTCTGGACATGCCGTTTTCCTAAATATGACCCATAATTATTTTACAGAAGGGATAGTTACTATCCAGTCCCTGCTGACTCTGTGTCCACTTACCTGCTTGCCATGTACTAAAACACTAGTAATACTGGGGGCAAGGCTGTCCACTAGCTTAGTTAAGAGACTGGCAGCAAGGCGGACAACAGACCTAGTGGGCGAAAAGACACAAGAACAGTCTTGACATTGTCACAGATAACAACCAGCAGCTACGACTTTAACATCTTTTTTGGTTCATTTGTAATAAAAGGCAGAGGAGCCAACTCCACTACTTTACTGCAGCTTCAATAGAGCATGTATTATATGAGGTACATGTGCTGTAAATGTCAACATTGGAATAAAATATACTTTCAATTAAAGATCATTGCCATTCCTCAAATATTTGATTAAACAATATTAAAAAATATCTAAAAGGCTCATTAACATGATAAAAGAAGGGCAAAAAAGGGCTGCTAGTTGCGTCTCTTATCTCATTTTAGAAATTCAATTAACAAAGAATCCAAACATCAGAATGAAAATGAAAACAAAATCCATAAATGATTACTTTACAAAACCAAAGCCAATACATCAATTTTTAGATTAAATATGTATTTATTTTTATTATTCTTAATTAACTAATTTGTATCTGAAACCTGAAATAAAAAGATGTTGGCTTTCCACAAAATATTTTAATGTTCACTAATTTCAGAATTCATCATTCACAAGAGTCACTGCCGCCTTCAAACTACCTCCTCTTGTCTGCAGGAATCCTATGAGGAAAAAGCAGCGCACATTAACTATGGTTATCTTCACATAGTAGCTCACAGCCGGGGTTGCTATAGACACACACATGGAGTCACAGAAGCAGTGAAGGAATGAAGTAATTTCACTAACGGGGGTCATGAATATAATGAGCTGAAAAACAACCTCCTCGTATTATATGCTGAGGACTACTCAACAAACCAACTTGTGTTTTGTGTGTGTGTGTGTGTGTGTGTGTGTGTGTGTGTGTGTGTGTGTGTGTGTGTGTGTGTGAGAGTGAGAGAGAGAGAAGGTATTCAGTGCTTAAACCTGTGGAAATACAAAGGCACATCTTGAGCACAATGAATAAAAAGACAACAAAGCTTTAATGTTTGGAAGGCATGATGTGGTGTCAATCCACCGATGCTTTGTTGGGAAACCTATTTCAAGCTTCACTTCCTGGCCCATGTTGGGTAAATGAGAAAGTAAATTGAACTGAGTATTGATGCTATTTCCCAGCAAGTTGAAAATTAGCCTCAAGGCTTTTTTTCCCCTCTAATACGGCATAATCAAATTTCTCTATGTAAAAATCCTTTAAATCAATAAAACAACATACAATAAAAGCTGTCATGTCAGTCAACTTGACACAAATTGAAATCATACCAATGGACACAAAACACTGACCACTAAACAGGGGACAACCAATGACAGTGAGTCAGGCCGGCAATATACCACAAACAAAATGCAAATTTGGCAACTTTGCGATCAAAGATCAAAAAGAGAAAGATTTTTTGTTTGACTGGAGCGGCCAAACATTTCATTTAACATTATTCATAGATTCACATCTGTTCTTGCTATCAGAAAGCTGAATATTCAAGATGAGGAAATGCAAACAAAACTAGAGTCTAGGTCCCAACTTTTATAACAGCTTTAAGATCGAAAAGATGACAGTGTAGAAACCATAATCTAAATGTGTAAACTTACACTGTGTCAGTGTACTTCTATGCAGTTACACTTGTTCTGATACTACTTTCTACTTTTGTCATGATGGATTCATGAGCAGTGTCTACTCCCAAAGCAACTACCAAGCTCTGCCATCTAAGCACGGATGAGACAGACCTGGAGTGACAGTGAGTGTAAATGCGTTTACAGCATCATATCTAACAACCAAATACTATTTCATTTGAAGTATACAGCCAGCCTCAGAGCGGTGGGTGACGCTGCAGAAGAACGAAACAGCAGAAATGAAGCTCCAGCGTCTGCGATAGTTAATGAAGAGAGAAAGCAAACACTGATGACAAGCTCCTGTACACATCTGAGTCAAGGTGCCTACTAGCTTGGTCAAACTCATGACAGTGTGAGAGGTAGCCATCTTCTTATGCTAAACTTGGTGGTATAACCACAAATAGCATTAGCTTGGTTAAAATTTTAGCAAGATACTAGCCTTCTACTGCATTACACCACCTTTTACCAGGGTGTCTACTGGTCAGTTAAATATCACTGTGAGAAGTTAAATTACATTTTTTAACATCTATTTAAAAGCAAAATGTGGGACTAGCCTGAGATTCATTTAAAAATTAGCGTGTTAGCATATTAGTGTAAATTAGAGTACAGTCAGCATTGACTGATCTGGTATCTTTTTATTCAATAAATGTATTTTACACAGTTATTGATTCAAATTATTTTTATTCTTCGTCCTTCCAGGAAATGTAGGACACACACTTCATATAAGTATCAACTTTAATTTAGCTACTCCTTTACATGAGCTAATAGCAGACCAGAAATAATGACTTTTTGAAATATTTGAGTCACAAATCCAAACATTGAATTTGGAACAAAAAAAATTTCTGACTTTCTTTGTCGACACCCTGGTTATGAGGAAATTCAAAATGGGATCGGCTGAACCTCACACAGCTCTCAAGGTAGATATCTAGCTAGCTAGCCAGCTAACTGGGCGAAAACATGCAGTGTCTTCAGTCTATCTCCACCTGAACATTACCTGTTTCCCATGCACCAGAATTGTGGTGATGTGAGGAGCTATGGAGCTGGCGAACCTCTTGATAATGGTAGCAGATTGGCGCACTGCCAGCCTGCAGTTCCGCCACATTAAATAACAGTTATTTGAAAGAGAGAGGATTATGTGAGGACGACAAATGAGGGAAAGAACAGATATGGAAACAAAACATTTGGTTGAGGGGACCCCAAAAGAAAATATGAAGCAACATTTTAACATCTCATGCAGTTTTCTAGGATGAGCTCCAAAGCTCCTTTTAATTCACACTAAGTCAATAACTAATGACTAATAATGAGATAACTGGTCAACATAACAAAATACAAGATGTGTGACTGTCCCTGAACACATCTCAAGAGTTTTTTAGATCTGGACACTTCTGATAATCCTCTTTATATCTGCACACAAACAGATCTTGAATAATCATAATGAAAGCGCAACAAATGAAGTAACTGTATGCACTGTATTTGTGTGTGTGTGTGTGTGTGTGTGTGTGTGTGAGAATATCAGACCAAAGCTTCCTGCTGCCTGCTTGTCTGTAGATTCTCTCCAGTTCCTCCATCAGGTTCTCTGGAATCACAAACATGTTTTTGTGTTTACCCATTTAGAAACATCATTGAGACATATACAAACAAATGGCATGATTGTATCCTAAAGACCTGTAACTGAAGGACTGGTGACTGCAACAAAACAAATTAAGTGGAGAGATAGTGAATAGTTAATAGTAGCAAAGCTACTAACGCTTCTGACATGATCACATTTCCTTTGTATTGTAATGAGGAAATCTCCTGGTCAGTTTCAACACACTCAGGTGCTCACTCACTCTGTGTGACTGTGTGCTTACCATCTTTGGCAAGAAAGTCTGGTCCTTCTCTCCGAAGAAGGATTCCTGCAAGCTGAGCCTGACTGGCCAAGCAGTTGGAGTCCTGGACAGTGATACACACACAGACACACACAAACATGAGCTTAGTCATGCATACAACACATCGTTATGCATAAAAGCAAACAGGTTTTTATAGTGTTGCCTCATTTCAATTTGACAGCTACCTCGATGTGTGTAAAATACGGAAAAGAAAAGAAAGCATTCTTAGTCATGTCAGGGCAAGGTTGGCCTCAATTATTTGGTTAAGATAACTTTTAAACGTATTTGATTATTATGGTCGGCTTCTATATGGCCGCTAATGTGCTTAAATAAATTAGATCTACATGACAAAAGCAAAACGGTGAAGAGAGTGAGACATAATGTACATAAAAAGCAACGTTCATTCATGAATGATGTAGATGTGGCTTTCAGACTTTTATGCAGACTCTTGAATTTCTCATAGAGAACAAATCACAGCTGCAGTTAATTTGTAGGCTGAGGTTTCAATTCTTTGAACGTAGATGAGCCCTTGAAAGTTTAAAATATTCAGATACAGAGCCAGGGTGAAGAGAGTTTGTTGGTTATTATGCACAGGCAAAACCTGGGCATGAGGAGAAATGTTTGAACAAATTAATAAGTTGCTATAATGGAACAGGAGACAGGTGGACAAGTGAGCCTTGATGAGAGTGTGTTATGTCAATGAATCAACAGGAGGGAACGGTGAGTTTTTCTCTCACACAAATAATGAAGCAAACCTTTCACAGATGGCAGGAGACAGGTGGAGTAGCTGGAAATGGATTTGTTCCTTGGTGTTGATTATTAAGAATCAATTTTGAGTATTATGGAGGTTATTGGATGGTTATGGTTATTTTAGCCACAGTTTACAATGGAGAAATCTTACCATTTGATTAATATAACCAGGCAGTAGTCCAAATAATACTATAGTTCAGCTTTTTATGTTCGCACTCTTTTATGTATTTACTTATAATTTCTTTTTGCTCCTCTAACTAGATCACGTTTTCGAATTAGATGGCAGTTTTTAATCTCAGTATGTATTTGTGGGCCCTTTACTCTCAACTCACGTGGAACTTCTGGATGATCTCTTGGGTGGGCTTGTGCAGCCACTCCTCCTCACTGATCTCTGGCTGCTGCTCCAGGTCTGAGGCGTTGGGCGTGCTTGTCTGTCTCTTCACCTTGGAGTGTTTGGGCATCTCCAGCTCCTCAAAGCTCTTAAACTCTGAGATCCTATGCACACACACACAAAGGCACGTTACACTGTGTGTGCTAGTTGTATGTAGAAAGTTGATGCAATATGCATTTTTTTCTTTTTTTACTGCTTGATATTCCCACTTGCAACATTTCACATTTGAAGCAACAAACAAAATAATGCCGGCATTGTTGCTTTGACATTTTGTTATGTTGCGCTAAACTGATTTATTGATCCGGAAAAAATGTCAAATCAAGTATCCATGTCAGTTGTACTGCAGTTTAGCAATTATGACAGGGACAAAAACACTGACCTCTGACAAATCAAGCCTAAAGACTAGAGAAAATTCTTACTCTGCCTCATTAACACGCAGGAAGTCCAACTGCTCCACCACTGCTCCAGATATCAGGGTCTAAAAGGTTGATGAGAAAAAGAAACATTTAATGATTTATTCTGTCAGTAAGGCTGCAATATACAAGAGATGCAACAGTGTAAAGAAACGTATGAGGAAATCATACTCTAAAGGCACAAAACCAGATGAGGTGAGGAGACAGTGTTGTATAAATCAGCAAAGGGAGGTCTGAATAATGCACATCATAACAAATTAACACACACAGTAGTAAAGTGTGAACTAAGTTCACCGTTTCGAATGATCCAAATGTGCATGGCTGCAGTAGCAAGTGAGTGTCTAACACAGTAATGTGATGATAAAAGTTTGCGTATTTTAAAAGCACAGCTGTGTAGGAATAAAGAGCACAGTTCAATATGACTTGCTCCTGTGGTCTAAATGTGATATTAACCAGTCCAACTGAAGTCAACTCCAAAAACAAAACTAAGAGGCGTATAGGAGAGCAGCAATCCTGCTCCCCATAACAATGAGATGATGAAGAGGGGGAGTGTTTCAAAGCTGTAGGTGTTAGTTGTGAAGTGAATAGCAAACAGGCAAATGGAAAGAAGACGTTTAAAGCAAAAAAAAAAAAAAAAAAAATCATATGAGTAAGTCTCTGCTGAACACCACAAACACTCTGGGAGAGAAGCTGAGGCTGGAAAATCTGTCATAAGTTTGACAAAGCAGTTGGTTAAAGTTTTGAGAATAATTCTAGTTCTACCTCGGCTTGGCTTCATTTTCTTTGCCGTCATGAAGATCTATTGTGTTAACCCAATACAGTCTCTATTAAAACTCATAATTATTTGCGGTAAACTGTTTATGTTTAAATTCATGAACACAGCTGAGAGTGAAACTTTGCACTGAGGAAGCATCTTCACATATGAAGTGAACAAGGCAGACAGCATAGTAAAGAACAGAAAAGCAATGCTACAATCAAAATGACCATTTTAATATATATAACATGTTGAATATGAGGGACTTGCATTTGGGTTTTAGAGCTCTTTTTCCTGCTGCTGTTGGAAACAAGGTTGTTGAGAGTGGCGAGACTGAACCAGACATTAAAGTTGCTGCAAAACCAAACAATGAACTAAAAGATGCTAAGGGCTGAGGGCAACTGCAGAGCCAGGTGATAATTTTCTGTGGGTCTATCACTGTGAATGACCCCTTTACATTACAGGTGGTCATGTGATCAATTGTTAAAAATATATATAAAATATAAAATATATTAAAATGTATAAAAATATTGATTATAGAAGCTTTAACCCTCTGATGCACAAACTATGAAAAATCAGGGGTCGATATCTTGGTTTCGATTAACACAAATAATTGTTTTCATTCTTCCTTTTGTACTTCATGAGCAAAAATAGCTTACATCAAGTTTAAATGCGTGGTTTAAAAAGGTCCTATGTAGTGTGATTTTAAAAAAATGAAGACATAATAGTAATAATATAATAACATTTTGTTAACATTTTGTAAATTCATTGTTTTAGCAATGATTTGGACAAAATAAGACATTTAATATGTTTATTTGTCACACATACACATAACTGATAATACTGACATTGACCTGTAGGGTAACTCGTGGTGAACTGCAGTGAAACTGATGAAATAAAATCACGAGTGCAGCACAGATTGCCATATCAGTGCTTACATGCTTCACAAATGACAATTATATGTGTGTGCTCCTGGTGCACTGGGAACAGCAGCTGCTGACATTTCTGTCTTTGACAGCTTTTTTCAGTTCTCTGCATCTCTTCCTCTTCACTTGCCTGACTTAAAGAACTTTGGTGTCATGTTTTCATGGCCCGTCCACTGGCTTGGAGAGCAATCGTCCTGATGAAACTACAATGAATTAACAGCTGAACAGAATTATTACCAGTCACGAATGCAAAATCGAGCAAATGCAGCCAGTGACAATGTGATTTTTTTCCTTTTGTTTTATTGTGGTATTTTATTTTTAAATGTGATTTGAAGTTTCTTCCCTCATTGCAAGCTTTTAGGAGGCATTGCAATGTGTACTGAGCCCTGTCTGACTGCTTCCATGCAGGACTCTGGCTTTCATAGCATCTTTCCTAGCACACTTAATATACTTGCTTCATTTATGCCCTCATGGCACAAATATGGTATCACCCAATAATGTCAACTGAAACGTGTCCGATTCATATTTCTCATTAGGTCAAAAGATGCGTTGGCGGTTTGGACTTCTAACCTATTCAGTTTCAGTACCATTTAATTCATTGTTCAAATCACTCCAATGTATTTGTTTACAAATCAGAAAAAGCTTCACCCCAATGGTTCCCATCTCTTTCTAAAAACAGTCCAGGCTCCAGCCAGCTCCGCCTTTCCAAGACAAACAAAAACAGACTGCCTTAAAAATTGAATCCGACAGACCAAGGTCGACGTACAGATAAACACTGGTGTTGCTATTGAAATGAGGACGGACTTCAGATTAAGAACTGGGGAAATTTTTGTTTGTTATCAAAGAAAGAGATGAAGCCCTGGAACACAATTTATTGAATCATTTGTAATATTAAGCCAATTTTTATATCAGAGACAGCGGTAATATCCAACAGAAGAGAGCAGGTGGCACATTCTCCTCCGACAGGCACCTTAAGAAAACCCTTCACAATATGCAAACAATCAAAACTGTGCAAACAATAATGGTTCAGTGGTTCACTTATATAGATCAGAATGATCTAACACCATTGATCCTCTCAGTAAAATGTATCACTGTTCAATAAAAAAAGCACAAAGACAGATACTGGTTCTTGATATGAAATATAGCTCAAAGATGATGAAAGCTGAATCCTCTGTCTGATGGACAAATATACAGTAATATTACAATACAAAATATTTGAAAATGTACATTAAGCAGGGATGTCACTGATTCTTCTATTAACACTAAACTGCTGTGTAAAACTGAATCAATTAAAATCCATTATATTGGAGGAAGTAAAAAGTTTATGGATATGCCTCTGCAGTATATGTGCGCTCTAGAGACATTTCTCCTATCTGAGCATTAGTTTTCAGCAGCTGGACGACTACAAAACTGAGCCAACAGTGCTTAACTCACCCTGACCACTGAGGGAAGGTGTGCTTATAATCTTACATAAAATCAGGAAGACTGAAGTCTGTTGTCTCGCAAGACTGGTGTGAGATATTTCATGTTTACTTGCAAAGGGTTGTGTGTGGTTGAAGGCTGCAGGTGTTTTTGTAGATACAAGGAAAATGGGACAAATGGGTCGTGTGTCATTTGATATATTTAGTATTTTTGAATAGTGACAATACGACATCAGAACAAGCCATTGATTTGTTTTTGGAATTTAAATTATGTTATTTTATTGATGAAAATCGAATTCATTTAGATTTTTTCGCTGTTGTTATGGAAAACTCGCACTTGCGTCATTATCCAGCTACTGAATGGAAACACGAACAATCCATTAAGGACATTCCACTAAAATTTGCATCCCTGATATGCAAGGTGATTATCAATGGCTGAATGAAAGACTGCATTAATAAAGTAGCTCATATCATTCATTGGATCCACAAACCTGAAGTCTGTCGACATGAACTTTGACCCCTCCAATGCTGCCTTTCTTGAAAGATGCCAGCATGTCCAAGACTGGGTTGAAGCGGCTCCCCCTGGTGAGACAGAGGATACAATGTATTTTTTGTTCCTTTTCCTGCCATCGTTTCTCTAAACTATTATATTCCACACACTGTGTTACACCTAACAGTATCAGTATGAAATAATCGCAGCTGAAACTTCTGAATAAATCAGCACTCTTCAACCAAACCCTCACTGCTTTATTCAGTCTGCTGTCGCTATCTATACAGGTCATCATCCCGATCAATAGCAAACTAATGACTATTGAGTCGCCTCTGTGAGAACCCACTGACTCATTCCAGATGCTGCAGTGTGGCTGTTTAAGCGTTTGTAGCACATTTAACATATGGCTCCTTGGATAATGGTCAATACCGCCGTAATCAGCCCACCAGCCAAGCTATAGTGATACAAATGAGAAACATTATCGTCCAATCAGCAAGCACATACAGTAGCACCTCCCTGCTATAAAGATAAATAGTACACATAGAAGGGAAGAGAGGTGTGCAGATATGTAGAGAGAGAGAGAGAGAGAGAGATAGAGAGAGAGAGAGAAATATTGGATTCAAAAAATGAACTAAATTGCAGTGTGACTGTAAAGACATTTTGTCGTGAGCTTCAGACAAAACAAAAGAGATAAAAGATGATGTATGGAGAGATAGGAGAGGGAAGAATGCTGTGAGGAAGCTATCATTGGACAGGAAGACAGAAAAAAGGATAAAAAAAAAGCTATTATGGAGTGTATATATTACCTGATGTTATCCTCGCGGATGAGAACCAGGAAGAGAGGACGTCCCTGCATCTTCCAGCACTGCTTGATGAACTGTAGGGCGTTCTGCACACACACACACACACACACACACACACACACACACACACACACACACACACACACACACACACACAGACAGACAGACACCCACACCATTGCATTAGAAGACGGATGGCTCACAAGTAGCCACGTATACATTATTCTGGGCAGCGTATAAAACAAGCCATCAATCCTAAGATAGAGGGGACACGGGAGCTACACAACCACTCCTCGTAACACACAGTACATACACACAACTGGTTCAAATCTCTCTTTCACACATACAGACTGTCACAGACACACTCAGACACACTCAGACACCCACCCACACCCACACACACCCACAACCATACAGACACACTGATGATGATAATGTCCTCTGGCAGTCTGCCATCTTCCCCATAAATGTTCCATTATAATATTGTCTTAGCAATGCGTTGGAAGCCATGATTCATTTGTTTGGCGATGCCTTTGTTTGAGAAAGCTGCTATCGCTCAACTTTGGTCGTGCTGTGACCTTCATTTGGTAGAAGCTACAAAAAAACATCAGCAAGAGATATTAGCACGCACACATTGACTACACAAACACACACACACACTCCCAAAACCACTTAAGATACACACATACGGACACACAGACAGACCGCCTGACAGCAGCTTAGCATATTAAAATGCTGCTAGTCCTCAGAATCAGCTAAATCTATTCTGCATTCACTGATGCGTATTGTATGTCTGAAGAAGAGAGAAATTCTTCTCCGAGTTGAGTTTCTGAGCGGGAGTTGACTCCTCAGAGCTCTGGGAAAAATTATGCAGATCAATATGTGGGAGATGTGATAGTGCTCACCCATGACCTGTGCAGAAGGGCAGCATGGACTGCACATACAGTATGTGCGTGCATGTAAGTATGCACATGCATGTAGGTGTGTGTGTGTTGGCATGTGTGTGCACAAATTCATATACCTTGCAGGTCCCGATGCAGCCCACTGGCCTCTCTGGACGCCCACTCAAGCCCAGCTTCTTATTGATGGCAAGGAAGCGGTATGCCTACAGGAAGACACACACACACACACACACACACACACACACACACACATTCACATACAGATACATTGCACAAATTAATGCTAGCTTTTCTGAGTTAAGAGAAAACTAAAATGTTTATCCGTACATTTCCCTGCAATCGCATCAGCATCACCTCGAGATTAAAAATATCATATTTGATTCAAAATGTCACGCGGCTTTTCATAATGAGAGTGTGAGTCCCTCATCCGTCTGTCCCACTGAGATATTTCTGTTGTTCATAAGCTGAAATGACCTCCGTATGGCAGAACCACCTCGTGATATTAGCTCTATGTAATGTTATGAGATGTAGCGATAATGAAAGGTCCCTGCGCTGCCATCAGTGGTACGCTTAGTGGACCCAAGCACACCCATGGGCACTGGAGCTGATAACAGTTTTGTACTGAGATGCAGAGGACCATAAGAAGAGACACTGAGACCTGGCTGAGTCGTCATTATAATAAATAAACGACAGCATGCATTTCGATACTACCACCAGGATTGACATCTTTGCGTATAATACAATTTTAAACACAGCCATTTTAAAAATTAATGAATTCATACCTATATTTGTATAATGGGCATTCAGTTTCACACGCACGTCAACAAAAGCAGGCTTCTCAGTGTTCATTTTGTCGGCTGAAATGCTGACTGTCCCTAGGAGGTTTAATCAGCTATAATTAGCCAGTAAATGAACATGAATTGCTTGAAAAATGTCTCCAGCTGACTTTATATCCAGCTGACACATTTTAAAAGGAGAGCCTGTGAAACGGTCTTAAATGTGCACATGCTTACTGTAGAAAATCCTGCCTGGAGAAGCAACAAAGACGTTAGATTTATGCTTTATATTTTCAAATATGTTTCATCTGGACAAGGGGGAAAGGCTTCCTGCGGATGAGAACCGATCCATGAGTTTTGCAACTTGAACAAAGTCTCAGGTACCGACAGAGATGCTATTGCTACTCTAAACTGTGTGGCACAAAATAATGCAGTTACTTAATGATATGCTCCTTGGCTTTGGAAGTATTGCTTGGTTACTACTGTAGGTAATAAGCTCTCATGCTAACCTTTGCAGCTTATGTTTGAACAGATAAACACACTGAATAAGTTGTTTCTTACAATTTTGCTCTTTGGTTTTGGGAAGAATAAAACAGGAAACCACCCACCTACGGCTGGGGAATCACTGTCTGGGGCAGGAGATTAGCAAACAGGGAAATCTTAGTATTTCTTGGCAATGGTAATTTTTAGTATATTAGTATATTATTATTATTATTATATTATTATATTATTATTGTATTTTATTTTCAATTTCTCTTTAAAGAGAAACTTAAATTTGACATATAAAAGTGCGTTTAAATGGGGAGATTTATAGTTATACAACATCTTCTGTGACTCTGATATTTGTCAAGTCTGACAAAATAACCCTGATGATGTCATTCGGGTTATCCTGGACAGGATATGGAGTTTGAAAGATGTGGGTGGGAGGTCTAAAGAAGAGACACTGTTGGCTGCATTATGGGAAGTGTAGGATCCAGTGGAAGTCGACCCATCCAGTAACGTCTTTATAGCTCAGTCTCTGCTGCTTTGATTTTGACTACTCCTTTTATAATGTATTCCTTGCAAGTTAACCAACTCTATGGAAGTGCAATGTATATATATATATAATAAATAAATGACTGGAGCGCCCCTTTAACAAGTTAAAATATCTACCAGCAGAGATGTTTTCTTGCTTTGGATTAAACTACAGTAAATGATCTTGTTTTGGGATAAATTAAAACATAATTGGAAAATGGTGAACTTACTCATTTACTCATTCATAAAACTAAAACTTGAATTCAGATCGATATTTTTTGGGTACAGAAACACAATAAAATGTTACAATTCTACTTTCACAACCGGGATTGATATAGATCAGAGTCCTTTATTTTGAGCTGTAGGTGGTAGCAGTAGTTGGTTTCTACATGGTCAACGCATAATCTCTTTGCACAGTGTAATTCCATCCTCTCCGGCTCTACGGGAGAGGTTCTGTGGTTTAATCAAGTTAGAAGTCCTGTCTCTCCACACACAGCCAGATCCCACAGTCCGAAGGTGAAAACACAGAGTCAAGTCAGGTATAAAAGAAGTTTATGGACTAAAAATCGTTTACATCAGCAGTGTAGGATGTCCAGCACAAAGAGACTAGGAGAGAGCTTGACATTAATGCTCAACTCCAACAGGGTTTGGCTGAAGAAGCTGAGCTCAGGGCTGCTGAGGTCAAGTTTCACACTTAATTGGTAGAATGAAATCCTGCAGTGTCCGTTAGAAAAAGTTTGATCCACACACCACAGGTTCAATTTAGATTTCTAGAGCTGATTCAGCTCAAACCTTAACACAAGCTCCGGTCAACAACACTGTTGTACTTCAAGTCTTTTGCATTATTTGAGGCATTGGTAATGCTGCACAATTACGCATCTATATATTTAAAGAGCAAGACAAATAAATAGGAATCCTTGACCTTCTTCACAGGTTGTGCAGTAATTAGCCAAAGACAAACAGAGGAAAACAGAGGAAAAGGTCTTGGCCTTCTCCCCCAGCCGTCTCTGAAATGCATCTAGAGATGGCAGCATGGAGGATACAGAAGCTCAGTTTCTAGTGCATTACTTTGGTGCTTCAGATAAAAGCTTCTTACTGCTGTGTTGCCCGCTGTCAAAACACACTGATTCAAAGATAAAAAAGAAAAAGAAGATGGACATTGATTTCTCTGCTCTGCTTGCTTCAAGCCCAGTGGTGTGACACACTCGCCACAAGTTATTATTTATGTGTGTTTTGTGCATTACACTTGTGTTTTCTGATGTGTCTGGCTGAGTGTGAGTACTTCTTCCCTCCCAATCTGTCTTATCATGAAACAGCATCAGTACACCCACACACTCAAGTGGCACAGCAGGAGATCTGCCCGTCAAGCTCTCCATGCCGCATTCTACCATCTCAAACCAACTGCAATACATGGTGTCAGCCAAAAGGTGGTGCTCTGCTACTCCTGTGCCATGTGCCTAGCAGAGCTACTCACTGCTAACTGCCCTGAAAAGCTTGTACTGACCACAACAGGAGAAGGCAAGGGTTGGACCAATTATAAGAAATTACACAAAAAGAGGGAGTACAATCTTTATGTAAAAAAAAAAAAAAAGAAAGAGAAATGTTAATTGAGGATGAAGCAGAATTAAAAATCACAGCCCTAAAAGACAAGGATGAGACCTGGAGGAGAAAAGCGAGGGAGGAACCTCTGCACCCAACACTTCCTGTGTGCAGAATACCAATGAAGAACGACAACACACAGGCAGCCTATCAAAGCATCCTTTCATTCCCTCACATTTCCACAGACCGCAGCACAAACAGCAAGCCTGGCAGGCGGGAGAGATAATAAAAAGCCATATTCAAAAGCTGTATTTTACACTTCTGCAGTGGCCACAAGGTGTGACAAACTCTGCAAAACTTTTAATTCATCATAGAGACATTCCTCAGGTGGATAGGAGCTCAGACAGGAGTATGTTCCTGCGCATTTTATCATTGCTGGGTTGGTGCCCCAAATAGTGTAAATGTAACTGTTGGGTGTAAAAAATGCACATAACAGATTTACTTTGACAGCTGATGCTGTCATCCAGAGGGACTTAAAGTAAGTGGCAGTTCAGCATCTTGCCAAACAGCTCAATATGACACTGTACATACCTTTGAATTTGGGATTAAAATTTCTGCTCCTGGGACTCCCCATCAAATGTGTTTAAGGGTATATTTTTTACACTTTTCCTGTGTTTTATTTGAAGTGTTGTGTTGAAGATATATTTGTGGTTTTAAGCACCAAAACCATCTCTGAATAGTCTTACATCTCCTCTCTCAGGCTTCTCTCTGGAGCTCTAGTAACAACAGGTTACTCTGAGCCTCTCTTCTGATTGGCTCACTGTTTTCTGAGTAATGAATAAAAATATAGCAGTTTTCAGGTAAACACTTAGACAAACCAAGCCCTGTCCAGGTGGGTGGGGCTTGAGGCATGGCTGAGAGTGGTCGCTGCTTTGTTGTGACATCACAAAGTTACAGAAGGATTTTTTCCAAAGTCACATTCTTTTTTGTAAGAGATTCCCTTGGATAGCATTTCCTTGTTGAGCTATGGTGGAGGGATAGTAACACAGAGAAGGAATTTTGTACAGCAGCTACCAGCATTTCTATGCAACTTGATGATTTCTGTTACATTTAAAGCTGCAGTTGGCTTGTGCTGTCCCATTCAACATCCCATGTATTTTCATAATATCTCCAACAAAAGTCCTGAGCAAAATGTTTTCATGACCAACAGTTATAACTGACAAAAATATAACGACACAGGGGCAAAAATACTGGAATTTTCCTTTAAAGCCTTTGAGACCTCATTCGGATGACTCCAGGTGTTGCTTGCAACATGTGAAAAAAATGAGTGTCAACAAACAGAATGTCACCTACTATGACACCCACATCGGCTGTCTGATATGAAAAAGGGAAAGAAACAGCTAAAAGGGAGGCTATTTTTGGGCAAGGCAGTGATTTGCAAGGGGACAAGCTTTAGGGTGCGCGGGTGGGAATAACACATTGCGAAATGTAATTGCCACTCTCCCATCGTCAGACAGCTGTTGTCAACACAATCAAATGGCTGCGAGGGACGAGGCGAGGTGAGCAAACGCAGCCTGCTGCACTGGAAATGATGGTGACTCCAAGATACACAGATTCTGTCGAGGAAGAAAGACTGGCTGGTCTTCAGATTTAATATTCAGCACAGTGCCCGCTCTGACTCACAATTGCATATCCATCTGAGAGGAAGAGCACCACGCGGCAGAAAGAGGCAGAGGGGTAAGGAGGAAGAAGTAACAGGTATGACAGTTCAAAGTCGGAAGATAGACCTGGAGGGGAGAGTTGTCTGGTGTAATGGACGTAATGGGGGCGGGGCAGGATGTAGGCCTAGAGGGTGGAATAGGGTTACAGAAGCGGATGTGGTGGGATGAAGCAGCAGAGGGACAGAAGGTAAAAAGGCCTGGAGGAGAGAAGAGAGCCAAGAGAGATGACATGATAGCAGAAATTGTTTGTTTGTAGAACATGGTAGAAAATAGATACACACATAACAGACATGACAGACAAGGAATAGAGGCTAGGGAGGAGATCGGATGTTTGAGTGACAGATATGACAGGAGAGGAAAATAGTAAACGGCACACATGCAGATGAGGGACAGTATTGAGAGAAGAGACTAGGGTTTGAGTGATGGATGTGATGGGAGTGAAACTGAAGTTGGAAGTGGGGTAGTGGTTGGTGTCATAGATATGGCAGTACCAATGGTGTAATCTGCTACAGATGAAAGAAGCAGAATGGACAGCTAGTGCTGAAACTGTTACTCACTAAGTTACAACAGACTGTTACCAACAGGATACATGTACTGACACAAATCCCAGATGTGATGACCAGTATTTTGTCATCTCAATGGAATATTTACACCCACAGAACGACTGTTGCTATTTTTAATCCAAGATTGGCAGTGCTTTCATCCAGGTAAAGTCATCTTGTTTTCCTCCCTCCCTCATTGTGTATTAACGAGGGTTGGGTTTCAACAGATGGCAACAGAATTTTGGATCCAGTTCCAGGTTAATAAAGTGCTAACTAAGAAATAAATTTATGAAATCCCCTCTTTACACTCAGTGAACACTTCATTATGAACACCACACTAATACTGGGTAAGGCCTCAGTTCTCTGTAGCATTGATTCCACAAGATGTTGGAAACATTCCTTTGAGATTCTGCTCCATGTTGACATGATAAAATGACATCACTTCATCATTCATCTGCTGTTCTACCACATCCCAAACGTCATACACTGGATTTTTGATTTATGACATGATTCTTCTTAGGATCTTATCATGCCATTAGAAGATGGTAAACTATGGTCATAAAGTGATACATATAGTCAACAACAATACTCAGGTTTGGTTTTGATATTGGTATTAAAAGTATCCAAGTGTGCCAAGAAAAACAATCCTCACACCATTACACCACCAGCAGCAGCCATATAACATAAAGCAGGTTGGGTCCATGGATTCATGATGGTGACGCTAATTAAAATTTCTGCTTCTGTGACTCCCCATAAAATGTGCTTAAAAGGTATATTTTACACTTTAGTAGTGAAGATATATTTGTGGTTTTAAGCACAAAGACCCTACTGTCTTTGTGCCTCAGCAGAAATCCAGATTCATCAGACCAGGCTGATGTTTTTTCAACTTCAACTGTGAGTCTGTGCCCAGTGCGGCCTCATATTTCTGTTAGCTGACAGGAGTGGAACCTGACGTGGTCTTCTGCTGTTGTAGTCCACCCACCTCATGGTTGGATGTGTTGTGAGATCTGAGATGTTTTTCTGTTCACCACAGTTGTAAAGAGTGCCTATCTGAGTCATTGTAGCCTTTCTGTCAGCTCTAACCAGTCTGGTCATTCTCCTCTGACCTCTCATCAACAAGGTGTTTCAGTCTGCAGAACTGTCGCTCACTGGATGTTTTTTTGTTTTAGTAGAGTAAAAACTCTAGAGACTGTTGTGTGTGAAAATCCCCGGAGATCAATAGTTTCAGAAACACTCAAACCAGGTATCTGACACCGTCACATTTTTCCCCATTCTGATGTTTGATGTGCAAAATAACTGAGGCTCCAGAACTGCAATAATTGAAATGTTGCCACATGATTGGCTGATTAGATAATGACATGAATGAGCAGGTGTTCCTAATTAAGTGCTCAATGAAGTTTCTTTTTTTTTATGAGTAGAGCATGTTTGTAAACCCAAATGTAGATATGCTGGTTTGGAAATGGGAAAACTTATAAGGGAGAATAAGGTTGGAATAACGACTTATTTAATTTCATTTTGTGCTTTCATCATTTAGGCAGTACCATAATGCCGGTGCCTGTTCAGCTTCTTCAAAAACCACCATGTATTTTCAAAGATCTAAAAAAAAAAGAGCTTTTTCTTTGAATTCTTGAGAGCTTTTAAAGTTAGAGAGATTTCATTATATTCTTTTCTGAAGCTCCTCGGATCTGCAACTGATCTGAGAACTGATCCGCTCGTTTTGACCTTCAAATATTCAAATGCAGGATTGAACAGTTGTTAATGTAATGATGGAGGTGAGTCCAAATGAATCTTTCTGAATACCACAACTCAGCATTTGAGATATTTTCCAACAGTTCTTCATCTCTAACGTTCCCCTCTGAGAACAAAGTTAAAACCGCTCAGCTCCATGCATCTCCAATTTGCCAAAGTGAAACAGTGACGGCTCCACCATTATGCTGATCAATCAACATGAACAATCACTGTTTGACGAATCAATCACTTCGACCAATCTGCAGCCTCGTTGTGATTGATGGTACAATCAAGGGGAAAATCTTAAGAGCAGGAAATCTTGGACTGACAAGCAGATGGACTGACTGAGCCAAGTTCTGCTGGGATATTGATAGCTAACTGCTGAAATGTAATCTGGTTGACTGTAAGATTGATTTGTTTAGTTGTGGTGGAGGTGGGGTGCCATCAATAGTCTGTCACAGTTTCCTTCCCTCAAATTTCTATCCAATCATTCACAATGAACAGGAATGACCTGGAATCTCCTTTTACAGTTAAAGATATTGTGTAAGGCCAAGTAGCTGCAGCTAATTGTGCACTGCTAAATTTCTGTAATCAGTGAGGTTTCAATGAGTGTAGCTAAATATTCCAGATACAAAGAGTTTGGAGGGTTTTTTTTTTTTTAAACTTGAAAGTTCTTGAAGTCAAGAACACAAGGGGGAAAAGTGAGTGTTTATCTGCTTTAATGTAAGACATGATCATTAGCACACCTGGCTAGTTACCTACAGTCGTAGCAAAATTTAGCATTACTTCCAAGGCCATTAGTTAGCAAATCATTAGTTAACTACATTATTGCATGGGATTACAGGTTACTTCACAAAAAGCTCCATTCAAAGACAAATACATCTGTGGTTTGATGGAACACCAGTCACAGATGCTTTTAACTGCTATATCTGAGTTTAACATTAGCGTCTCTGTCCTGCTGTGTATTGGATTTGAGTTTACCTAAGGTGACTTTGCCACACTCATTATTCTACTTTTGAAACATACTGTTAGAAATATATAACATTACAGCATAAATTGAACGTTTGTGCTGTTTATCAAAGTCTTTCGTGTATTTGTAGAGCCTGGCATCTGTTGTATTTGTAGCCTCATATCGTTCTATAGTTTAGTATTGTACTGCATCATGTTCAGTAGAAATAACAGTCTCATGCCACATTTTTCTTATGTTCATTCTCATATTGTACTTCAACACAAGGGAAAACTACCCCTACTCTGCAAAACAAGAATATTGTTGCTCTTTTATTTTCATGCTTTCCACATGGAAAACTAGTAACAACTAAGCCAGGGACAGATGCAACAATGCAACAGGATTCTCATTTTGGTACAAGCCCGGAGCATTAAAAAGTCAGCTGCAGATGGAGTTATAACTAATTCACAAAGTTAATGTTGCAGCGAATAAAGTAAATAAAAGGCAAAAAATCCCTAACACATTACAAGTACAAGTGACGGACAGTGTTTGTGCAGGATTTTCGCTTCTTGTTCTCAAGTTATGAGTTTGTGATCCCATCTCTCACTATGAATTTTAGGTGTGCAAGAATGTTTTCCCAAAATCAATGGTTGCTGGCTAGAAATGAAAAGTCTGCTTGTGTCTACTAGTTTCTGAAGTCAAGCACCCATTTTTTTTCCAAAATGACCATAACACCATAACATTGTAAACTGTATACGTTCCATTCAAGAACAGAAAATTAAATGTAGCAACAGTAACAATGTGTGCTTGTGTTACCTTCACCAGTTCTTTCTGAGGCCAGATCTGGATTGGCTCCACCTGCTGGGGCGTCTGGGTCTGAATGCCATAGGTGTTCAGAAACACCTGTAATCTACAGATGCACAAACACAAAAACAAGACCAGGTCAAAAAACAGGATTAAGTCAAAACCTAGTATATAATTGGACTATGTATGGTCAATGTGCATAATTGAGGTCGCTAATTTATAAAATGTCGCTAGAGGGTTCTGGCAAGTCAGTAAAAATAGCGAAAATGGCGCTAAGATGGTAGCACTTTTTCTAAATGCCTCCCTGATGACATAATAGTAAAATGTTCACACCAATTCATTTTGTATCAGCAACAACCAGTGGTGTAACTTCATCACTCAGTTAGTCTGTCACGGACATTTGTGTTTCCAAAGATGGCCTTTTGTAGCCTAGCCAAAAAAAACAATATCAAATTGACAATCTTAGGCATTTTACATGTAGCTGTGGCTGAAAATTAACCTTACACCAGTCAAAAATCCCACAAAAAAAATTGAGTTAATTATTTGTTATATCTAGAAAAACGTTTCTCAAATTACTTTTCAATACTAATCATTCCCTTGCAAATATGCTGTGCTGTGAGCCTACACCATCTGCTGACCTTTAAATCTATTCTGATTTACCTTTTGTAAATCTGTAGCTTTATAAATGTCAATAGAACATTAAGGTCTATAGAACATTATTACATCTATTGGTGTTGTGTTCTTGCAAATATAAAACTCAGTGTTGTTGTTTGATTCAAGAATGAATACTGAACGAACTGAACTAAATCACTTTCTGAAACAATTCGTCAAGTCATTTTATTCACAGGAGAAACTGGGTGTGATCAAGTCTAGGTAAGGTACTTCATTGATCCCACAGGGAAATTACTTTGCCACAGCAGCAACACATGTACAGTACAACACAACGCAACATGTCACAAGTATTGTATAGAAACAAGTACAAAATATAAGTGAGTCATTACCGGTGGAGAAAAACATTTGAACGTAAACAAAATTATGAAGAGTATTTAAATATGTGAATTATAGTAATAAATATGAATGACAACTTCATACACACATCAGCAGAATATATGCATGGCAGTGATTATGTGGATGGCAGAATGTGGTATGAAGAGCAGAGCAAAAAATGGCACAAACTGAAAAAAGTGAGTGATTGTCAGCGGCTCCTGAGACTGTCTCAGATCCTTTCACTGCGAAGGAACAGTGCATGTTCAGTGATTCATTCACTGAATGTACTACACAGTGAATATGAGTCCTGAATGACAGTCAGCAGCTTGAATTGCTGGACTGTGGATCAGTTAATAAGACCTACAAGGTTACTAAAAACCAGTGTTCATCTCCAAAAATTCAGCAAGGAAACCTTTAAAATATCAAGAATTATGAACAGAGTTTGGTGTGTGAAAGTCAGGGATCATGAAGAATATAAACCGTTGGCTGTTTTTCAGCTCAGTGAGCAGGAGTATGAAGCTCCGGTCAAGCAATGAGCAATTCTAGTGATTCAGGACACTGAAAACTGCTTCGCACATTGCTAGCTGTAGCTGTAATTGAACCACAGCATATAGTGCAGCATTAGTGTACAGCAGTGAGAGAAGATGCATCAGGATTCCTGATGGGGACTTGCCAGCAGTTGTAAATGAAGCTACAGGTTAACAAGATTCACAAAGTCTTTTGACCCTGTTTAACATACCCCCACACACCCGCACTCTTACACGTGTATCCAAGCATCCATACACACACACTCACACAAACCCACACGCACAATGAGAAGAGTGACAGACGATGGCGGAGGTCAGGCTGAGCACCAGCTTTATGAGCTCACCACAATTACAGCACTGAAGGAGCTCAGAGAGGAGCGGAAAATAACCCTGCGTTAAGGCCTGTAATACATGAAGAGACACACACACATATATATATATATATATATATATATATATATATATATATATATATACACACACACACACACACATTACCTCTGGCTCTCTGCTATCAGGGATACGTGAATCACAACATCATTCTCTATGGGACCCTGTGAAAGAGACAGAGAACAAAAATCAACATGTGAACCACATCCCTGCTACATGTTTCAGATGTTGCATCAGGTGTTATGTTAGACTGGTTTGTGTGTTTCCTCCTCCTCTTGTTTGATTATTATTTTACACATCCACTACTATGCAGTAGTTATTTTTCTAAATTGTTGCCTTTTTATTTCCTTACTTTGTCTATGCGGTTCATCTAACATTCATGCCAGTAAAGCAAACCAGGAGACTTAATTGGAATTTTAACTGAAATGAACTCATTTCTGTTTGTGTGTGTGGAAGAGAGATAGAGATAATTCAGCTGAATCCCATAGTAAACAACAATAGCCTGTATTATTGCTACATCAACTATAAAACTATTTACCTATTTAAATGAAAGTAAAACTGAATATGGCAGGTGACTCTAAATTGCTCGTAGGTGTGAATTGTGAGGGTGAATGGTTGTCTCTCAGCCCTGTGATTGACTGTCAGCGCATCCAGGGTGTCCCCCGCCTCTAGCCCAATGTCAGCTGGGATTGGCTGCAGCCCCATCCCCTGCGACCCTCAAGGAGCTAATGAATAGATGGATGGAAAACTCTGAATAACCAACAAAGGTTGATGAGAGATGCAGGGGCACTGAGCTGGGAGGGAAGGACATGTGAATTAGAGGGAGGATGAGGGAGATGTAAAAGGGAAGGAGGAGCAGAGATGAACAGAAACACTAATGTTTTCTCCACTTTGGTGCCCACAAAGTGAGATGAATTGAAATGACATTAAATGGCGAAGTAGGATATAGCCAAAAGAGCTAGAGATGCATCATCATTTCTACGTAACACAAAAAACAGAATATTTAAAAATCAGAAAAGAAATTAGCCGAAGGATATTTCATAATAATTCTAAGCCTTTTATTCAGTAGCAATCCCATCACGTTTTGCTGGTTGCAGCCTCTCTAATGTGAGGATTTTCTGCTTTTCTCATTTTCATATGATCCCAACACCTAATACCCTTGTGAAGAGACTATGAATAATGGTCAGACAAAATTTGAATAAACTACTGAGTTACAACAAAATGATATTAACCATGTAATTGGAGAAAAAACTCATGGTGAAAATAATAATTTGGTGTTTCAGCCACTCAGATTTAACACACTGTCCAGTAGCCACACATCATGTTAGTTAGTTGATCCCAACTATTGGCTGGAAGGTCTCATCATTATAACGGTACACCCCAAATATACAGTAGTTCCAGTCTGTTGTTACAGTTAATATCAGCTACTAACAGTTGAGGATGAATTTTGTTATATTCTGTACTTTATTCTGTACTTTAAACACCAAACCCGACAATGAACTGAAGCAAGTGTGGCCGAAGCTTGATGTGGCTTATTCATCTGTGTCATAGAGCTCCATTTGCTGTCCACAACTCAGTGAGCCACACTGCTGCAAAGGGTGACATGTTCCCTCATTACCACTGAACATGGCCACTGTCATTTATCTTGAGTTAGTCCCGTATTTGCTCCTATTGGAGTGAAGGTTTGCTCAAAGCCACAGCGTCCAGCGGTTTTAGGAAACTATTTAGACATGTTGACAAATTAAACTAGAAACAGTATTTGTGACATGTTGTTAAAGGTTTATTTCTTCAGTATAGGAATAAAGGGGCTAGAGTATTATTTTTGGTCCTTCATTGATTTTGTTGACAATAAGAAAAATAATATCAGTGTGAAACTTACCAATAAACCAAATCGATGCACAATGAATCCAGCAGGTTTTGCATCGTTACATTATTCATCTCTACTACATTTACTATTTTCCTATATTAGAACACCCTCCCATGTACAGTGCTGCTTACTGAACATAACCACATGATTTGTAGCAATAAAACTATACAATGATAACAAATAAAAACAAGATAAAAACATTTATTCATGTACTACATAATTAATGCTTTCTAGCAATCCATGATTCTTAAAAATGGGTTAACACCTGACAAAACTGAAGTAATAAAAACATGGGTTTATGTTGCTTCGATAGAAGAAGTAGTGCCCTGTCAAGGTAACACTAGCACTAAAACAACATGGAGACAGTAACAATTGGCCAGCATGGAGCAACAGATCAGTCATGTTGCCTGCAGCCTGAATACAGGGTGAGAGACAACATGAAAGACAGGGAGAGAGGAGAGGAAAAGAAAGGGAGAAGAGAGGGAGCCGTGATTTCTCTGCTGTACTCGCAGACCTTTTGGGCTTGTGGACAATCAGTGTAAACACAGACAACAGACATCACAGTTGATTGTCTTGTTGTGGAGCACCTGAACCCAGAATACATCACATACACATGAAGCTACAATGTTGAAAGACATCATTTCAGAATTTTGAAACTTTCACCAACAAAAGCTGCGACTGCATCAATGTGTTTTTGGAGGTGAGAGTAAAATGTCCCTTTAATTGTTTGTTTCCCTGATACATGTATATGCCTGTAAACTTGAATTTAAAATTCATATTTATGTCTTTTTATCCATTTATCCACATTAACAAATGTGCGTTTCCTCTGTTCTCTCCTGCTTTTGTCTTATGCTGACGTAAATGTCTCTGTATATGTCCTTCCGTGCCTTGCATCCTCTCGTTCTTTATTTGTAGAAGCAAGCAGAGACGATCATCTCCACTGCTCTGAGTGATGGTCTATTCAGGGCTATTCAGGAAGCAGACAGCAATGTGTGACTCACAGGAGCAGAGGCCTTAAATCGCCTCCTGATATGTGCACATTCAATGGCACACAAACACACACACACATGCGTATACCGATGCATGTATACACACAGAACACGGCAACAGTCTCGCACATGAAGACACAGGAGTGTTGATAGCGGTAAGCACAGATGCTCAGATTCAGCAGATGACAGAACCGAGAGGCAGGGAACAACACACACAAGTAAGCATGCTCATGGATGCACGCACACGCGCACGCGCACACACACATACACACACACACACACACAGAAAGCTTTGAGCCATTTTAGCTGGTTGTAGCCAACAACCTCGTTATCATCAATCAGAGAGTAGAGAGAGAGGGGAAGAGAGAGGAGTTGGCCGAGTAGAAAAAAAAAAAAAGAAACAAAACGGCTGAGCACAAATCTCTCCTGATGAATAGTGGAGCAATGGCTCCTAAAATGCCACAATGCAACTCTCTCATTAGCGCTGGTCTCTGAGCAGACAAAGGACTCATTTGGCGAGGGATAAGATATAGAAATGCATAATGGAGACACAGGAGAAATGCACTCCCTCCCACTCTCTCTCGCTCTCTCACTCCGTGAACCTCACCGACAGACAACTGCGCGGACCACAGGGAGGAAAATGAGATGAGTCCTCAAATGTTTCTTTAAACAAGCTCGGAGGAACCCCAAAAACATCAATGTAGCGTGACCGAAACGGTGTCAAGTCTGTGGGGGGGGGG
>NW_019525450.1:3019816-3031868 GCF_002814215.2 Seriola lalandi dorsalis
GATATGCCGTTTTTCTCCACGGGGACTGTGCAATAGACTGCTGAAAGTAGTTAACAAATCATATTGGACCCAGGACGTACCCAATGGTGCGGGGGCTCTGGTCTGATGTCAGCACAGCTCAGGCCAAATCTAACAGTTTATAGACTGATGTAGCACTCTCTGTAATTGGATTTCAGCGTAATTAATGAGAAGTGAAAAAGCTGGTAGAACAAATGTCTTGCAATTGAACACAGGTAATTAAAGTTCTGAAAGTTTAAACTAAGCATTATCACATAGCACAAAAGGAAATGGACTGAATAGAGAAATTATGTCGGGATGTGTTTAGTGAGGCTGAAAACACGCATGCTGTTTTGACCTGTCTTGCACTGCTCTTGCAGCGGACATGGATGTGCGTTTAATTTCTCTTGACTGTAAATCCATGCTCTCTCACTCTCACTAAGCTGTCTCCACCTACACGTTAAACCCACACGCTAACCTTCGAATGCTGCAGCTCCAGACTGCTACTGTTGGGGAATTCTACAGTGGAAGAAAACAAGGTGGGCTCAGGGAAGCTGAGTAAGCCACAAAAATGAATTGCATCAGTGCAACATGAAAAAACTCCTGGAATGCACTCAACATCACAGACGGATGATATCTAACAGTGTACAGTATGTGTACAAGAGGGAGCTCCGCTGGAGGGCGAACAGTGAGGATTCAGCATATTATTGATCTAACTGAGGAGGTGAGTTTACTGTGACATGGCCAGCCAGAAGTTTTACACACACACACTGTACAAAAGATCATCACTACAGGGACCTTTCACACAGGAACAAAGGGAAAGTGCTCCAAGTTGGAGTTTTTGTATTTTTCTGCATAATAATTCATCTTCATTTACCCTCTGATTCAAAACTCAATTTAAGCTACACCATATCACAAAATTTAATGAATAAAACTTAAAACAATATTTTTAAATCAAAGGAATAATTCAGTATTTTAGGAAGTACGCTTATTTACTTTCTTGCCCAGAATTAGAGGAGAAGACTGATACTACTCCCATATCTTTCTGTTCAATATAAGGCTACAGCCAGCAGTTAATTGGAGTAGCTTAGCACAAAGACTGAAAACAGGTGGAAATAGTCGTGACTGGCCAAGAGATACTCTGGCACATTAACCTTGTGCTGGTACAACTGCAGGTTGGGGTTTTTGTATCATGTTTGTTCACTTTAAGACACGACGTGTTAATGTGCCTCAGGGAAATCCAGCTCACCAGATCAGAACATTTAGTGCTGAAACACTGTCACAAACTCAAGATGACATGGGCAAGAGCAGAGGCCTCAGAGTTGCCAGTAAGCAGAACTGATGCTCTGCTGGCCCGAGGTGTAGAGGTGAAGTAGAAGAAGATCATATTATCATCCTGCTACCAACCAGTACCACAGCATCACTCCATTTAATCATTTGTATAGCACTGATTTTGACCTCCAATTTTTCCCCCCAGTAAATTGATGTGGAAATAAGATTAATTTATTCATGAATTAAAGCAATGCAATGAAGTATTTAATATCAACTTGAGACCCCTTGTAGGAGGAGCGCTTGAAAAGACAGACACAGTTTGGGCTTTCAGTGAAGGATGTGGTTGTAGCAGGAATTAGCAGGTGGTGAGAGTAGCATGGCTGGATAATAATTACACACACTGAAGTCTGGCAAAGAGCTTTAAAAATGGAAATAAAAACAAAATAAAGTCGGCAAGACAAAAGGTTCACTAGTTGCTTCTGGTCTCACATGGAGCATCCTGCAGAGTTTGGTCTGAGTCATGCTTGTATCAAATGACTTTATGTATGAAGGGACTTAATCAACAGTCAGTCACAAAACAAATTGATACACTATGGCACTTAACTGAGAAACAGGAATTAAAGAAGTCTGTGCCAAAGGCATTTAAGGAAATCTTTCTGCAGCCAACAGAGAGGACTGCAGCAGCTGAAGGATTTGTCTATACCTCAAAACAGCAGCTCAGCAGCCCCTCAGTCACAGGCCTGTGCTGGGTAAGACTGCTCTGGGCTAACGCAAGAAATGTGCATTCTTAGATGATAAAGCTGCTGTTATTTTATCTGCCATCATTATATTAAAAAAATAATCAAAATAAACAATATATCTAACATACTTTGGAGAGTCAAGCCTCAGTCTTTAACATTGTTTCACACACATTTCTACCTGATTACCCTTGACTGTCCCCGCCACCACAGTATGCTCAGGTGAGGCCTGTTTGATAGTAGCAGTTAAGGGATGGGAGAGTCATTTTCCATGAAGAGGCTATGTTTCCTGGTTTTAGCTTCTTTTATTGTAAACTGTAGTATATTATAGAGTTGACCACTGTAATCTCATTTTAGCATGGAAGAGTAACACTTCCCTGGAAAGGCTCCATCTTATTTCAAACACTAAGATAAAAAATACAACTTCCTCCACTTGCTCTGTAATTAAATGAATATTTTGACATTCTAGGAAATATACTTTTTCACTTTCTTTAAGTATCTCATATCTGTATGGTAATTCTGAAGCTACAGACAGAAGACTGTTAGCTTAGCTTAGCATAAAGACTGTAAGCAGAGGGGAAAAGCTAGCTTGGCTCTTTCCAATGGTTAAAACATCTTCTGGGCTGGGCACAGCAAACAAGATACAGCATTATAATTATAATTATTTAGAATCGCTGGTTGGTGGATTTTATCTAATCTTTGGGTAGAGAGCTGTTTCCCCTTGTTTCCAATGTTTATGCTACGTTAAGCTAACCATCTCCTGGCTGTAGTTTCATTCTTATCGTAGAGATATCAGAGTGGATTTAAAACATTTTATTGTCCACTTAAAAGAGAGATTCAACAGATAATAGTGTAGGAGAGTATTAGTGTTGCTCAGGTTTAGATTAGACCCAAGATTATTAGCTTTAGTGGCTTATCAGATGTGTTGCATTTGTAAGTTTTGAACAGGTAAGCGGTTAAGAGTCCACTTTGTTTAAGATGTTTCACCTTTTGGACATTGTTTTTCTCGCTGCACCTGAACTTCTCCATTACAATAAATGCTACAGTCCTGAAGTCTCCATATCTTGCATTGCTGGCACCCTTCCACTCCACCACCTCAAGGGAGTTGTCTCTCAAATATTAGGTTCCTAAATGTGAAGGGGTCAGTAGATGCTTGAAATAAGAAAGAATTATCAGTCAAACTTAAAACAGACTCTGATTGAAAAGGCAGATGCCATGTGTGTGTGAGTGGGCGGGACTGTGTGCATGTGTGTGTGTCTGTGACAAGAATAAACAGTACTGTTTATCTACAAACTAGTAAACACACAGAATGACTAATAAAACACCCAAATTAATAAATAGAGATGGCTCACATCTGTCTCAAAAACATAACAAATTAGATAAATAACTCTTCCATTCTTCCTCTCTGAACAATAACAGAGAGAGGAGACACACAGAGACAGAAAATAATACATGTGTAATTAAACCTACATCAGTTTCGGGACAGATGTTACCTCTGCTGTTCTAGTCAATCCCGGGAAAAGTGTTTTATATTGTTCAGAACAGGTAATGAGATTCCCTGAACTGACTACAGGCTCATTCACTACTCAGCCATTGATATTATAACAAGATCGAATAAATCAAAAAGATACAGATCAAAATACGGGAACTGCACAATGCGGCCTCTGACCTAGCAAAAAAAAAAACAAAAAAACAAAAAAACAAAAAGCCAAGAAATCAATCCACTCAGACAAGAAGGAGGACAAATGCAAATGAAGGAAGAGTTGAGGTGGGACAAATTGAGACATGCTGTTAACAAGTGCTCCAGTAGATCTGCAGCTGCAGGACGGACTGGCACGAGTCTGCAGCGACCCGGCTGCTGCGTCCTGTCGCTGAGAGATACCAACGCGCTAAATTTGACAAAGTGAAAAGCCATTTGCGGGAGAACTCTGCTGTGAGTCCCTGCAGAACAGAAATGAATTTCAGCTCCGCTTCATTTGACTTTTCCCCCCAAATTAAAAGCAGTGAGTTGTGACACAAGATGAGAAATGTGTCTGGGGTTTTTTTTTTTTCTTTCATTCCTTCCTTTCTTTTATTTATTTTTTTGCTCTTACTTACTTCTTTTCTTCCTTTCTGCTTTCTAACATTCAATTCTGTTTTCTTTTTCGTCTTTCCTTCCTTCTCCCTGTATCCCTTTCTTCTCCTTCCTTCTCTTCCTTTTCCCTTCGCTCTCTCTTTTCCTCTCTTGTCTTTGCTTCCTCATTTCTATTCTTGTCTTTCCCTCTTTTTTATTCCCATCCTAATGTCTGTTTATTTATTTTATTTTTAGTCTTTCTTTCTTTCCTATCTTCTATTTTTCTATCCTTTTGTTTTTTCCCCTCCTTCCATCTTTCCATCCTTCAGTCCTTCCTCTCTCCTTTCACCCTTCCCACTTTTTATTCTAACTGCTTTCTTTGTCCCTTTGTCCTTCCCTCTTTTCTTAGCTGCCTCCTTAATTTTTTCTCTTCTTTCATTCATTGTTATATCATTCTGTCCTTCCTCCCTTCTTTTCCTTCCTTCCCTCACTCTTAATGCTCTTCTATCCTCACTTTTTTTATCTTTCCATCCGTATTTCCTTTCAGCTATCTGCCCTTCCATCCTTTCTTCATTTGCACCCCTTTCTATCCTTCCCCTCTTTCTCTTCTTTTTTCTCTTCCTTTCTTTGTGCCTTTCCATTCTGCCTTATCTTTCTCCTTTCCTTCCACTTGTCTGTCCTTTTGTCCTTCCTTCTTTTTCTTCTATGTTTGCTTCCTTCTTTCAGCCCTTTTTCTTTCTTTGTTTCTTCCCATATTTCCTTCCTTATTTTTCCTTCTCTCCCCTCTTTCTCTCTGCCTCTTTTACACCACCTCTCTGTCTTCTTTCACTCACTCTCCTGGTCCCACTGTCACATCTGTAACTCATCTACAAACAAACAGCGTTTCTCAGATGTTTCCGCCAGAACTCCTCTGCCAGTAATACCATCAAAACTCAAACACAGAGGGTAAATGACTTGAGCCATCAGCCTATTTGTGTACACAGCTGTAAGTCTGAACATCAGCATCATCACATCTGAACTAAAACTTGATTTTGAATGTTTTTTTGTGATTTTTTTTTTTTTTTTTTTGTCTACGGTTTCTTTTCTTACTTTTCAGAGAAAATATTTCAACATTCATGAATAAGTGCAACAATTTCTTACGGAAGAAAAGCACATTAAGTGCCCGCTGCGCATGTTTGAAAGTAGAATATACAATAAAAATTATTCATGTGTGAACATGAAAAGGTCTGAAAAGATAAGGAAATGCAGGTGGGAGTGGTGTGTGTTCATGTCTGGAGGCGGAAAAGAGCAGCTGGATATGAAGGTGTGTGAGTGTTTACAGAAGCACACTGTGAATGTCTACTTAGCAGAGATAAAACGCATAAGGTCTCTCACGCACGCACGCACGCACGCACGCAAGCGCACACACAGCCAAATGTCTTCTTTTTTCCCTCCGATGTTTACAAATACACAGTGACTTTTAAAATGATTGATTGACTGATTGATTGGTTGACATTATTTTTATGACTATTTCGTCTTTCAGCTCAGTATTTAATCATTTAAATGGAAGTTAGTGAGTGACAAAAAAAAAAAAAAACTTCAGTTGAACTGAATGAAACTCTATTTCAAGGTCAGATCCCTCACAGTGCAGCATGAGGGAATTGCCCTCAAGCGAGCATCACATCACAAAGGAATAAAACATTCAAAGACTTTCATGAAGTTAAAAAGCCAGCGCGGGAATTTATCCACCACCTCCCCACCACCAAAAAAAAAAAACTAAAAAACTAAAAAAAAAGAAAAACTATTAGAATGAAATATAATCCCTTCTTTTCATGCCCCTGCACAGACGAATGACTCCGGGCTGTGTATCGTCCTCGGGAAGTCGGTCTCTGTGCAGCGCAGAGATTCATATTTTGATGAGGGGTTTTCAAAGTGTCATGGGCTTAGTGAAAATACGTTGGGACGGGGGGGAAAAAAAACATGAAAGAAATGCTAAGTCATCTTCAAACCGTGATGTGTGAGAGGAAAATGTCTCTTACGTTTTTTTTAAAAGTTAGATCTTTTCAAAAGGTCACCCGTTGGTAATAAAGACAAGACCATGACGAGAATCTGAAGTTTTAAGTTGAGCTCAGTCAGAAGGAATGCGGAGGTGATGAGGCGGGAGTTTGATTTAGGAAAATCTGACAACGTGGAGGTAAAAGAAATAGCGATGGAGAGATGGGCGTAGAGAGAGAGAGAGGGAGACGGCGAGAACAAAGGAGAAGCAAGTGAAGAATTGTACTGGACGCCAATGGCTGGTGTAATTGTAAAGACGTCCTGACTGAGAAAGTGACACATTGTTCCTCCGGTATCAGCTCAGAAATATTATTCTCTTTATGAATGAAAAAAAAAAATCTATTGATATTAAAGGTAAGCCACGGTGTGAGCTATAGGAGCCCGGCCTTATCAGAGCGACCATGTTTGATATCACACTTGCTGGGGAGAATGTGGCCTGATTACTACTGTCTGTCTGTGTGTGTGTGTGTGTGTGTGTGTGTGTGTGTAGCCACATATAAATATTGAACGGCTAGTGGTGACAGGTCTCATAGACTTGTACAGGTAATGTTTGTGTGAGTGTGATTCTGGATAACGTCCTTTACAAGTCATTTCAAAGCCACAGACACAAGGCGGCAAATGGCAACACTTCCATTGACTCTCTAATCTGCCAGAGTGTGTGTGTGTGTGTGTGTGTGAGCTGTAATGCATACACGCGGCCTGACAATGACCCTGTAACGGAAATATATCCTTTAGTCGCTGTGCCAGGCTACACTCACATACACTCAGATGTTTGCACAGAAAGATGCACAACACACATAATTACAAACTTTTGGAACAGATGGGCATTATGGCCCTAATGTGCTCTCGCGCTCTCTCTCTCTTTCTCACCCTCCAATTCACACACACACACTCACAAACAAACAGATTGCACTGTAATACAAGTTGCCAGAGGAGCAGTTATAAACAAGTGCCGACACTTCCCTTTGAACGAACAGAAGAGAGCCAAGGTGAAATCAGATGTATTTGTAATAGTTAAAAACCTCAGAGAGTACACAGATGTTATCACACAGGGAGCGTGTCCGCCGATTGTCAACAGCAAGGCTGAGGTGCCAAGGCCGCAACAGGAGCTGCAATCTGTGCTCGGTGTCGCTCTCTGCGCTTCTACAGAATCTCGCTGGCACGGATGAAATAAAAATGTATCACTATACCTTCAGTCAGTCTCCACACAGTCTGTGATAATGGCACAACCTCTGAGGACCTTGATGAAGTAATGAAGCACTGACGACAACAGTGTCTTCCTAGAAGAGGCTTCAAACCCTTTTATAAGTTCACCCATATAAACCCACAGGTAAGGATGGAACGAAACACATTACTGATAGCGATTATCTATTCCTCCACCTTTACATTCCTGACTGCACAGTGGCTTGTGCTGCTCACATCATTATTAGGTATCAGAATAAATTCCTCCATTTGAATTTTAAGTACTGTATCATAATGTTGGACACATGGGAAGGTAGTGATGGTTAAGTTCAAGCTACTGATATATTTCTAATATAGTTCAGGGTCTTACCTACATTTTATGTGTTTTACAAGAAAAGAATCACAAGTGAGACACTCTGCTCTCTCTCTCACACACACACACACACACACACACACACACACACACACACACACACACACACACACACACACACAGTGGACACTGGCACATCACCTACAATGGCCAACAGGTCCTCCAACCTGAACGATCATAAGGACGTTTGTTCCTAAACTATCTCCTGAAGTAGCATACTGTATGTTCGTCATCATGGTTACAATAATAAACACACGGTTACGGCTGTGGAACAGCCATGGATAAATTTGACTATTGGCTTTGAAATGGGAAATGAACAGCAATCTCCCTTGTCGACCGAACCATCCACCACAACCTCCTCCAAGCGTGGACGATGTCGCTTTTTATTCTACACCATCTAACTTTCTCCTGTGTTTCCATTATATTTACTACGACAGCTAGCGCCGAACAATAAAATGTAACCATTGGTCATAATAAGCTGTTAGCACAGACGGGGGTGGACAGACTCAGAGTGGCAGTGGATCATCCACAGCAGCCGCAATGGAGCCATTACGTAATGGAGTAATGGCAACAAGGGAACTGAAGCAGCAAGGAAAGCTTTGAATGACAAATGAACATGACATGAAAAATTAGACACTGCTGGGCAGAGAAAGGTGAAAAAGTAAGTCAGGTATATTAATGCTCTGTACAAAGAGGCATGCACAAGTCAAAAATAATGACAGAGGCTGCAGTATAACTCATTCTGAGTTGCTCAGATACATTCGTTCTGCTCTCATGTGCTGACCTTTTCACTCTCACATACATTAAAGTGAAGTGCCAAAGTTTTATTACAATCAAACCTTCAAACTCAAAATGGCAGAGGAAAATAAAATCTTTAATTTACATTTTTACATATAATCCTTTCCTTAAAGACCATCAGACCAGGCTGCAAAAAAAAAAAGGCAGCCCCATTTTGGCCCCCATCTCAAATTTTTGTCTGTGGTAACGATCCTTTGGGTTACAGCAGAGCTAGTGAGTGCAGGTGTGAGAACTGTGAAAAGTCCCCAATTGCGAAGCCTGGGCTTGTAGACTGTCAGCAGTACCCATCAACAGGCAGCTAATAGAGGCCAAGATGCCTCCTCTCAGCACACCTGGCTCCAAACACAAACCCAATATTCACCTAACACTCTGAGCGGCGCAGCAGGAGGCGTTGATGTACCTTAATGTATGAGGAATGTGACAGCCTTTTGTTGAAGTGAGGGTTTGAATGAATTGAACACAGCAGGTTCAAATATTTGATCTCTGCTCTGAGGTATTTTGTGTTTTTTTTGTGTTTTTTTGCCACACTCCCCGAGGCTGTGTATCCTGGCAGCTTGGTTTGCTTTTGTTTCTGTGCAATACTTAAACCATAAACAGGAAGACACTGCACACCAGAGTTGGCCAATAACACTGACAGTGAGACAACAAAACAAGAATCTCAGACACTGCTAATGGTCCCCCTGGCACAGAGTACAGGTGTAACACAGAAGAAGAAGAAGAAGAAGAAGAAGCGGAGGTGTGTCTGAGAAGGACAGCAAAACACACACACACACACACACACACACACACACACAAATTCTGAGAGTATAACTGCCATGTGCATGTGTTAGTATGAAAGCAATCAGAGGATGCGTTTGAGCACAGGTGGTGTGTCAAGTGTTAATGCATGCAAAGTGTGTTTGAGTGATGTCCATTTCCCTGCAGGTTAAGGTCAGTAGCCATCTCTCTCAGGCTTTTACTGTCACAGACCGCTGGGCTCGACATTTCCCGCCTGCCACCAGGCCATTTGGCAAACAGCAGGGTTTAGAACACCCTCAATTTGTGTGTGTCTGTGCATGTTTGTGTGAGTGAGAGAGAGGATACAGACGGAAAATGAGAAAATGTGTGTTTATAGGTGTGAATATGTGTTTTTGAGGCTCGTATGAAGAGGAGGACATGCGTGGTAGTTTGAAAATGTAGTGTTATTTTGTGCGCGTCTGTGTGTATGTGTGTGTGTGTGTGTCTCTGTGTGTGAATGTGAATGTGTGTGTGTGTGTGTGTGTGTGTGCACGCTTGGGTCAGAAGGATCCTAGCATCCATCTGTTCCATGCTGCTCAAGGTGTGTCTTTGCTTAAAAAGGGACAGCCTGTAGATTATTTAATGATGTCCAACTACTGACCTTTAGTCTGTGTTCTGCTGTTTGTCCCGAGTCAAATCCATATTTCACTTATCTGAACAGGTGTCTGCACCATATGATCTGACCCCACAGCCACTGAAATGGCTTCTGACACATCTCTACAACGAGATGATGACAGTGCTATACTGTCTGTCCATGTACCGACACAGAAAGACTGCCAGTAGATATGACTCTTTAAACGCATTAAGGTCCTACAGTTAGATAACTGGAAAACATTGTAGCAGGAGGCTGCACTCACAGTCACATCACAGATTCAAATAGAAACCTTTGACATGTTGTTCAAGTAATCTATTGTAGCGGCTCTGTGGTTAATTAGCCTTGTCAGTTTATGAAAGCCTCTATACATGACCCCGGAGGCCAGTGAGTCTCTAAAAGACTGTTTTGAGTGCACAGATTGGAATGTCCTGTTGGAGTCACAGGAAAATGGTAAAAGCAAAGGACCCTGACCTTGACAGAATGGCTGAATGTACCACAGACTACACTAACTTCTGGACACTGTAATACCAGCAAGGACTGTACACTGCTTTCCAAACAAGAAACCCTGGATCACCAGTAACATCAAGACCCTCCTCAAGCAGAAAAAGGAAAAGGAGGCCTTCAGGGATGGAGACAGGGAGAAGCTCAGGTGTGTGTAACATGAGCTGAAGAGGAGATTAAAGCAGGTGAAGGAGGACTACAAGAGGAAAGTAGAGAGGAAGCTGCAGCACAACAACACCAGAGAGGTGTGGAACGGGATGAGGAACATCACTGGCTATAAGGACAAGAACAGCAAGGCAACATCAGATGATTTGGACAAGACCAATGAGTTCAACCTGTTCTACAGCAGGTTTGACACAGCCTCACCTGTTCTCTCTCCCACTGCTTCAGCTGCAGCTTCTCCTACAGCATCTCCTCCACAACCAGACTCTGTAGCTGCAACTCCCTCCACACTGAGGTCAAGTCTCCTGTCCTTTACTGTGGAGGAGGTAAGGGCGGAGCTCAAGAGGCTACGTCCTGGAAAGGCAACAGGCCTGGATGGTGTGTGCCTGAGGCTGTTAAAGGACTGTGCAGCCCAGCCGGCTGAGCCTCTCCAGAGGATCTTCAACTTAACCCTTCAAACAGGGAGGGTCCCGGTCCTGTGGAAAACATCATGTCTTGTTCTGGCCCCTAAAGTAGGACGACTGGCTGAGATAAATGACTACAGACCAGTGGCCATCACATCACACATCATGAAGACCCTGGAGCGGCTGCTTCTCCACCTTCTGAGGCCACAGGTTGAACATGCACTAGACCCCCTACAGTTCGCCTACAAAGAACATATTGGAGTTTATGATGCCATCCTTTACAAGCTCCACCGGCCAATTCTTACTTGGATGAGCCAGGTGGTCACATGAGGATTATGTTTTTTGTTTTCTCAACTGCATTTAACACCATCCAACCCCCCATCCTTAAAGACAAGCTGGAAGGGAGGGTGGGTGGATCCCTGCTTCATGTTCTGGAATTTAGATTACCTGACAAGACGACCACAGTACATCAGGCTGGGTAACTGTGTCTCAGGGACAGTGATGAGCAGCACTGGGGCTCCACAGGGAACTGTACTGGCTCCGTTCCTGTTCACACTGTACACGGCCGACTTTAAATACAACTTTAAATACAACTTTAAATACAGTCCTGCCTCATCCAGAAATACTTGGATGACACAGCTATTGTGGCGTGTATCAGGAATGGGCAGGAAGAGGAGTAAAGGGATCTGACAATGACCTTCAGTGAATAGAGCGACAAGAACTGCCTCCTTACCCGAAGGGGGAGAGCCGGCTTTTTTTCCTCAGGAGGCTCAGGTCCTTTGACGTCTGCAGTGAAATTCTGCATGTTTAATCAGTCAGTGGTGGCCAGTGAACTTTTTTATATTGCAGTCTGCTGGGGCAGCAGCATGTCTGACACGAACACAAGGAGACTGGACAAGCTGGTAAAAAAGACTGGGTCAATACTTGGCAGGAGTCTGGACTCACTCAGGACTGTTGTGGAGAGACGCATGCAATGTAAGATGGAGGCCATCTTGGACAATGCCAACCATCCTCTCCACAACATTCTGGCAGGACAGAGAAGCAACTATAGCTGCAGCAAACGTCTCATCTCACTGCGCTGCAGAACAGAGAGGTTCAGGAGATCCTTTGTTCCCACTGCCATCAGGCTATACAACACCTCAGCCAAAGGATGTGGACTAATCTAAT
>NW_019525450.1:3031888-3032541 GCF_002814215.2 Seriola lalandi dorsalis
GGTAAAAAAGACTGGGTCAATACTTGGCAGGAGTCTGGACTCACTCAGGACTGTTGTGGAGAGACGCATGCAATGTAAGATGGAGGCCATCTTGGACAATACCAACCATCCTCTCCACAACATTCTGGCAGGACAGAGAAGCAACTACAGCTGCAGCAAACGTCTCATCTCACTGCGCTGCAGAACAGAGAGGTTCAGGAGATCCTTTGTTCCCACTGCCATCAGGCTATACCACACCTCAGCCAAAGGATGTGGACTAATCTAATGATTATTGTTTATTCATTATTAACTATTATTATTATTATCAACAATTAGCTAATGGACACATGAATTTCCCCTAGGGGATAAATTAAGTATCTATTCTTTAAGTATCTATTCATCTATCTATTTATGTTGTTTGCACAGGGTGTGATAACAATCTCCCCTGGAGTAATCCTCTACTAAGAGCAGGCGAGCAGTACCAGAGAGCCACTTATGGAAACTTAAATTTCATTTTTTAAAATCATTTAGGCTCCATCTCAGCCAAGTTTGATATATAATTTCAATGTGGTCTTCATTATTCATTATTCTGTGCTTCAGAGAAGGTGCTACCAAACTGCACAAGAAATAGATTTTACAATATAAAATTCAATGACCAATATACTAAATAAAAA
>NW_019525450.1:3032591-3057704 GCF_002814215.2 Seriola lalandi dorsalis
ATCTCCCCTGGAGTAATCCTCTACTAAGAGCAGGCGAGCAGTACCAGAGAGCCACTTATGGAAACTTAAATTTCATTTTTTAAAATCATTTAGGCTCCATCTCAGCCAAGTTTGATATATAATTTCAATGTGGTCTTCATTATTCATTATTCTGTGCTTCAGAGAAGGTGCTACCAAACTGCACAAGAAATAGATTTTACAATATAAAATTCAATGACCAATATACTAAATAAAAATAAACAAAAATTAAAATGGATACTTAATATATAGATGTTATATTAGATTTTTATGATTAAACAACAGGTTTTATCAAGTTTTTAAAGCCCTAAAAAGTATTTCTCTATAACATTATGTATTCATAGCTAAATATACAAACAAGTGAGAAGAGCAGGAAAAAATATACATAAATACTGACTGACAAAATTACTCTTCACTACATTTAGTGGCCAATACATTATCTACAACATTTTTAATTTGTTTATATTTCACAGAGAGTTTGTGGGAGGGCTCCACTGAGGCTGAAAGCTGAATAGAGCTCCACTGAAGTGTTGATTCTCACTGAGATCAGGAGCACGAGTAACTCTTTCACATTAGAGAGAGTCAATAGATTTTGTGTTGAGATCAAAAATGTCTCTAAACAGAACTATGTATAGGTTTGTCGGCTGTCTTTAGAGGAGAAGAAAGCAGTGTTTCTGACCAGAGATGGAAACACTCGAGTTTGCAACTTGGACTTAAGTCGCACACACAGTCACTTGAGACTCGTCTTGAGACTTGTCCTCAAAAACTAGAGAGTTGACTCGGTCTCAAGATTTGGGACCCGCCAACAATTTGTATTTTATTGCAACCAAGGAGGTTATGTGTTCACTCATGTGTGTTTGTTTGTTTGTCAGCAGGATTACACTAAAAGTACTGAACCGATTTGCCCCCCACCTGGGTGAGGGAGGGGGCATGAGCCAGGGAAGAGCCCGTAAAATTTTGGGGCAGATGTGGATCATTTCCTACCACTTTGAATTTTTTTTTTCTATGAAGTCTGATGTATGGTCTGATGGTTGTTGGGCTGCGAGGGTGAGAGAGGGAGCGAGCGAGAAATCAATAGCGCTATGTTGTGGTGATCGGCCCAGTGGAGCAGGCCGCGTGACCCACTGTGGTTCTCTGTGGCCATCATCTCCCTCACGGCTGCCTCCAAAGCAAACTGCGCTCAGTCCCGCGTGGCAACAGACAGGAGAAGCAGAGTGAGTTCAGGACCACAGCTGGCGGTGAGCTTTACAGAATGATTGTTTGGCAGAAGACAACGGGAACCTAGTTTATTTAGCAGAATAATGTTGTACAAATTCATTTTCTGCTTGTGATCCGCTCAGATCTATAGAATTTAATTACAGAAAGATCCAATGGAGAAAGAAAAACTAATAAAATTAAAATATGTCTGGTGAAGTATTTACTGTTGTACTCTCCAGTTTGAATTATCCTGCTACCAACATATACAGAGGAAAGTGAAAAAACAAAAAACAAATCATCATAGTTAATTTATCCTCTGTTTACTCCATGATTCTTATAAGGTGTAACACAGGGTGTAGCCTGTGTGATGGTGTCTCCAGATGGGTTTTGGTGCGACAGTCCAAGTCACAAGTCTCAGGCTTCTTGTTCCCACCCTAGTGTATGTTATTTGAAATTGGCCTTGGTGGAGCTCTTTTACGTTTTTTTTTTTTTTTATGTTTTTGGAACATTAACATGAAGGAAATGTCTGACGAGCTGAATGTCTTTCTCTTGCTTATTATCATTCATAACTTTCTAAGGGAGTGATGATAATGCAGTACATGCTTTGAATTGTTTTGTTCTAAGCAGACTGGATGGTGTGCAGATGTCAAGACTTGAGACTTGACATGGGCTTGTAAAAAATGACTCGTGAGCATCTCTGTTTCTGACAAACATTCATATCAAATATACAGAATGATATGAGGTCGTCTCTCTCTTTCTTCCTTCCAGCCCCTGTATATTCCAGCCTCACTCCCTCTCTTCTCTCTCTAACCTTTCTAATCTCCCTCATTCCCCCTTTTTCTTCCTTTTTCCAGCTCGACTCCAAGGACGTATGTTTGTTCCCCAAGCTGTACTATCCAATCGGAGCCCTCTCTTGACCCACGCCTTATCTCTGATTGATGAGTGACGGCTCCCGCAGAGTGGACCTCATTGCAACTTTTCCATTAACCTTGTTTTCAAATTGTGCCCGATGTGTGTGTGTGTGTGTGTGTGTGTGTGTGTGTACATATACAGTACATACAAAACAGAAATCAGAAGCCAAAGGTTCCTAGAGAGTTTTACAATGCTACAGTTGAGTGGTATGTTGCTTTGGTTTTAATGCACACAAGTGCTATTCTTGCATGTGCTTCAGTGCTGTTTGTGGGCTGTTGTATTCACAAAAAACAGAACAAGATTAAAAGAGACAGATGAGAAAAAGATGAAGAGAGTGAGAAAGACAGACTAAGAGAATGTGACACTGTGGCCATGCCTGAATAGCTCAGTAGATTAAGGGTGTAAAATTAAAAGCAAGTATGTGACATAAGCAGCATAACGAACTAATTCACTTTTACAGCCATTCATGACTTCTCAGATGCCCCAGTCACCTCGCCTGCTGCGTAGTATTGCATGTTTTTCTCTGGGACGTCATGCCACGCTCCCTAGGGTGCGTTTGATCTGACTCACCCTCACAGCCCTGGGAGCACCTTTTTCTCTCATGCAGAATAACCCTACACAGTTGACAACAGCACTTTGGTAGCTGCTAAATATAAAGAAAGCTGCACTTATCAATAAAGTCAAGCTTAAAAAATAATCAATTTGCAACTATTATTAAGGCGCAGAGAAGCCAGCAGCACTGTAGTAATGCATTTTTGCTGATTTTGCACCATTTGTCATACATATTTAAGTTGTGCAGCTTTATGTTACAGCTTCGTATTCTATTTAACAGGCTTGAAGTTCATTATGGCAGTAAAAGAGTCCTGTACATCAAGCCCCGCTACGCATTAAAGTTGCATAAAAACCCCATTCACCAACTAAATCACAACTTCCCACCCCCCGAATGCTAATTCCCTTCCTGCTGAGATGAACACATGATGCAAATTTAATACACCATGCCTTACCTATGTGCAATATGGGGATACGCGCGGTATAATCGGAATTGAATTTAGAATGGCCATGCAAAATTGATGCCGTGTTGTGCACATTATGAATACGTACTGACCAGGCATGTGCAAAAATATGAAGTGTTGCCATGTCAGCTGCAACACATCGGAGTCACTTCTTCTGCAGGGCATTGCAGGGTTATGGAATAAAACTAAAATTATGGGACAATAAAAAACTATGAATAACACTGTAATCTTACACATTACTAAGTAAATAAAGGTGGTGATTTGTATTCAGGTGAAAAATATTAAGAATGTAGACACAAACATCATTTTTTTCTGCCACCGATACTCGATGCCAAATGGTGTGGTATAACATCCTACTGTCTAAAATAGTGCCTAGACTGGATCTGTTGAAATGGGCTGTTCTAGATATTTTGGTGGAAATGACTCAAATGATGCATTAACCACTTAAACAGGTATTTGGAGGCTATACATGGGGCTGCAACTTCGCCAGCTCCTTTGCACCACATTTCTTTTTCAATCCTTTTACTGAATGTCAAATAACCCTGAGGTAACCTTATATAAGCTTATATGTGGAACCAAACGCTACAATATTGCAGGCTATTCACAGGTTTAATATTGTGCAGCATCTCATTCTCCCCAGCTGTGGAATGAATTGATGCAGAGACTTTAAGTGGTAGCATAACATTTGGAAGGAATGGAACTATGAATAATACACACACACAAATGCACAAGGAACCTTGTATAGAGCTGTGCCCACAAGAACACACACACACACACACTGATATAGTGATACGAAAGATAGACACATACACACTTATGACACACACTTTTTTTTTTTGATACACAAAATGGGAGGCAAATTATACACATGCATAGAGGAAGAAAGGGGAGCGTACAAGTCAAGCCTTAACTGCATGTGAAAGCTCAGCACGCCCATGTGCCTTTCCTGCCTGCAGACCAAACACTGGACGTCAATGATGCAGAGGCAACAAGACAGCTGCTACACACACACACACACACACACACACACACACACACACACAATCTTGTTTTACTATATATGTGGGAACACATCATTGACATGCATTCCCTAGCCCCTTACCTTAACCTTAACCTCACGGCCGAATGCTTAACCCTAACCGTAACCTTATCATAACCTTATCGTAACCTTAACCCTAAAACAAAATCTTAGCCCTCAGTCAGCCATTTAAACTAGTGGGGTCAAGCGCTTTCGTCCCCACAAAGCTGTCGTAACCCACAAGTATAGTGGACTCCTGGGCTCCTAGGTTTTTGGACCCCACAGATATAATAAAACAAGCCCATACACACGCACGCGCGCACACACACACTCAAAATGTCGTACAAACAGTAAACTAAAAACAGTGCAAACGCCTTCACCTACTTCCTCCTTTTCTTTCCTCTCCTCTCCTCTCTCATTTTTTTCTCTGCCAATTTCAGACATCTTTGCCAACACAGCATTAATGCTACGTGTCCTTTACAGAGGTAAAAATAGAGATAAAGAACAGGAAGAAAAAACACAGGGAGTGTAGGAATAAACAGCCACATCTAATCTCAGCTGGCTGAGGGCAGTATACAGGTGAGCTCTGAAACTGAAAGTCTGTTGATTTGCTGAATTCATGTTTTCTAGGAGAATAAAATACTCTTCAGCTTTCAGGTGGTACTGCTTGGAAACTCAGAGGCAACGGAAGGAATTTTCTCAGATTTACTGGATTCTACATTGACATTGACAAAAACACCTGCATCACCTATGCTCAGAATGATAGAATCATTTTATATCAACAAAACAAATGACTTACATCACACCCCACATTCAGTGTAATTAGCAATGGAAGTATTAGTACAGAGAGAAGTTTATTGTGACATGTTTGCATCATTAGCAAAGCCACGTGCGAGTCAAGTTACTGCTATCTGTCTTTGTCAGGTGCATATCATGTCGGTTTGATCCAGAGATACGGACTCCAATTGCACTTAAGTTGCGCATATTTGAGACTTGACTTGAGGATCGTCCTCAAAAAATTTGAGACTCGATTCAGATTCAAGGATGTGGGACTCGTAAAGAACCTTTATCTTTCCGCAGTAAATTAAGAAATTTCAGACATTTCTGAATGTAATTTCCTTGGATGGCAAGAAAGGACAGGAGCAAGAGCAATGTAGCTGTGTGAGGTCGTCATCCGTCTCACGTCTGCCTCCCCAGCAAACTATGCTGGGTTCCGTCCCGCGGCTCCGTCCACACGTGTCTGTGTCTTTATCATCGTTAAAATACTGAGGCAGCAATGGACTCTTGCTCACTCGTTTTACATAATTAACATTGTTAAAAAAATTTTAAAAAAATCTGTTGCCACGTGTCAGATTCAAAGGGTTAATGGGCACTCATGAGCACCAAGGTATCTTTTCCCCCTTCTCTGTGTGCCGCCTGTCCATTGGCACCTTAGATAATTGCTTATGTGACTCTAGCAAACCAGTTACGGTTTGAAACATTCACCTTGATACTCCAGTGGGTGGGCTGGATTCATCATCTCTTCCCCACCTATCCACAGGCCACTGATGAAACTTAGCACATCCACTTGCCCTTCACATTTTGCATTAACTTCAGTAACAAGTTGTCAGCTCTTTAATAACCTCATTAACACATTGTGCAGAGCCAAAATTCAGTTTCAAATGACCATGAAATGATAGTGCCTCATCACTGTGACAGCAAACCACTGGGCCTTCAATTTTTTCAGAAATGAAGTCAAAGTAAAACCATTCAATCAAACATTTATTTATTTGGACCGCATGTGGCTGAAAACATCAAACTAGATGTGATAGGCTTTTACTGATGGGCTGCATGCAGAGCGGTGCCTGCTTCCATCAGAGGCCGGGCTCACAGCAAGCCGTCACGCTGCCTCAAAATCCAGTTTCAACAAAGTGTTATTCAGATAATCTTGACAAAATATGCAGCCTACCTGAGGGGAGTCAGGCTTTGCTCACACTGCATACTAGTTTAGAAGCTAAATTCATAAAAGCAGTGCTGGCAGCACAACCGAGCTGCGTGTATTCAACCTGTTTTCCTACACTGAAATATCGTAGTACAAGTAAGCTGATGCTGATATGCTGATATTCTATTAACAATGACAAGATTTAAAATGCTCCCTGTTAGATCTCAATTAATGACCTTAACAATTTGTAAAAAAAAAAAAAAAAAAAAAAAAGGCACAGATCATACAAGTTTTGATAAATACTTAATCTGCTTTTTCGGCCCTTGAGCAAACCAGGGGTATTTGTACCCGGGGGGGGGTCTCCTCAGTTGCTGAAGGGTGTGTGGAAAGATTGTAAAGTAGCCCAATTATTCTGATCAAATTAAGATTTAATTTAAGGATAGAGTTGTATGAATAAGTTTAGTCACCCCTGGGCAAACTGAATATTTTGTTGGTTTTTTAAGTGTAAAGAAGTAAATACAACCCCTACAACAAGCCCTTCTTTAGATGTTAAAACACTGTTACTTAGGAAATAGAAAAAAAATGAATCAGTAACTGTTTCATTTGCAAAAGCTTGGACACCCTGTTTCTTGTACACCATTCAGAAGCTCATTAATTCATTAGGCCTCAATTGACTCGTTAGGATGTGTTAAGAAGGTCAAGAACTGTCATTAGGAACTGTCAGACGATGACAATTTCAGAGCTTGATAAATTAACTGTGTGTCATGATAAGATCTGGAAGACCAAGAAAACTGTCAGATAAAACTGTATATAAATCTGTCAGGGAAAAAGGCAAAGACAAACCCCAATATTACTGCAGAGCTTCAGCTGACGCAGGACTGGTGGTGCACCATGCCACTGTGCAGCTTCGATGCACAAACAGGGTTTACATGTAAGAGTCATCAGAAAGAAATATCACCCGCAACTTCACCACAAAAGTCAACGTCTGAAGTCTGCAAAGCAACATCTGGATAAGCCAGAGTCAATTTGGACAGACATGCTGTGGACAGCTGAAATCAATGGTTTTTGGCCACAATCACCAATGTTGTGTTTGTAGAAAAAAGCAGCAGCATTTGATGAAAAAAACACCTTGAAAACTGTTAAGCATGGGGATGGAAATATTCATCATATCATTTCACGGACAGAGGTAAGAGTGGATTAATATCTAAATATCAGCAAATTCAACATGCTTCTGTGGTCAGTCAAAAAACTGAAAACTGAAAAGAGACTTGCTTCTACAACAGGACAATGATCCAAATCAGGCCTTAAAATCCACCATGAACTACTTCAAGAAACTCAAGCTGAAGCTTTTGGGATGGCCCTCACAATCCCCTGATCTGAACATCACTGAAAATCCATGAGTAGATCTTAAACATGCTGTGTTTGCAAAAGATCCTAAAAAATCTCCAAAGTTGAAGAGATCTGCACAGAACAGTGTGTGAAAATTTCTGAATGAAGAATAGAAAGACTCTTAGCTGGCTACAAAAAGCATGAGCAAGCTGTGATATCGGTCAAAGACGAGGTTACTAATTACTGACTTAGTAGGGTTTCTGAGTTCATGAAATAAAAACTAACAAAGCATTAACATTTCAAGAAAAGCTCATTTTGAATATCAGTTTGCTGCAGGGGTTGTAGTTACTTGCTTTTATTTAAAATCAACAAAATATCTAATTTTTTCCAGGAGGGCTCAGACTGTTGTTGCAACTAAAAGTGTGTGAAAACTAGTTAGCAGAGAAGCTGTTACAGTTACCTTAAAGTAATGGATAAGTGGTTGAAACAGATAGCTAAAAGTAAAGGATATGGAGTTGAAATGATTAGCTAAATATAATGAATAAATGGTTAAAATAGATTGCCAAAAGTAACTGATAAACAATTGAATGTACCGGCTAACTTTAATGGATAAACATTTAGGTATAAGTAACGGTTAAAATACATAAGCTAGCTAAACGTAATGGATAAATGGTTGAAAATGTACGTCTGCCAGTCCAACTGGTAGTAGTGTGAATACAAACAACTAAACCTAAACATTGCCATTTCAATTGTATTAAAAAATAATAAAACATCCAATATTTGCATCTTATTTATCTTTTATATCATTTATATTTAAATAATACTCAGTTTTAAGTCAATTCAAATTAACATATTTGAAATATGACAGGTAGTGTCGATGAAGGGGGTGAATAATGACACTGTACCTCTCAGAGGCAAATGTTCCCCTGTCAGACTTATCAGCTAGTTTTTCTACTAGCTGACATGCCATCTCTGGCTTTTTGTTTGTTTCTCTCTGTCTTAGTTTTTTTTTGTTGATCTTTCTCCCTGCAACCAATTTGATTCAGTCTGACATTCATCATAGCTCTGCTGACCTATCCTCTCTTGTGTGCCTTGTTCTAGCACTATCTTATCTGCCCAGCTACAAAAAAACAGATTTCAACATACAGTACAGGAGCAGAATGGGATGTATCAATCCACACTGTACAGCAAAGAGAATGAACCATCCGGCTGCGGTATACATATCTCCACCCTTCATCTGTGTGATGCTGAGAGCTGCCAGCTGTCTCAAATATGGATTAAACCTCAGAAATGATCAGCATTCATTCAGAGAGGCTTTTATTGAAGGAAATGAACTGGATTTAATCCTCAAGACTGGCCTTTGGCAAGGTAGAAAAGGATAGCCTCTGCTGTTTAGGTGTTGATAGTTGAATTGTACTTAAAACTTTAGCACACATGAATAACACAACAAAGTGAGCAGGACTGATTAGTGAGAAGTTTTTCAAATTAGATATGGGAATCGCCTGAGGTGGAGTTTGCGGGCAGAAAGGGTGGGATTCTGTTGTGTGTTATGGGCATTACTGCATAACTAAAATGCCTATGCACATAGCTGCTGGAGCAATTGTACATCAAGCTGCCGTTTGCCTATCCTCATATGTCACTACACATTAGGGATGCTGTTGCTAAAAGAGTACTATATAGTGACCTCAAGAGCTTTGATGTCAGTTTGGGTTTTCTCCTACAAGTTTCTGATGATTTCTGAGACTGTTGATAGTGAAGACAATAGTGAGGAAGTTGAAGTATGGCTCAGTATTCTTCTCCCTTTTCAGTGACACATACTAGGAGTATTTACACTCAGTAACGAGACAAAGGAAAACAGAAGTTACCTTGATGTAACTCAATTTCAAATACATGTGTTTCCCACTGTCGCTCCATTTCACAAAGTAAATGAAAGAATGTGAACACAGTCACAATGAGGAATAGTGTTAAGGCATGATAAAGCCTGATCACATACAATACATCTATCTGGTGATGCGGGGGTGCTATTAGCGGGTGACATCTAACACTTAACTGTAGAACTGAAAAAATCAAAACCACATGTAAGGTGGGACTCCTGTTAACCCTTGCATCAAGTGTAAATCCAGTTCAACTGAGCAGATATAATAACCGGAGTGATATGCTGTATTTCATAAATATATGGAAATACTGCTGAACATTTCTTAAAAAAAATGAATTACTTTTTACAGTAACATGCTTTTGTTTATACCATGGACACTCAGAAAGCTTGACTCTAGTTAGCTGCCAGATGTCCATTTATTTCTGGTAACAGAACAGTACAATCGGGTAACTCTGATGTAGGGGCTTGTTTGTTGTTCTTCATTTATGTACCAGAATAAACTCTAGTGAAGTTTAGTTAAAGAATATGGATGAAATGTGCCTAGTGAGAACAATCTCACTTTAAACCTGTTTGATTCTCGCGAGAAAGTGGATTTTCTAATGACCTAACTTGAATACAACTTTTGAAATGTCTACAGCACAGCTGGAAGAGAGAGAGAGTTAGGTGACACTTCTCAGCATTGGAAAGGCAGGATGCAGGACTGTTTTCCATTCTTGGAGAACAGGCTACATGTGTTGAGAATGTGAAAGCAATCAGTAAAATTTCTCTTAATGTGTATGATAAAAGCACTTTTTAAACAGTCAACTCTTGACTTTTAAAATCCTGACACAATCAGGCCTATTATTATCCTCTACAGATGTAAAAAAAAAACACATAAAAACATAAAAACACCAACAACTTGTCAGTTTGTATCCCTTATTTGCACTAAGTACTAGTCTTTGGATGTACTATATAAATTACAAACACAGAACTTATATTTTGTTTTCCATCATGACCGGGCAATCCACTTACAGCCACTCTCTGCCTCTACAGCAGAGAGTAATTACTGCTACTTGACTTCTAAAATAAAACATTAGCCAGCAGATATTTTTACTGCATGTAAAGTATGTTATTACTTCAGGCCAAAACCACTTAAATGTTCTGTTCTGTAATATTTACAAGGGTGAGTACAAGTTTAAAAGGAGCACTTGAATGTGTTTTTTCACTGAGAATGAATGTCCGCAGTGCATATGAGTATTCAAGATAATAAGTTGTACAATAAGTTCAGAGTTCAGATAAGGGCCAAGTGACGACAGTCAATCACAGTCACATTAAAGCTAACCTGATTGGAGTATCGCATGCTGACGTTGCGTTGGTCCCGGTGGGGCACGTAGCGGTGGACGGGATCAATATCTTTAGGGCTGATCAGCTCATCCACTGGAATGTGAACAAACACACACAAAAATAGACATAAGAACCATCAACATACATAAAATGCACACACCCTCACAGAAAGATGGCAAGTGTAACTAGAAATCTGCAGGAAGTTGCAGAAAATATGGTCACATTCTCCTCTTCCTGAGTTACACTGTTGAATAATGACCAGAAGTGGTTTTGCAGAAAATTATGATGTCACAGTGAAATTGAGCTTCGACAGTTTGGATATAAAATATCATCACTTCATCATGTTATGCAATTAGAAATTTGTATCATAATTAGTGTATTAGTGAATTCTCTTATGTTTTGTGAGGTCAAAGTGACCCTCCCCCGAATTCTAATCAGTTCATCCTTGAGTCCAAGTGATTATTCACACAAAATTTGAAGAAATTCTCTCAAGGCATTCCTGAGATATCTAGTTCGTGAGAATGGGTCGGACGGACAACTCGAAAATGCAATAGCTGCAGCTTCGACTGTCACCGATGCGGAGGCATAAAAAGGAAGGACCAAAAAAATCAATGTCCTATCAAATGCGGACATTCACACACACACAATGGATGAGTACAACTGCATCCTTTTTATTCAACTGAGTGACGAATTAAGCAATACTTACAATCATTAAGTAATCATGAATAATGAAAAAAGTATTTTAGATTTAGATTTTTTGACAACTCAAACTATTTCCGATCATAACACATATAACATGGTACAATGAATCTTATCTAATATCACCTTAAGGTCAAATTAGTTTTGCATAATGATCTTACAGGCTGATATTAAAAAACTAGAATGAACGTGTGGGTTTGGAGCATTATATCACGGCACTCACAAAAACACACACAGAGTCATACCCAGCAGCTTGGCGATGTTGTACAGGGCTTGACCCCACAAGAAGACCTTCCCATCACGTCCAGAGTTGCTAGGGAAACGCTTCTGGCTTCCATGCTTGCTCTGCTCCGCCTCCACAAAATCAGCCGGTACATAGTAGTATTTGGGAATCACAGCATGGCCTGGCATGAGAGACAAGGACTGTGAGCATTCTGTGTGTGTGTGTGTTCATGTAGACAGCATCTTGTCATATGTATGTTTAGGTTCGAAGAATATGCAGCTCCCTCCTGTAGTTACAGGAACATACTTTAATAAGACTGCAGCAGTGACAGTAAGTAGCAACAATTTCATGCAGCAGAACCATGTTTGTGTGTAATTTTTAAATCAATTTTCTACTTGAGAAGAACATTTTCATATTTCAACATATACACGCTTACATGATTCAACCATCATTACAGGCTGCCATAAAGCGGTAGAGGTGCTGAGAGGATGTTTTATAACCTCTTGTGTTGTAAACGCAATGATGGCTGAAGCGCATACAAGAACTTGTAAGTAAAAAGCTGTTAATGCTAACACTGCCTAGTAGCAATAGCAAAACTTACACATAGCTCCTTTAAAAAAGCACCAATTCTCCTAGGTACACGGTTTTTCAAGGTACTTGGCAGGAAGGTTGTTCCAAGTATGTTTGAGAACTTGCCACAGTTCCTTTGTGGCTTCTGTCTGCCTGTATGTAATCCCAGACTCACTCCATTATGTTGAGATCAGGGCTCTGTGGAGGCCAGACCATCTAATGCAGCACTCCTCACTCTTATTGTCACTGAAGTTAGTTCTTTATGACTCTGGCTGTATGTTAAGAAACGTTAAGTTGACTGCTCCTAGCAACCGCTACCACAGCTTTTGTGTCAACTGGAAGTGACACAGGTGCGACACATACGTCACTTGCTACTGATTGGTTAGGCAAAGATACAAGTAAATAACCTTCTTTCCACAGACTGGTTAATGTGAACAGAATGTCACACTGAAGTGAAATTAAATGTCAACTCTGATTATTAAACTGCATTCTGGTCACCTTGGAGCACATAATTGTACCTGGAGTATATATCCAACCTGATTCTAAGGGAAATAGCCAACTGACTCAAAGGATGACACAGCTGCACCTGGTTGCCCATTCCCCAGAGTACAGCAGTATGTGTCTGCATCTGTCTGCATCTGTCTATGTATCATCTAAACAATGGGAGCACACGACTCCTGGGAGGTCAGGCAAACCTGCAGCAGAACAGACAATAGAAGCCACTGACAGCAGCAAATGCCTTTTTTTGGGGGGTTTAGACTTTTCATGGGCATTAATGATTAAGAGAGAGAAAAAAAAAGTACACTTGTCTTATCCTTTAAAACCCAGGCAATTAACTTTAGGAGTTTTGTTAATTCATACATAACCAGTAAAAGGCTCTGTGAAGACATCAGGGGCGACTTCAGTCAGCTCTGTCTCACATCATGAGACATTATTCTTTCTGCACTCCAATTATTTCTGTTCTTTTATGAACAGACCAATAGAAACTCAAAGCTCTTGACATCCCTATCATTTGACTGCCTCCCCTCACAGCAATGGGGGCAGGTGAACAGGCTATCTGCTCATGAGGAAAGGCTGAATTCACTTGAATGTAACACCTCTGTGAGTCTTAGTCACAGCATGTGGTGTATGAATATGGATGACGTGATTTAATAGGAGAGAGTTTTTCATTACCAGAGGGAAAGAACAGAGGCGACTCAGAGGCTTCATAACCAATCATATTGATATGCCAAATGAGATAAAGTTTTATGTATGTGTGTAATTCTTCCGCATTAACCAGTCACTGCTTTTGTGTTTGTGTGCGTTACAGTGTATTTATGTGATTACTCACCCTCATAAGACTGAAAGATGATGGGTTCAAGAAGTTCCTGGTATTCTTTGACCTGAGCTTTATTTCCTCTGAACACACCTGAAACACACACACACACACACACACACACACATTAATGATACAAATTAAACTGAAACTTTGATGAATCCCTTTTCTTCCTATTAACACACTTGGTTCGTCTAATGTTACCGCCCCCATTTCACATAGATATAGTAATTTCATCCATTGTTAATATAAAAATATTGATTATTGCAGCTTTAATGTTAGAGCACTTTTAAGTACTTAGCAAATGAAAGACACTATATCTGATTGAACAGCAATCTGAATTCTGACCCAAACAGGGCTCTGCTATTTTATGCTCAATTGTTTATTACATCAGTCAGGAAAATGTAAATGCAATAGTCATGTTGATATGACCTACAGGAAGACAGGTTCCTCAGAGCCTAATATGTGCTGTAGGTTTACAGTATTCTAAATTTTGCACAGTAGCTACACAAGATAGTTGTAGAGCATTTAATTTTAGAGCCTTGTGTTGTAAGTTCTGTTTACTTTGTTTGTGTCTTAGTTTTTGAGCTGTCTGGGTGAGTTTAATAAACACATTGAAATTGGTCGTTAGTCCTAAAAATGTCGGTGGAGTATAATTGTCACGAGGGTGATTAAATTATGCTTGAATTCACATTACTTGGAGACACTATAATCCTTACTTTATTTCTTAGCATTCCCTAGGTTCACACACAAATTTTATACATCACATCTTTTTAAAATGTGTCTCTAAGTCCTCTAAAACCTGGCAAATATCAAAATGTAATGTCCTGTCAAATGCTACAAGTCTGTCTTCTATCTTGCCAATGACCCACTTGAGGCATCATAACAGCAGCTGTGGATAGAACAAGACTCACCGTCAATCATCATGTAGATGAAAAATATGGGAAACTCGCACTCGATTCCATCAAAAAGCTGGAGAGAGAGACAGAGGACAGAGGAGGAATTATTGCTTTTCCATTTCAGAAAGACGAGAAAGGCACACGGACTTTAAAGAAGCGGATGGCTGAACTTTAGTAGCACTGAATATGGAACAGCATGGCACAGGGACAAGATATATAAGACATGACATTGTGAGTGAAAACTGACAGAAAAAAAGAGGGATAATAGCATTTCCCTTCTCAAGGTCATTTTTTTGGGGGGAAAAAATTTAAAGTTATGCTGTTTGTTTTGAGGCGGAAACTGAAGGACTGAGGTGTCAGAACGTTTATGATACAGTGATAAACACATGAGGCATACTGAGAGGAAAGTCTATCAGTGGACCAGCACAGCTTTGTAGGTCACTGAGCGTGGGTGTACACCGCCACCACTTTAACATAAGATCTGCTGATGTGTGGGACTTGAAAGTAGAACAGATGTAGACACATGTAGAAAAACTTCACCCACATGGAGTCCATGTGGTGGTGAATCAATCAATTCTGGTGACTGACAGCAGGTTATGCACCCTTAGTAAGATGCTGGGCCACCAGCTTCAAAGCTCCTTGTCACAGACTCAACAAGTCTACAGAACTCTACGGGAAGGATGAACATCTTTCTTCTACAATGTAGCATATGATTGGACCCCAAACATCCTGGATGGAAATATGTGCTTTTGTCATGTTTCTCCACTAATTTATTCTGGTTTTATTTCTTATTTATTTTTCTGATTTATTTTAATTTTAATTAAACCTGTCCCTCATAATCACAAGCTATGACTGAATGACTGACTGACTGAGTGAGTGACTGACTGACTGACTGACTGACTGATGAGTGTTTGTGTGACTGACTGTGCGACTGACTCTGGTTGTTTTCAGTCAACTGAACACAGATAAATAAAAAGCCAACATGTGGCAGCTGGAGAGGATTTTGCAGAATAAACAATTGAATTGACGTGAACATCATGACTTGTTGGATTATTTTCTGAATTTTACTCAACCAGAAATCGTATTATAAATCGCACACCATGTGTGTATAATGTCACACACATGCACGCATGCACACACGCACGCACGCACGCGCACATGCACACACACGCACACACACACAAACAAACCTTCTTAAATTGTTTGGTTGTAAGTCACATGTAGAGAGGACAGTCAAGTGAATCCGAGTCTTATTCATTTCAGTAATTCAATCTGATTTTGCTTCTGCTCGCCTTGAAAGGATCAAAACATGCAGCAGCAAGGTTAGCAGCTCTGTGCTTTTCTTAGTCCCCAAGTCCTGGTGATCTTTGTCCTTCCATTTTTTCACTAATCTCCACACCAATGGAAGATAACAGAGATTACATCCTAGAGTAATAACAAAAGGCTGGTAGAGCTACACACATACACACACAGATACACACACAAATACACACATGTGAGAGTGTTGTCACTATCACCAGGCAGACGCTACTGTCATAGGCTTGGATGTGCTTCTTTAAATGTCTGCACCATGTGAATATGCAGGTATGCATGGTTTCAAACTGTGTGTTTCAGCAGAGATAAGGAGCAGTAGTAGTTATCAGATGGTGATAGAGGGATGAGAGAGAAGGAGAATGAAAGAAAGGAGAGTGTATACAGAAATACAGAAGCAGGGGGGGAGGCATATTTAGGGGGAAGGGAGAGAGAAGGGGAGAGCTGAGGCAGTCACCCAGTGCGGCCTGTGCTTTTTGGCCCGTTGAGGCTGTAAACAGGCAGGGATCCCTGGTGTTTTGTGCTTGAGCAGCTCGACTGATTGGTAAAACTGTCTATCACACAGGCTGCTGCTCTCTGTCAATGGTAAACAGACAGGGAGCACTGGCGTCCTCCGTGCTGTGAATCCTCTCTTAAACACCAACAACAACTTCACTCGATGTCTTCTGCGGGGGAGACCTGGGTTACCTGTGATTTCTCTCTCTCTCTCTGTCTCTCTCTCTCTCTCACTCCATACAGAGCTCACACTGTGTCAGACACTCCCCTGGCATTTCGCTACTCTGCATGCTGGCTTATCACTCAAAGGAGGTCAAATATGACTTTTTACTTTTTCGTTTGTTGTTATAATTCCTCTAAAATTGGCCCTTGCTTCCCTTCTAACATTACAAAAATCATCAGTTTTGTTTTGATATTCATTACTGAAAAACTGTAATCACGTGGTAATATCTACTGCATTGTGTAATAAATGAACCCCTGGCACAGTTTCCTCTTATGTAAATGGATTCTTTTCTCCTGCAGTATTTGCTGATGTAATAGCAAATATATTACTGTTGGTAGATGGAAGGCAAATGGCAGCAGTAGCAATCATTAGTTTACTTTCTGAAGCTTGATTGGCACCAGTGTCTTCCACAATAAATCTGTCTGCCTGCTGCTAGGACTGAAGGCTGGATGGAGCCTGAAGGAGCGGAGGCACTGAACACTGTTTGCTAATTCTTAGCCTCAGACTCTTTGTATCGAATTAGCTGCAGGATTAAAGAAAGCTAATTTCCCAAGTGATACAGAGTTGGTGCCCCCACAACTGCCCTTTTGTGACATATTATCAAGCAAGCACTTCCACCACAGTGCACTTTTTTTGTGTGTTTTTGGTTTGTTTTCACCACCAACATTTCAGCTCCACCTTTCTCGTAGAGATAAAAGAAAAGCCAGAAGCAATCTAATTTTGTAAAAGGGATATTGTTTTGAACATTTTTCACAGCCGCATCGCAGCCGTGAGAGCCGTGAGCAGCAATCTGTCAGATCCTGCTAAAGTACATTAAAAAAGCAGGTCAGCCACCAACAATGCCTTCAAATCACAGAGGAACTATATTCTATGTGCACAGCTATTCTAACAACATACATATTTAAAGACATGTCTTTTGTAAATTAATTAGCAGTATTTTCTTTGTAAAGGAGAATCTCCTTGAAGAAAATGTCACCTAGTGCAATTATTTTTAGGATTATTATTATTATATTAAGATTTAAAGATGATCAAAATATAGATATTCTTACTATATATATTTATATATAATAATATAATAATATATATATATATATATATATATATATATATAATATATATAATAACACAAATATTATAGTGTAAGTTAAACCTGCATTGTTGATCTTTGGCCACATTACAAGCAGTAAACACAAAACATCACAAAGTTAACATGGTGAACATGTTAGAAAAAGGGGTTGCCTTTTTACATATAATGACCAGAATAAATTGTTTGTTTCTTGTTTCTGGCCACTTGGTAAATGTACCAAAGTCTCCAACAAATCCTGATGTGAACATCTGGCTGCTAGGATGCTGGCAAGGAGCCTCAGAGCCTCTGTAGTATTTTGCATAGCTAAGTACAAGTGGAAAAAACTAAATCAAGCCTCCAATCAAAACACCGTCTTCTGTTTTATCAATATAAATACGCAAAACCCAAAACCATGGATAAAATGAGAAACTGTCTCTACCAAGCCTTTTCAATAATGCCACATTAAACAATCAAAGCTTTATATGAACAGATGTAAACCTTTCCATATTTTTTATCACAGAGCTTTTCCTGAATTATAATTTAAACGGGAAATAAAACTTAGTTCATATAATAATTGCTAGTGGTAAAAAAGTGAAATGAAATTTCATTGGCCATCAGTTATCAGATACAGGTGCTTCAGAAAGTATTCAGACCCTTTCACTTTTTGAAGACTTCATTGTGCTGTATTTAATTTAAAATGGGTAAAATTGCCACAAATCGACTCACTTTGTTATTACAGGTAATTGAGTGGAGACTGACAGGCACAAATGGCAGTTCTATCCATGTACAATTAAATCTACAACATGATAAAGTGTGCAAAAAGTGAAGGCGTCTGAAAACTTTCTGAAGGCACTTTGAGCCGAGTCCACGGAACCGAGTGCCCTGTCGGTCTCAATCATATTTCTTAGAAAGGAGAAGCGGGTGATTTGGTACCTGTTTTGATGACTGAACTGCCCAAAATGTAGCCTGATAATGTTGAAAACCACCAAACCTGGAAAAACTGGTCACCTGTTTTGGTGCTGGTCAGGTAGTGTACAGAAAAAAGGAAAAAGCTGTCTGTTGCTGCTGGAAACAAGGTTCACATGACTAACATGAGAGTCAGGTGACCTCAAACGTCGAGGTGTGATGACCCAACATTGAGTTGGGCTGATGAGACTTCCTGTATTAGAAGGTGAAACATCCTCTTGACCGAACAGAAGTTCCACTTGCCTCTGACTTGGTGCTTTTAGATCTCTGCTGATCCCTTCATCTGCTTCTCTGAGCTCATTAATTCTAGGAGGTTAGTTCTGCAGCTAATGCAATGATTTGTTTAGCATTAAGAGTCAAACCTCTGATTCACTCATCGTTTGCTCACTGAGCTCATTCTAAAGTAAATGCGCTGTCATTTCGCCAGGATCACAGGGGATTCAGAAAAGGACAATGAATGCACGGCCGTTTGCATACATATATATATGCAAGCACACACACTGACAGGGACTCACACACACACACACACATGCACTAATATTCACGGTGAAATACCTGGAGGATTAAAACACTTGAAATGGGAGAGGCTAAGTCACAGGCAGATCTGTTAGCATTATCATAAAAGGATAATACCTTTTCAGGCTTATGCCTGGGCCAGGCTTATTCAGAAAAAAACTTTTCAAATGTCACACTCAAGCACTTTCAAGTTGAACTCTTTTTAGGTTTTATGCATTTCCTTTCCTTGGCTTGTGGTTGCCTGAAATAAACTCCAGGTACACTTTTAAACTTTGTGTTGTTCTTTAAATCTAAACTTACCTTGGAATCTCAGTAAAACTGCAAACAATGAGACCATTGTGGAGACAAATCTGTTTTCCAAAATCGCTGCTGTTATGCTGTGCAGTGTTTTACTTGTTTTTAAGTGTCCATGACCTGAAACTGAAGCTTTTGTTACAGTGGACCATAATATTGTAATCACCTGTCTTCAAAGTTGGTTTTGCTCAAACCTCTCTAACAGGTCATTCTCTGTAATGGTAAGAGTGACTGCTTCCTTTAGTGGGATTCCCCAAGAGAACATTTACACATAAAAATTACAAGAGCGACAGAGAAAAAGATCAGCGGAATAAAACACAGATAAACAGAAAGAAATACATCCCTCAGGTGTCCCATCAGCACCTACCTTCATTTCAGCAGGTTTGTAGTAGCGGCGTTCCTTGTCTTCATTAGTGGTGCGGTAGCCGTCACGGAGGAAACGTTTGAAGCCGTATTTGCCCCGCAGCTTGCGAACTATCTTGTCCAGTGTCTGACTGTACAGAGCATCGTCGTCCACCGCAAAGGCAGGATAGCTGATGGTTGGAAGCAAGGCTGCATCTGTGTTCTGCAGAGACAATGTTTTTTACTGACATGAAACACTGTCCCACCATGATTTATCTTTATTTTTTACATCATATGACAAGAAAAGAAATTTAAATGACAATAAATAAACTTAAACATAACAATACTATTCACCAAAGACATGATATTTATCCATATAATTAAGGAATGAATTTAAATCCTAACCAAAGTCACTGATAGTCATGCATCATAAGCCTAAACTGTGTGGAGCTATGCTAATCTAGCAGATAGATCTTTATGTTCTACAGGATCATATACTAGACAAGTATAGATGTCGGCTTGTAGCTTAAGAGTGAAAGCTCTACAGCTGCCTTATTTAAAATCAAGGACTGTGATCAAATTTCAGTTGGAGCAATCGTTAGGAATGAATATTCTGATTAGGCCTGACACACCATTATGACCAGGCATCTAATACTCTCATTTTTGTTTGTTTTACTCTATTAAGCAATGGAAATGAAAGCTATTAAGCCCCAGCTTCACTGCAAACAGCTATTTATGGTTTATTAATAGACAGCAGAGCTTCCAATAATAAAAGAGTTGCTTTCCATAGTCTGTGTGGGCTCTGCTGTTTAGGTGCTGCTTTTTTGACATGGACAGTCATGAGGCAGCTAAAGGACCAGATTTCAGCGTAAATGTTTGATGCCACTGTCATGTGCTGTACTATGATCTTTTTTTTTTTTATTTGCACAGATCTCTAAAGTTAACAGAAGAGCCGACTGCTGCTGCCCACTCTGATCCTTATTCTTCCACTTCTTGTTACAACCCCAATCTACGTGTTAACACCCTCGGCAGCTGCGGCTGGGATAGGATATCAGCTTGCATTCGGTGCAGGTACTGAATTGGTCCAGAAATGAATGTTGTGTTCCAATCTTTTGGCAGAGCTTAAGAGCCACAGATATTGGACTGATAATTTGGTTATCTTCACATCATCCTGCAGTGTGTTGGTCTCTCACTCATTACTGCACTCATTCCTTCCAGCTTTTTAACGTCAATCTCTACGGCTATAATGCCACTCTGGTCATCTAATTGGACCCACTTCCCCACACGCTGATGGCGGCTATTCTGCCTGAAACATTCAGCACACAGAGAGTGAGAGGGAGCGAGATGTGATCATTTAAGTGTTTGCAAGCGGTGGAGTGAAGGGAATGATTTTTGCTCTCTTCATTCCACTACTTTTTCTCACCCCTGCCTTTTTCAGATTTACCTCCCTCTAGCTCTGCAGCCACCTCTCACTTTTCCCACTTCCTCTCAACGCTGAGCCAACAATAGCACAGGTATGGGCAGTGTAATGACTACGCCGTGAGGGAAATGCATTGTTGAAGTACAGATATTCACTCCCATATTGACGTTAAGTGCTGGGTTTGTTTGATGAGTGCAATTAACCTTTTAAGACTTTGGCATATTTGTGGCAGGCTTCTATTTCAGTCTTTGATTGGGAGAGATTATGGACACAGGTGCTCATCAGAGTTAAAAAGAAGGGGGAAAAAAAGGGAAAAAAAAGAAAGGGAGCAGGTTGCAACAACATGTGCAATGGAGGACATTTTTCTACAATCAACCGGAGATCAGCTTATCAGCTCTGAGTTTAAAATTAAGAAATATTTTTATGTAATTTTAAAAACTTTCTTCTACTCTGATATAATAAATGACTGACTGCATTTAATATTGATTTTTTTTTTTACAAGTAGAAGTAAAATAAAATGGAAAAAGAAAGATTTTCACATTTTAAAACAAGACAAAGCATCTACAGCCATGCTAGTAGCTCTGTGAGGTTGTAAATATAAGCACAGCAACATTTTGACATGTGCACAATAACAATGCTGAATACCTGATGTTTAGCAGGTATAATATTTACCATGTCCATCATCTTAGAGAAATATGACAGCTTGCTAACATTTACAAATTAGCATTAAACACGAAGTACAGCTAATGGGAATATCATTAGTTTAGCAGGTATTAGATCTTTTTCAATCTGATGATGTCTTTAGAGGAATCAACGAAGTTGTTACGATTCATCCTCAGAGGAAAAGACTGTCTGTACATAATATCATGACAATCTATCCAACAGCTGTTGAGATTTCCCTTAAAACCACAAATGTTGGCAGTAGATAAAGAGTCAGAGGATCAACAGAGTCTGTAGGATTCATCCTCTGGGAACTATGAATGCCTGAAAAAAATTTATCTATTTAATAAAACATAAAAATCTCTGTTGGTGATGCTACAGGAAAAGTCAGAAGAGTGGTGACCATAAATGTTATGAAAAATGTTATGGCAATAGATGTCGAGATATTTTAGTCTTGACCAAAGTGATGGACCAATTGACACTGTCATCCCTAAGGCCACTGCAGTAGCACGGCTAAAAAAAGATGTAAAAATGCATTCGTTTTTACTCAGCTTGTGAATTCATCTCCTGTAGATCAACGGCTCTCAAACTTTTTCACATCAAGGACCCCTTCACTGACACAAATTAGACACCGGACCCCCACTTGATAAGATTTTGTCCCAAGGTCCCCCATCTGATATGATTTTTGCATTTAGATCTTTATTACAGAAAGTGTTTGAAACCCATGACCAAAATAGTCATACATTCTGCCATTTAGTTACTTATGGGTGGAATTACAGTGATAAATTATTCTCCTTCTTGCAGGGACTCCCAAAAACCACCTCAAAGACCCTGAGGGGTCCCTGGACCCAATTTTAAAAATCACTGCTGTAGATTTTACATTAGTACAGATTTGTTCAACCAATCATTGCCACTAGTGTGGCTAGAAATATTTTTAGAGGGACTGTCATTCATAGGGTAATTTTAGTAAGCGCACAGATAGATGGATGGACTCACATGGGAGCGAGACTCTCGGGGCAGCAGGGAGCAGAGGGTTTGTCTGTTCCTGTTGTGGGCGTCCAGATCCACAAATATCACCGACCACGAACATCCCTGCAGAGCAAAACAGATACAGAGACATCATCCCAGACACAGCTGAACTCTTCACCGTTCACAGGTACAACAACAACATGTGCACACCCACAAAAATGCACAATGCTGCAATACAAGTCCTCCTACATTTATGAGAGAAAACAGACAGTAAAATGGCTTAAAGCCCACTTTAAAGCTCCCACCATCACACCTCCGCACATCAAAACACACTTTCACTGTAAAACCAGGTTGATATTTTTGGGTTGCATATGTTTTTGAAGCACAGAGTGGGAGGGCTTGAACAGGAGGGAGTTAAGAGTCATTCTATCATTTGAAAAGTCCCTATGTGCAAAAACAAAGCGCTGCTGCTACAATGCAGCCTGTCTGTCCAGTGCACTTAAACACCTCTGGGAGAGAAAGAGGGGCAGTTTATGCTTTTACTTAGTAAAGCCAGTGACCAAACCTTTTCTGGTTCTAAAAAGCAGGTCCAGTCCACTTCATCCGTCGGCAGTGCTTACATAAAACCAACTGAGTCACTCCTGCAACCTGCTAAGCAGTTTCTAATGTAAGTCAGATGCATTATGTATGAATATTGCCCGAGTCTATTTTTTCCTCCAAAAACCGGTCCAGCCAGGGCTTTTAGTCAAATCAGCAATCTTTCTGGTGGCAATTTGCATAGTGCAGTGGATTACTGGCCACCAATGTAGGCAGCTGTGTGACATGTCAGTGAAATGACCCTCTCAGGGAAACCTCTCCTGGTGTTAGAGCTGCAGAGTGGTGCTGCCTTGGATCTGTGCTCTTTAGACTGTGGTTTCATTAAGTGGGCTAAAAGTTTATTTTTAATGAAATTAATTTTTATAATTAGCAGTACACGCACATGAACCTCTGACAAATGGTTAAGATGTTCATTCATGGTAGAAGTGCAATTTAATTTGCTCCCATTGATGTAAAATAATGAGGCATTTTAATGGAATGTGGCATGAAATTGATCACAATCAATTAATAACACAAATAAAAAATGGACATAAAAAAGTATCAAACACATATGCAGTATAATCTGTGGTAAAGTCTTTGTACGTCTAGATCTAGATTAATTCTCTTCTTGTGGTTTTCGTCAATTTTTTCACATGAGAAAACAGAGTTTCTGGTTCACTTCAATCTGGAAACAACCTCTCCCACCACAGTGGTGCTCACAGCTGTAGTTGTGCTTAAATAAGTCTGACTGATTGAGCATGTTTGTAAAACATTTTGTCTTATAGGCATTTATATTCTGTTCAGTGAGGCTTCTGAGACTAAAAAGCATAAAAAAAGATTCAGATTGCTTTTGAAAACTCCACAGGCCGCAGACCAAGAGTCGTGCCTGGAAGGAAGCCACCTGAAAAGAATCAGAAAACTGAAGTGCACTCTGGGGACAAATACTTCAACGTCGTAGAAGAGATGCTAAGAAAGATGCAAGACGTCAAAACTCAAAATGTCTCAACCGATTGGTAGAGAAAAGCATGAAAGGATTAAATGTAATTGTCATAGGATTAGAATAATATGACCTGCAGTCTCTGATAACTAAAGCAAACAACATACAAAATAAAACAGAAGTCAGAAATATTTTAAAGTATGTATTCTACTTCTCTTTACCTGCTTCTCCTTTTTGCCCCATTTACCCCATTTACCCTTCCACCTACTCTAGGGACTTAGCCTTGGCCCTCTATTATGAAAATGTGACTCTATGAAATGAGTCAATTGCAGGCCACCCTAAACTATGCCAGAAAGCCATCAATGTCACTGCTATTATTCTGGCCTCCTAATAAAGGCTGAAAGAGTGTAAATCGTATAATACTCCTTTCAAAGACCCTATAATGATACATAGTACATCAACTTGACACCAGTTTCTATGTAATGATACGCATGAATGAAATTCAAAGAGTCATGAATTCAAAAGAAAAGTAATCTCTATTCTGAAAAAGAAAAACATCTATATATATATATATATATATATATATATATATATATATATATAAATAGCTGGATTGAGTTAGGGTTATGTCCGCTCTACTACATCCCTGATCTTGACTGGGTGTGAATTAGGTGACAATCCCCAGATAAAAAGTGGAACCGGTTAGGATTTGATTGTCCAGCCCTGTGTACACAGCTCTCTGAATTTAATGACTGGCTTTAAAGTTGAAGGATCCTCCTCTTGGCCAGATCAATTTTTTCCACCCAGTTCAATTTGTCACACCACAAAGCTGCTATCTTTGCATCCGTTGTGTGACTTGGGGGGGATCATGGAAAAATCAAGACTTCACCAAACCGAAGGCTGCGTGTACCATTCATCTAGGACAAAGGCTAAATGTGACACACACCCACGAGAGTCTGCAGCCGGTGTAAAATGTGACTGCAGAGTTCAGAATGTAGTGAGTGTTCCAGTTAAAGGGGTTGGGT
>NW_019525450.1:3057724-3066778 GCF_002814215.2 Seriola lalandi dorsalis
TGGGTGGGGAGGGGGGTTACATTCGGTGTTGGAAGGATGAGAGTCAGCTGGGAAATCAAGATTGATAGAGATCATTTACAAGCAACTGAATGGCTTGTAGCACTTCCATTCCCACAGAGGGACAGGAAACTGGATGAGACATACACACTCACACTTACAGCAGCCTCACACAGCATGGATCATAAAGCAGCCACCTATAGGCTTATACATTTATTCTTTCAACAAGCTGAGCTCGTAGACAAAATCTATCCCAGGCCCAGTTAAATCCCACATTTTGCAGCCGATCAGAGGAGAGACACAAACAGCAACTTTAACATACACTCGTCCTCACAGCCTCATACGATGATCAGAGTAACACTCCAAGTTCGGATGCATTAGATGGCTGGAGGAGCCATCACTGGCTAACACCCAAGTGGAGAAAAGAGGAGGAAAAAGATAATAAGAGAGGAAGCTTGGAAGGCTTCATTTTCCAATCCATTAGCAGGTGTAATGAATGTCCCTGTTTTTTCCTCTCATCCACAGAAGCAAGAAAAAAAGACACGCATCAACTAATGGATAAAAAGCAGACTGGGACATTCGGAGGGAAACCGGGAACAAACATCAACCGTGGCCATCGATCAAAGTCTGCAGAAACACAAACGATTTGCTGAGCCAAACACAAACAAGCTAAATGAATCTGCTGATGGTCAAATGTCCTCGTGGACAAACAGCCTTGCATCGATGACAGCAGCACTAACTTTGCTGATGATGTCTGCTTGTTAAAACAGACATGCAATCCCATAAATTTAGCTACCGAGGGCTCATGCGCCACACACGTGAAACATATCTCGTTGATGTATGGAGCTGTAATGGGCCTCTGCAGATTTGAATAAGAAATTAGACCGTTTACCTATAATACGATCTTGCGTCATGTGACACGATTAAACAAGAGACAAATACAAGTGTGTCATGGGACTCGTATGACTGAGGAAGGGGAAAATGTGAAAGGAGTGGGCGAATCATTCAAATACCTGGTTTCCAAACAGGTTGAATCCGTTGATGGCCTCCAAAGCAGCTTTAGCCAGGCCCACAGAGCTGCAGAGACAAGAAAAATTACATAACACACACTAAGCAGATTTCACTTACATTGATGCACAACGGGGCAGATGTAAAAAGAAAAAAAAAAAAATCTTGTATCTCATAGGAGTGACAACAAATGTGGTGTCGTGATGGAGGCAGCGATTCAAACCGTAGCTGAGTGTCTTTCAATTGTCAGAAGCCAAAAAACTTAAAAAAGCACTCAGAATCACACATGAATCTTAAATGGCTATCTGTCAGAATTCAATCAAGCTGAAGGCTCCTGAGATTGTGGTCTACTGTAGATAATGGATCTCTTAAAAAAAAAAAAAAAAAACCTATACTGAATTTCACACTGGCTGGCTACTGTGATTGCAATGCAGACTAAATGTGAATCAATTTCGCTGTCATTTTGTTTCCCTTTCTGCCCTGCCAAGATTTCCCTAGAAAAAGAAAGGCAGGGAGGCAAAAAAAATATATAAAAATTGCAGGGAACTCGATGATGACTGGCAGTAAATCCGCTGACATATCAAAATGCGTTCAGTATCATTAGTGAAACCCAAATTGATGCTTAAAGTACAGAGGGTGGCTGACTAATTCAGCCGGGAAAAGAGCTCTGCTGAAACTAGCTCTGTATAAAGAAACACACACACACACACACACACACACACACACACACACGAACACACACACACACATGAAAATGGCCGGTAGCGGTCGGCAAGGCTGTCAGCACCTCACACAGAGATAGAAGGGAGATATGATGCTTGGTGTGTGGGGGTGAAACGGAAGTCATAATAAGTGATACTAGAAAACAGGAACAAAACAGCATCGTGATGCAGCAGTTTGAGCTGACAGTTGGAGACAACGATTCACATGATGAAAATGTTGCTGCAGAGTGTTAGTCAATGAGCTCATACCTGTAGGCTGCTAAACAATATACTGGTAAATGTGTTTACATACAATACTGCAGTTCATATACCAGTTGAGGTCCTACTGGGTAAATAGCTGCTTCTTCATATTTCATACACCTGTGTTGGGCCCCTACTGGCGAACCCCACACAACGTCTTGTCCTTGGTGCATTGTGTATGAACTCTGACTCTGGACGTGAATAACATACCTAATTGTCATGTGAAACTGCAGCTCCCTTCGGCTGTACAAACTTCATCGATTGTCACCCACCTGCCGTCTGCTTTGCTCGCTTGATTTGAAAATGAACGTTTTACTTTCCTGTGTGTACACCCTATAACATATGATATGGAAATTTAGCCGCCATGTGTCGTCCTTCCTCGATCGCCGTTTTCCTTGTTTCCTTGATTGCAGCTCTCATTGCGCAAATTTCTGCTGTAGCAGGCAACTGCTGTCAGCAAAATAGCTCTGAAAACCCTAATGTACACAAGTTAGTGTGTGGAGCATTTAGCAAAGGGCCAGATATTTCCCACAGAAGTTAGTAAAATCTGAGCTAAGAAAGAGTGCACTGGCCCTGCATTCATTAAAATAAGACTCCGAATGAATGTGTAAATAAGCAAATGTTTACATACTCAGCATATCAACTAAAAAGGTGAATATATGTCAATTTTGTGTTCATAACTTGCTTCCACTGCTCCCAAGTAGCCCAAAAATTTTTTAAATGTGAGTTTGATATTAACTCTAATACTAATATGCTCTACTGTTTTCACCAACTGCTTACTAATTCTGTGTCAGTGGTTTGGTGCTGGGCAGGTGGTGAACAGTGGGTTTATCAGGTTGAGGAGAGTGGTATAGAATAAAGATGTGGGCTGTAAAATCAAAACAATGAGCTCAAATATGATAAAATGTTTTTTAAAGCTGAGGAGAACTGCAGTTGGGTGACAGCTTTTTGGGTTTGTCACTATGAAAGACTTATTTCACATTACACATAGGCCATGTTCAAACCTGACATGTATCACAAGTAGCCAGTCAGTAGTCAGCTCACACATGGCTTTAAAATGCATCTCCACATGGGTCTCAAGTGACCACTTGTGATTGGATCTCACTTTCCCACTATAGATGCAAATAAACACGTATGCGTTGTTGTTTTTAGCCAATCTGACAGACGGGTCCGTTGACAATGTGCTCGTATATGTGTGTGTGTGTGTGTGTGTGTGTGTGTGTGTGTGTGTGTGTGTGTGTCTGTGAGTGTGTGTGTGTTTGTGAGTGAGAGAGCGAGAGAGAGGATGGGAGAGAGGCATGGAGGGGTTGAGCGAATCCACGTGCTGCTCACAGCTCTACAATGAAATAAGGTTTTATCCATTTGAAAGAGGAAATATTTTTGGTTCATTATTAAACTGTGGTGGGACTAATCAGACTGTGGCAGAATATGTCAGTAGAGTAGGTGGTCCTTCAGTGTGGCCCAGGACACGTTTTAGCATTCACACTGCTAAAAGAATGTGGACACGGGACTCAGACCACCTCTGAATGTGGTCTGAGTGATTGGATCTCAAATATGTCCTCAGTGTCCTGGGTGCCTTCACACCTGAACTTAGAGCTGTACCCTAGTGATCGGATCACCCGAGACGGATGTTAATACCAGGTCTGAACAGGGCCATTGTTAACATAAATATTGTTTAGAGCAGCTTCAAGGTATTAAAACTAGATTCTGACAAGGCGTAATTCAAACTTTACTTTTGTCCAAATCTTGCAAATGAATAACTAAGTCATTATTGGGATTCATCAATTAGTAATCAAATTACCAAAACCCATCTGAACCAGTGTAATCTGGATATGATATGCAGTCAACATAGCAGGGATGGTAACATTATAATAATTATAATAACATCACATGTTACATCACATTCACACAAGTACCGTTGTGATATAAAAAAAAAAAAAAAAACTTCTATAATGAAATATTCATGAACACTTGTGCACGCACAGTCCTGTTTTTAAATTTATAATCAAATAGCACGTATCTCATTACAACTTGAGATATTTCAGTATAGCCTGACGCTCATGAGATTAGATATGCTACTTTAAATAAAACAGCTCCAGTCTAGCCATTTGGCTGAGTGTGGTGATAAACATGAGGCAGAAGCAAATAAAATGAATCATTTGATTTGATATGGACAAATGACTGCTCTGCCAAAATGAACACATCCTTTCCTGTTCATTTCCACTGAGCCTTTTTCTGCCCATTGGCACTCTGGGAGTAGAAATGACTGCTCAATTTGATCATTTACACAGATCTTGTTTACATGGAACCACTCTGAATCTGTCCCTGCCACAGTTCACTATTTGCATACAGCATTTTAATTGGTATTACGCAACTACATGTATAAGCTAGCTCACTAATTGTGGAAATCCGGAGCATGACCACGGGGGGAGGAAATACAAGAAGCAGAAGACACAGTGCTTCTTCACAACACTGAATTTGTTATCTTTTCTTGAGGATATTTTGGCAAGGTGTTGCCAAAAGCCTTGGATTGTTGGAGAAAGGAAAAACATTCTTCCCACAGATAAGCAATGTTAGAATTTGAGGATCTTTATCAAGACTCTGAGGGAGGAGAGCGAGGCCGGGCCGACCTTGGATGATAAATCAGTCGAGAGCACATAAAAACTCACTGCACTCTGAGTTCACTGGCTACGGATAGTACTGATTCTAACATGTGGCCCAAAATCCGTCTTGTTATAGAAGTTAACAGTTCACACTCTTGATCCATTACATTTTAACTCAATACAAGCTATTTCCTCACTGACAGAGATTATAAGAAAAACACTTTATCAGATGAAGTTTGGTTTGAGATATTATTTTTCCTCACTGTTTTTAATTTCACCCTTCCAAGAAGGAGCAAGATGAAAGATAAGAGGCAACATTTACAGTTTTTTAAACTAACACTGATGAGATACAATGTTAGAAAGGTGCAAATATATTAAAGATGTTTCTTTGTAAGTCTTCGAAAACCAACAGCAGGACGTACATAACGAGAAAGAAGAGTTTAATTAATGTAGGAAACAAAACAAGTCAGACCAAAAAAAAAAAAAAACATATCCTGAACAAAGAAATACACAATAAATCAAATATGCTTGTCTATGGTCCCAAGGTCCCATATCTTATACATTTTATTTCTACAAGTTTTATTATCCATAAGAAGATATACTTGTGGTTTTAAGAATCAAAACCGTCTCAATATAGTTTTACATCTCCTCTCTCAGGCTTCTCTCTGGAGCTCTAGTAACTACAGGTTGGTCAGCCAATCAGAAGAGAGGAGGCTCTGAGCCTCACAACTGTTGCAAGTCATGAAACTTTCCATGTGTATGGTTTACATCAAATTGAAAGCAGAGTTTGTTTGCCACACAGACCTTTTGCTATGACACTTAACTCGGGTGCCTTCATTTCTCTTGCTCATCTCTGAGATGTTTCTACACCTGACCACCTGTGGTAAATTCAACTGACTAGACATGATTTAGAAAGGCACACACCTGTCTATATAAGGTCTCACAGCTGACAATGCATATCAGCTAAAACCAAGCCATGAGGTGGAAGGACCTGCCTGCAGAGCTCAGATACAGGATTGTGTCGAGGCACAGATCATGGGAAGGATACAAAAACATTTCTGCTGCACTGAAGGTTCCTAAACACAGTGGCCTCTATAATTCTTAAATGGAAGAGGTATAGAATAAGCAGGAGTATTTCTAGAGCTGCCCAGCCAAACTGAGCGACTGAGGGAGAAGGGCCTTTGTAAACGAGGTGACGACCATGAACCTGATTGCTCACAAAAGGACAACCATAACTGCAGCCCTCCACTGATCTGGGCTTTAGAACAGGGTGGCCTCTCCTCACTGAAAGACATATGAAAGCTGCTTGGAGTTTAGCAACAAAAAAAAGCCCCTTAAGGACTCACAGACTGTGAGAAACAAGATCTGATGAAACCAAGATTGAACTTTTTGGCCTCATTTCTAAGCATCATGTCTTTAGGAAACAGTGAAACACGGTGGTGGCAGCATCATACTGTGGGGGTGTTTTTCAGTGCCAGGAACAGGGAGACTGGTCAGGGTTGAGGGAAAGTTGAAGGGAGCAAAGTACAAACATATTTCTAGTAAAAACTTGGTCCAGAGCGCTCAGGACCTCAGACTGGACCTAAGGTTTACCTTCCAACAGGATAATGACCCTAAGCACACAGCCCAGACATTGCAGGAGTGGCTTAGGGCCTGGCCTGGCCAGAGCCCTGACTTGAACCCAATCGAACATCACTGGAGAGACCTGAAATCAGCTGCCAACAGTTCCCATACAACCTGACAGAGCTTGAGAGGATCTGCAGAGAAGAACGCAGAAAATCCCCAAATCCAGGTGTTCAAAGCTTATTGCATCATACCCAAGAAGACTCGAGGCTGCAATCACTGCCAAAGGTGCTTCAACTAAGTACCGAGTAAAGGCTCTGAATACTTATGTCAATGTGATAGTTCAGTTTCTCCTTTTTAATAAATTTGCCAAAACTGAGCATAGATATATGACAGAAAAAAAAAAAAAACGATTAAAATGATTTTAGCACAAGGCTGCGACATAGGAAAATGTAAAAAGTGAAAGGATCTGAACACTTTCTGAATGCACTGGAATAATGCTATCACTGCCTCCATCCCGGGGTCCTTCATACCTTCTGTAACCTCCTCTTTATTCATCTCTCTTCTATCCATCTCTCCCTGACGTCCATTTCTAGTTGAACTGACTATTATATTATTACATCACTACACATTCACATTGGCTGTGTAAGGTTAGAGACATTTGGCAATCGTCTCCTTTCTCGTTGCCTTTGCCCTGATTGTTTGTTTCAGTTCAGTTTTGAGAAAAAAGTTTAAACTCCCCTGTTATCACACACTCACACTCTACACTGGCATGAGCAACAGGATCCATGAAAGGCTAACACACACCAGCGAAATTTACAGCATAAGGGTAACTTGTGACAGTGTAATCTATAAAGCTCTGAGTAAATATCCTGCAAATCTTTTTTTTATTTATTTTTTAGAGCGTGTTTCCCAGCGGCACCTATGAGAAAATAAATCTCATTTCAGTCAAACTCTCCGTGTATGTATCTATAGGCATCGGTATAGATTGGTGAGCGGTAAACTACGCTGATAAAGCTGGCAACAGTGATTACAGAGAACATTGGTTAAGTGTTATGGATGTTATAGATACACCATCTCCATCTTTGTGACTAACAGGGCAAATAAGTGTTCCTTCAGGGAGACTGGATATCAGCATTTGGCAGTAAATGTCAAACTCATTAGAATATATACATTTATTTTAGCACATTTTGTTGTGTGTTGCTGAGCAGCTATCGACTGACCTGGAATGAAGCTCAGTGCTGCCGTTGTTGTATTTGCTGCCGCGCTCCCACATGCCGTAGTCAGGCACCCTGTAGGCTCTCTCCACACAGAACACCAGGTTCTGTATGAAGGAAACCTGCACACAGAAAACACACATCAAACACAAGAAGCCGTGGCCACTGGGAATGGGTGCAATACAAACGAAGTAGATACACACACACGCAGAAACGCAAAGGTACAAAGGTACTCATAGATCCAGGCAACAAACATGTTTCCGCACTGACACACACAATCACAGTCACACAGTACATAATTTAAGCTGCAGCTACAAATACACTCACAGTCTCTCACACACATACTGCACATGCGTGTACAGTAATGGATGACCTTTATTATTGATCTGGGTTCATGCGTGTAACTCTCGCTGTCATTACAAAGGTTAGTAAAGTGGACAAGAAAGCTGATCCCTCATCAGTCCTCAAGGTCAAACCCCTGCATGCACAGACATGGTGTAGTTAAGTAGTAAAGTGTGGCAGTATGTGAAGCTATAGTATCACAGCCATGTCACTTAGACTGAATGGAAGCATATCAAAACTTCCATTTATAGCAGCATTTTCATTTTCAGTATATCACCCCTTTCAATACAGACTCCAAGAACTCATCAGCAGGGTCCTTCATTTAATCATCCAAAAAAAACCAGTGACCTCATAATTTTTAAGTCGTGATTAGCAGAGTTAGGGAGTTTCTCATATCTATCATCTAACTCGCACCGTACTGTGCCGACAAACTCTGCAAGAGACATGTCAAAATCAATAGGCACATCAAGAAAAAACTAAAAGGGAGAGACATAAAATGTGTGATGACTTAAAGGCCTTGAATCATTAAAAAGACTTGAAAGTAGCAGTGCATGTGTGTGTGTTCTTGACTGATGGGAGATTTAATCTAAAATGACAAAGCAGGGGAGAGAGAAAGAGAGAGATGAGAGAGAGGGAAAAAGAGAGATGGAGAGAAGCAGATAGGAACCTGTGTAAGGACTTAAATAGGCCAGTCTGTGAAGGAGGGCAGGGAAAGAGAGAGAAAGGTGTTTGCTTTCTCTCTTATTTGGGGTTTTATGAGTGGAGTGATTAACGAGGGGAACTTTTTAGTATCTTAATGGTATCTTAATGAATGTTACTGCCCACCGGCCAAACGAGCCTCTCCGTCTCCCTGCTGCTAGACGACCGTCCCTGCCACAACTTGCTTTTTTTGGACGAGGTTTGCACACATGAGCACATTTGCAGAAGCATACAACATTTTTTTTGCTTTTACATTTGTGTGCCAGCAGCACTCTGACTGTGAAAAAATGCATACTCCTGTATAACGTGAAAAAAAAAAAAACACAGACTGAGATACACACAAGCTAATGAGATGCTCCATTTCATGCTGCATGAAACTGAAAATGGCATCTGGAAGGAGGTCGATAGTGCATCTTCTCAGAGGACATGCAGCAGCTTTGGAAAAAAAAAAAATACTGCAATGCAGCTTCCAGCTCAGTCAAGTAAACGCCAATGGACTTCACAAGCAGTGGCAGCGAACAACAAACTAATAAATGCTGCTGTAATAATGTGATTAGTCCAAATGAAAAGCATTTCAAACAGCGTTCAGCTGAGAACACAAATCACAAGTCCTTTTGCTCAGTGAATGTGATGTTTGTTAATAAAGGGATGGGGATGGGTTGG